>NC_044032.1:89520527-89824828 GCF_901765095.1 Microcaecilia unicolor | reverse complement strand
CTGGAGGACCTGTAAGTATGTATTTATTTATTTATTTCTTACATTTGTATCCCACATTTTCCCACTAATATTACCAAGTTTCCCTCTTCAGAAATGGGATTCCCTCTCAACTGCTCCCCTACTCAGCACCGTGGCAGAAGAGGCCTTTTTAAACTGGGCTGAATGTGTCGGGACATAATATTCAGTGGCAATTAACTAGACTACCATGGGACTATCTGGTTAGTATGAGGTGCTCCCAGGTGGAGTCAGGGTGAATCCAGATTTTTTAACAACTAACCAGGCAAAAAGGGCCACATCAAAAGCATTCCTAACTATGCCTGGCTAGTTATCTGGGTATCAGCACCAAATATCAGCGATGCCAGATAACTTCTAGAACCCGCGAAAGACCCAGATATTCAGTACCAATCACCAGGGGCAGCCCAAGGCAATCTGCCGCCTAAGGCAAGAATGAGAGGGAGCCCCCCTCTACCCCACATCTCTCTCTTTACACACTCTCTCCCCTTCAACTCCCTCCCCCGGCCGTGACCGGGCTCAATGTGGCTTACATAGCATTCGAGAGGCGTTTCCTGACTCCGGTGTGAACAAATACAAAGTGATGTTCATGTGGTGTAGCTACATTAGGGAATCGTACAGTGGAAGAGTTGTGTTATGTCCATTCCGTACTTTAGTTTTGTTGTGTTGCAGAGATCAGGTATTTAAGTTGGATCGGTAGGGTATGCCTTTTTAAACAGGTTAGTTTTTAGTGTTTTCCGGAAGTTTAGGTGGTCGTATTTCGTTTTCAAGACTTTTGGTAATGCATTCCACAGTTGTGTGCTTATGTAGGAAAAACTGGATGCGTAAGTTGATTTGTATATAAGTCCTTTGCAGCTTGGGTAGTGCAGATTCAGATATGTTTGTGTTGATTCGGATGTGTTTCTAGTTGGTAAGTCGATCAAGTCTGTCATGTATCCCGGGGCTTCACCGTAGATAATTTTGTGAACCAGGGTGCAGATTTTGAAAGCAATGCGTTCTTTGATTGGGAGCCAGTGTAGTTTTTCGCGGAGGGGTTTTGTGCTTTCGTATCGTGTTTTTCCAAATATAAGCCTAGCTACCGTGTTTTGAGCGATCTGAAGTTTCTTTAAGGTTTGTTCTTTGCATCCCGCATAGATTCCATTGCAGTAGTCGACGTGGCTTAGCATCATTGATTGTATCAGGTTGCGAAATGTTTCCCTCGGGAAGAATTGTTTCACGCATTTGAGTTTCCACATTGAGTGAAACATACCTTAGGATTACAAATGGACTACTAAATCGCACCAAAGTCTTGAACTGGCACTTAGCATCAATTGAATAAGTTATCTGTTTGGAATACAAATTGATGTGTTGATACTGAAAAGAATTGTTTGGCTCCAGAATACCTGAAGTCTGGCTGAACTGCTTGTTGCAGAGTTTAAGTAAAGCTCGTGTTTAGATTATAAAACCTGTTCTAGAGTATTTCTTTGCATGAGAGTGAAATTTATTTGCTCCTGGAAAAACAAAGGGAAGGTAAAGAATAAAAAAACCTGTTTTTACACCCTACGGTCTACCGGAGTAAGTCCAGCCCCGGCCTGCGCTCAGCTCAAGTAGAACTTAAAATTTTTACTGTGACCCTGGTTTTTGGTACTGATCCGAAGAGTTAGCTGGTGCCCAGAATGTTTCTGGTGGATTAGGGTTACACATACTTACAGTGGCCATTCTCTGCAGCTCACAGTGTGTTGTTCTATTCCTGACTGTTGTCCTCCTTTTCCTCTCCCACATAGGTGATAGACTACCATCAAAGAAGGTATCCAAATATCTAAGGCAACCTTCTAGCTTCTGAACATCAATCTAAAAAATGAGAAGAATCCAGAAAAGAACTAGACAGTTGGCAAGCCTAACCTTCTGAGTTCTGATTCATTCTGACACTGCGTCCCTAAACCTTGCCGATGTTTTAATCTAGTCTTACCTATGACAACAGATATTAGTTCACAGTAAACATAGCAACCAATAAGAAAGCAGTACCATTCAGTCAGAAATTTTCACAGTAGGAAGAACAGCAAAGAAATGTATATAAATACTGTATATATCTGAACAATTTAAAAAGCAACACATCACAGCTAGGGAATTATTTGTAATCTCTGTGTAAAGTCTGTATGTATGGGGGGTATATTTTAAAGTACGAGCAGTTCATGGTGTAAAGGGGCAGTTACAAGGGGTAGATTTTGGGGGTGGGGCAGTTTGCTGGGTGGTGGGGCAGTTGTAGGAGTAGTGTTTAGTGGTAGGACAGTTTATGGTGTGGTGGGGCATTTGCAGGGGGTAGGTTTTATAGGTGGGGCAGTTTGCATTGTGGAGGCAGTTTCAGGAGGTTATTTTTTGGGGTGGGGCAGGTTCAGGAAGTAGTTTGGGAGTAGAGCAGTTTTTAGTGGCGGGAATGTTGTGAGGGTAGTTTTAGGGGGTTGGACAGTTTGTGAGGTAGTGGTAGAATTGCAGGGGCAGTTTGCAGGGTGGCAGGACAGTTGTGGGAAGCAGATTTTGAAAGTGTAACAGTTTCTTGGGCAGTGAGCCAGTTGTGGTGGTAGTTTTGAGGGTTGGGCAGTTTGCAAGGTGGTGGGGCAATTGCAATGCAAGGTACTTGTTGAGGAGGAAGCAATTTGTAAAGTGGTGGACTATTGCAGGGATAGTTTCTGGGGATGGGGTGGTAGGTAGATTTGCAGTGGAGTAGGTTTTGAGGATGAGGGCAGTTTGCAGGGTGTAATGCAAACGAAGAGGAATAGTATTGGGGGATGGAACAGCATTTGGGGTGGTGATGCAGTTACAGCAAGTATTCTTTAGGGGTAGTGGCAATTTGCAGTGTGGTGGGGCAGTTACAGGGGGTATGTTTTCAGTTTGTCACAGTTTGTAGGATGGTAGGGCAGTTGTGAGGGTAGTTTTTGAGGTGAGGTAGTTTATTCCAGGGATATTTTGGGGGATGGGACATTTTGGGGATAGTCTAGGACAATAGGGAGCAGAGAGGAGCAGTGTGAAAGCAGGGATTTCCTAACTGCTATGTTTCACTATTTGTAAATTTCTATGGCATTTATAGAAATGCATTGACCCTTGTCTTTTTTTTTTTTTTTTGGGGGGGGGGGGGGGGGTAGAGGTATGCTTATTTTTTGGAACCCCCAGTCCAATTTGCTCCATTTTCAAACTCATTGTGACTTTTTATTGATTTTTTTTCCCATATGCCAGATTTCACCCCATTTTGTTAAATCTTTGGATAGTTATTTTCCCCCCACCCCCCACAGACAGACATTCTTGACCCCTTTCGTATAATTCTTTCCAACCTCCTTTGGGTGGGGAAAAAAATAACAAAACAAAATGTAATGCATGAAAAGCAAAATGAAACAAAACAGAAAGAAATTAAAACGTTCTGCCTGCACACCCTTATTAGGTGGTGATAAAATATCCCGTGTTGGCACTAGAAAGCAACAAACTCGTTTTGTATAGATTACCAAATACCAGTCAGCATATCATGTTTTGCCAATACTGTCTTGGACTGAATTTAACCAGTGACATGGAATTAAAGGATAGCAAGCAAAAACAATATTTTAAGTGATATCTTTTGATTGGACCAACATAGGGGTCCTTTAACTAAGCCATGGTAGGCACTAGCGTGTGCCTGTCATGCAGCAAAACACTGCCGTTGGATGTGCTGAGTTATCCCGTGGTAGTGTGCCCATCAGCATGTGATAATCCCATGCTGAAAAATATTTATTATTTTTCAGAGCAGGAGGTGTGACTCTGGACGGAGAGTAGGCATTCCCTGCGCTAAATCGGGTAGTGCGGACACATTGCTGCACGCTGCCCGATTACCATGGGGTCAGCGTGTGAGCCATTAGGTGTCAGTAAGGGTTCCCGCAGTAATGGCCATGCTCTAATTGGAAAATTAGGGCAAGGCCGTTAAAGAAAACTCTGGAAATGGGGCCATTTTACCACCACATTAAAAGTGACCACAGCGCACAGAAATACCCACGCACTGACAACAGTGCCAGCCGATTTTTAGCGTGGCTTAGTAAAAGTGACCTATAATACATTCCATAAACCTGAAAGACTCTATAACCCTGTATCAAGTCACTGAATCAACCAGTCCCCTCTTTCCCCTGTTTTAATCCATTTGATGCAGGCTTGGTTTCCTTTGTCTGCTTTTCCTATTTACAGTACATATGGGTTTTGGCATCTTTTTTTCTGCATCAAGATCTTATTTATCGATAGAAAACCATGCACATTTCATGTGGCTCATTCTGGATTTATAACTATTTGTATGCATATCAATGTAAAATATATTTCTGAAAGCACTGAAGAAACCTATTTTAAATGCTGAAGGTCCACCACAGTAAAATTACCATAAAATATTTCCATGTCTGTAAAACCCAAAGTATGTGTTATTTTTTTTTTAACTGAAAACAAAAGCACTTTTGTTCACATTGAGTTCAAGCTTTTTCCCTTCTATTCATACTCTATTGTGGATGAAAATGTTTTCTCAACCAAATGTACAAAAACAGCTTTGCATAAGAAATGCTTTCAGTCATTGGATATTTTAAGGAAAGAAAAGAACATTCTGAATTCCAACTATATCCCATCATTGTATTACTGAGTAAAAAAGCTTTTTTATTATTTTCTGAATGAATATAACACTAGCTACTGAATAATGGACTCCGAGTAGGCTATTTTTAAAGAAGAAAGAATGACAGAATAATGCCTACCTTTTATTCCAAAAAAGAGGTATAAACCATAAATACAAATAATAGGCAAAAGAGAATAATATGAACACAAGCTGAAAAGTGCACACTTTCAGTGTAATACAACAGAACCTTTCCCTTCCCCCTTCTGCAGACCCAGTCATATATTTGTGGAGGTTTTAGTGTGGAAAGAAATGGAAAAGTCTCAATAGAATAGAGGGAGGTATATGTGATCTTTGTGATACAGACAAAGGAGCCAGTGGATAGTCTTGTGATAGCTTATCCTGCCATATTAGAGATAATTCTATAAAGTAGATGCTAACATTTACATAGCTATTATACATGTAAATGTTAGAATAAAGACTTTTAGTCGTGTGTGTGTACATGTAAATGCCAAATTTGTACCTATCACTGTTCTGGAGACATGCACGTATCTTACATGGTGGACTAGATTCAGTAAATGATGTGAAAAATTTTGGGTGCCAAAAAAAAAAGTTCTGAGTGCTTTTCTATTAATAGTGCTCCGAGTTGTTAGTTCTGTGGGGGTGCTTTTTTCATATTTACGCCTGTTTCGTGTCACCATGTTCACTGCTTACCTCTCTACCCTCATCTCCCCTTACGTTCCTACCCGTAACCTCCGCTCTCAAGACAAATCCCTCCTCGCACTACCCTTCTCCACCACCACCAACTCCAGGCTCCGCCCATTCTGCTTCGCTTCACCCCATGCTTGGAATAAACTCCCTGAGCCCATACGCCAGGCCCCCCCCCCGCCCATCTTCAAATCCTTGCTCAAAGCTCACCTCTTCAATGTCGCCTTCGGCACCTAACCACTACACCTCTATTCAGGAAATCTTGACTGCCCCAACTTGACATTTCGTCCTTTAGATTGTAAGCTCCTTCGAGCAGGGACTGTCCTTCTTTGTTAAACTGTACAGCGCTGTGTAACCCTAGTAGCGCTCTAGAAATGTTAAATAGTAGTAGTAGTAGATAGCTTTATAATGATTATATTATCTCATTGCTTTTTTTAGCCTCACTCAGTGTCATGTTCCTTTTATAATGGGAGCACTGACACAGTTTTTAGCATATCCAATCACATTTTACCTATGCCTAGGTTTTTATGCCAACATCGGGTGTAATATAACTTATTTAAGATCCAACGCATGGATTTAAAAATATGGTGGTAAGATACAGCCATTACTCTTAACCGAGTGCAATAATATGGTTATAAGTCATCTTGTATGGGGTTCATTGCATACACCATGTGGAAAAGTGAGGTTTTATTAACCATACATATCTTTTAGTCTCTATAATGTGTACTCTCATTTTAGTAACAACATCACTTCAAGAACCCTTTTGTTATACATGTTTTTATGATGCTATGAAGTTGATTGATTTGAACCATTATGGTATGTGCTTCAAAAATTGTTTTTTTTATATTTTTCATTTGACATTTTATCAGTTATATGCATTGTGGTTAATTTTATACCTTTTATTATATATCATATACTTTTTATTATATTATGCTGTGTACTTACGTTTTCATGTTTTTATGTTGTAGATTATTGAGGAAGGCTTTTTAGCCGAAACATGGCCTGTGTTGGGTCTTATCTTTGGGTCAGTTTACTATTGGCAAATACATTTTCAGATGCTCTTACTCTGATGTTTGCCTTGGTCATTTGGTAGATTCTCTCTTCCATCCGTACTGTTGCCTTTTGACTCTCCTTGTGGAAGGTGTGTGAACCCTATCTGTTTTTTCCACTCTGAATTGAGCACCATTTATAGAATAGAGCTTGGCACTGGGATCCACACCTAAATCCTTGCATGTAAATTAGGTGGAGACCTCCCAAATTCTATAACACTGTGTACATTTTTAGTGAATGCCTCTGACCCACCCATGCCCCTACCATGGTCACACCCAGAGGCGTAGCCAGGTTTTGATCTCAGGGGGAGCTGATTTTTATAAAATAGGCGCTGGTTGGTATCAGCTAGACAACAGTGTCTGTGATGTTGCTCAGGGGCTGTAGGAGGCTCTGATTAATACAGGCTGTCTCTGTTGCATCCTGCCTACAAGGAAACAGTAAGTTACATCAGGAGGCAGGACGCAGAAGAGGTCCCTGGACTGGCCAGAGCAGGCAACCTGTCTTCTTAACTACAAAGTAAAAAATATTCAGGAATAGCACACACATTCCTTCCACTGCTAGACACCTTGTTTAAATCAAATGGGCTTTTGTTTGTGAGGTGACTCTACAGGATGTGAAGAACACTAGTCGAGCATTTTTATTTTGGGTGACAAAAGCCACCAAAGGTGGCCCTTGCCCCACAGCCTACATTCAAATAGGGTTAGACACTTTGTGAGATAACACAAACCCCAGCAAAAAGACACCCAAAACCTATACTGAAAACTTACCACACCATAACAGACCTAACCCACCTATGAAAAGACGGTGCTATAAATATTACAGTGGGACCAAGAGAAGTGTTTCCCTAGGTCCCTGATGGCGAACCTATGACACGCGTGTCAGTACTGACACGCGTAGCCATTTTCGGTGACACGCGGCTGCATGTGGCCTCATACAGAGAAGCAGCGGCGTTCCTTGCTGACACCCGGGGCGGATCGCGCGACCTTCCCCCCCCGGTGAAATCACACCCCCCCCCCCCTGGTGCATGTTTACCCGCTGGGGGGGGGGGTGCCATGTGCGCTTCTATTGGCTCCCTCCGAGTCCTCCGCTCGTTCCCTCCCTGCTGCTCCCTCTGCCCCGCCTCCTGCACGGTCGTTAGGGGATCTTTGACCTCACTTCCGGCCGGCGGAGCAGAGAGCAGCGGAATGCCGTGGGGGACGCATCTCTGTGATCGCCATTACCAGCAACCACATAACCACAGCAACCATCATCCAATCTACTGTTCTGGGGTGTCGTGGATTTCTAATTGACCATCATTACTGAGATAGGTGAGAGGGAGGCTGGAAGAGGCGAGGGCATGTGCTATGGGTGCCGTTTCCCACCATTAGAAATAGCGGCAGCCATCTTAATTTACATAAGGTGGTCAGTTAGGCTAGTTAACCCCTAATTGCCTGCAGGGCTAACAGGCTATCTATAATTCTATCTTCTGTCACTGCCCCCCTGATGGAGAACCCAAAAAATAAAAAACCAAGGTTAAGTAAAGGAAGTGGTAGTAGCAGTAGCCGACCCTTTCAAGAGACATGGACCGAGATGTATGGCATTATAGAAAAAAATGGCAGATCATTTTGCGTTCTATGTACTGAAACGGTAGTAAGCAGAACGTGGAATATAAATAGACATTTTGAAACTAATCATTCCCAGCTCTTGAAAAAAAGTGAGGATGAAAGGAAGGAATACATTTCCAGGCAGCTACACTTTTATAAGAGCCAATCTAATTCCATCCTTACATTTGTAAAAGGTTCTACAAATTTAACATCTGCAAGTTTGAGCATTGCTCACTCCATAGCTCAGCATGGAAAAGCACTCAGTGAGGGAGGATTTATTAAAAAAACTCTCCTGAGATGAGCACCTGTTCTATTTCACGATATGCAGAATAAAGATGCAATTATTAAGAGAATATCTGAGTTACCACTCAGTAGAAATATCAATTGAAGATTTAGCCAATGAAATTCAGCAACAAAAAAGTCACTAATAGGCAGATTAGTTAAAGAATTCCCCCTCCCCCTCACTTATCTTAGTTCACGGCACCCCACACAAGTTAAATAATATCAAGACCAACAAAAGAAACCGACTGACAGATGAACAAAGAAGTCACTAAGCAGGTAAGTTAAATAATTAGTTTTTGGTTTATTAAATACAGTTATATATTACAATTATACATTTTTGTTATTTAAACTATAAATATCGCGAAATTATGTTTTTTTTTCTCGAAGTGACACACCACCCGAGTTATGCTCGGTTTTTTGGCGAATTTTGACACACCAAGCTCAAAAGGTTGCCCATCACTGCCCTAGGTGGTTCTGGAGCACCCTCTTGCCATTCAGGTTTTCAGGCTATACACAATGAATCTGCATGAAAAAGATTTGCATGTAATGGAGGCAGTATATGCAAATCGTCATGCATATTTATTGTGGATAGCCTGAAAACCTTACTGGCAAGGGGGTACTCTGGAACCAATTTGGGAAACACTGCCCTAGAACACAAAACTCACCACACCATAACAGCCCTAACCTACCTATGAAAAGACAGTGCCATATATATTATACTGGGCTCTGGAGCACCAATATACCTACTATTGGGAAACTGGAACAAGCTGCACTGTTACACATTCCTACACAAACACTACATGATAGCAGAATCCTTCACCTCAGTCGCACATGCAGAACATGGACAGACCCTCATCTATATAACATGAGTAGCCATATTGGGTCAGACCAATGGTCCATCTAGCCCAGTATCCTGTTTCCAACAGTGGCCAACCCAGGTCACAAGCACCTGGCAGAAACCCAAATTGTGACAACATTCCATGCTACCAATCTAATACAGAATAGAGAGCAACAACAACAAAAACAACAAAAATTGAAATGGAGACCCCCCCCCCCCCTCTCTCTGCCCAAGGAAGCCAGACTCTATAAACAGTGCAATACTAGTAAAAAAGAAACTGAAATGCATTTTCTCCTGTACTTTGCAAGATAAAAATAGAAAAAAATGTACCTTTTACAAAGTAGGTATATCTCAGTCCTTACAATGTATTAAATAAAAATAATTTTCTTCTACTTTTGTTGTCTGGGAATTTGGCTGGTCCCAGTCTTTTTTCCATGTTCCACGAGTCAGCCATACAAATTCTTTTTCAGGTTGGCCTGTCCATTTCTTCTCTCGCCTCTTATCTTTTTCCTTTCCTTCTCTACATCTGTTGGCAGCTGTGCAAAGAGCTGCCAAGTGATCGAGCTCCAGAAGGGAGATTTTTCAACCAGTCCTAGTGTGAACTGACATCCCAAATTCATGTGGGATTTGCAGTCCCTGATTCTACCCATCAAAATCTGTGCTGCAGTACATTCAAAATTACTTAAGAAAATACATTCGGACCCCTGCAGAGTTGCTAATTTGAAGACATCTAAGATGTGCATTTTTAAATACTGTCATATTCCTAAAATCAAATTCAAAATAGAATACCTTTATCTACTGTTTGAACAATTTATTCTCATTTGCTTTGGTCCCACTGTCTCTTTTCTGTTTTTTTTGTTTCTTCTGCCTTTACAGGGTCTCTTGCCCATCTGATATTTCTTCTCGCAAGGTGAGACACACAGGGAAATACTCCTACAGTCTCCAAGTGCACCATCCTTCTTTCCTCTGCACCACTATTTGTCCTGTCTAGTATCTCCCTTCTGCGTCCCTTTTCCCTATCCTACCCCCAAGTTCAACATCTGCCCTTTCTGTGTCCCCATCTCCCCCCTTTTTCAGCACAAGCCTACCTGGTCTCCTCATCTCCCCCTTTTCTAATATCTGCCCTCCTGGTGTCTCCATCTCTCCCTTTTTCCAACATTACCCCTTTCTCCCCATCTCACCCCTTTTTCACCATTCTCCCCATATTCCCACTCCCCCTTCCAGTAGTGCCTCTTTGTGTCCCTATCTCCTTACCCCCTTTCTAGTAGTGCCCCTGTATCCCTCTCAGTGAACAGTGAAGAAAAATGAGCTCAACATATAGAGTTTATAATTGTGGTTTCTACCGGCTATAATAATTTTTGAAGCTGTTTTAGTGATATTTGATTGTTATTTCTTTTCTCCTCCAGCTTTTAAGGTGCTGCCTATCCAACTGAAACAGCTTTAGACTTGGTACAGATGGACTAACAATAAAAAATTAAAAGGTGGATGTAGCAGCTCATAAGTTTGCTTGCTTTGTTTCGAGTGAATGGCAATGACAACTGCGCGGGGGAGTAGAAAAAGATTAACCAGACTAGCTTCCTTGCTTACAACGGACTAAATAGTAGTAGTAGTAGTAGTTCCACTCCTGTCTATTAAACCTTCTTGGGAAGCTATATCCTTTCTCCAGCCCCCCCCCCCCTCGAGTCTTACATGTTTCACCCGCTCTACCGTCTGCATGGTGATTTTCATTGCCCTCCTGTGCGAGACTTGCATATACTCCTGTCTCTTCCGCCCGCTCTCTTCCATCCACGTGGTTGCTCGTTTTTAAAGCCCTGAAGCATTCTCCCTCTGACACCGGAGATTCACATAGCCAGCCTTCTGCTAGCATCAAAGCCTCTCCTCAGGCGCGTCCCGTCTCCTCTAATGCAACTTCCTGTCTTCCGCAGAGGTGGGACGCGCCTGAGGGAGAGGCTATGTGAATCTCCGGTGTCGGAGGGAGAACGCCTCAGGGCTTTAAAAATGAGCGACCACGTGGATGAAAGGGAGCGGGCGGAAGAGGCAGGAGTATATGCAAGACACTGGCGATTGACATAGAAGGGCATAATTGAACGAAAACGCCTATCTCCATGGGCGTTTATCTCCGAGAACGGGTCCGTGAAGGGGCGGACCGAACCATATTTTCGAAAAAAATAGACGCCCATGTTTTATTCAACAATGTGTGAGCTGGGCGTTTTTGTTTTTCAGCGATAATGGAAAATGAAAGCGCCCAGCTCAAAAACGAATAAATCCAAGACATTTATTCGTGGGAGGGGCCAGGATTCGTAGTGTACTGGTCCCCCTCACATGCCAGGACATCAACCGGGCACCCTAGGGGGCACTTTTACAAAACCAACAAAACAGGTAAAAGAGCTCCCAGGTGCATAGCACCCTTCCCTTGTGTGTTGAGCCCCCCAAATCCCCCTCAAAACCCACTGCCCACAAGTCTACACCATTACTATAGCCCTAAGGGGTGAAGGGGGGCACCTACATGTGGGTACAGTGGGTTTGGGGGGGTTGGACGACTAATAAGCATTAAGCAGCACAATTGTAACAGGTAGGGGGGATGGGCCTGGGTCCACCTGCCTGAAGTCCACTGCACCCCCTAACAACTCCTCCAGTGACCTGCATACTGCTGCCAGGGAGCTGGGTATGACATTTGAGGGTGAAAATAAAAAATTTGTGAAACATCATTTTTTTGTGGTGGGAGGGGGTTAGTGACCACTGGGGGAGTCAGGGGAGGTCATCCCCGATTCCCTCCAGTGGTCATCTGGTCATTTAGGGCACTTTTTGGGGCCTTATTCGTGAAAAAACAGGGTCCAGGAAAAGTGTTCTAAATTCTAGCTAAAAACGCATACTTTTTTCCCATTATCAGTGAAATGCGCCCATCTTTGTTCGGCAGATAACCACGCCCCAGTTCCGCCTTCGCCACACCTCTGACACGCCCCCATCAACTTTGTCCGCATCCACGACGGAGTGCAGTTGAAAACGTCCAAAAATCGGCTTTCGATTATACCGCTTTATTCGGTTTTGTGAGATAAACGTCCATCTCCCGATTTAGGTCGGAACTTGGGCGTTTTTCTCGTTCGATTATAAGCAGGATAGTTATCTCTTCTATCTTTTTCATCTTTTATTTTCATTTTATGGTGAGAAGTTAGTGCATTATATTTCTGTTCTATTTATGTTTTTAGACCCCTGATGAAGGCTCTTTGCTGAAACATGGCCCGTGTAGGGTCACCTGGGCCACCTTCTCATAATCTTGTGGATTTTAGATAATACATTTTTTGAAGCTTTGACTTCTGGTTTGCCTGTGTCTTCTGAAACAAATTTCTCATCCACCCCTGTTTTGTGTTCTTTGGTTTTCTGTGGAAGTTGTGTGGACCCTCCTTTAAAGAATACCTGTATAGTGCTCAGATCATGACAAATTTTGGGTGCCAGATTTATGCTCGATAGAAACAGGTGTAAGTCCAACACCCAAAGTTAGGGGCAGATCGACCAAATTCGACCAAATTCGACCAAATTGAATGTTACAGAAATAAGGAACAACAAGAACTAATTCAAGCAACTTATGGATTTTCCTCTGGTTTCTAGAATATGTTTGAGAATCACTTAAAGAAAATTTCACACCCCCAATCGGATGTCATGAGAACAAAGTCTGAATTTATCATACATTTTTCACAAAGCTTCAAGAAGGTAAATTAAATAAATAAGGGCCTCTTTTATCAAGCTGTGCTAGTGGCTCAGGGTGCGGTAATGCCAATAAAACCCATTCACATTGAATGGGATCCATTGGCATTGCCGAGTGGCTTGATAAAAGAGCCCTAAGTGTATACACATAATTTTAATTATAATACTGAACAGACATTATGGACCAAATTCTATAAATTGGTGCTAAAAAAAAATGTACTAAGCACTATTCTATAAATAGCGCTGAAAGTTAGGCACCATTTATAGAATATACTTAGGGGGTCTTTTACTAAGCCACAGTAGTGTTTTTAACATCAAACATATAAACGGCAAGTGACCGACTCACCTGCAAATGCGCAGTACAGACTACCCTCTCTGTCCCACACTCGTGTCAAGACGTCATGACATCAGAGGGCGGAACAGAGAGGGAAACGGAGTCGGACTGTCAGCCGCCGCCGCTGCCGCCTGGAAACGAACATCACGCGAACCAACCTCCACCCTCCCCCCATCCCCGCCGCAGCTCCCACCCCCTTCCATATCGGGCCCCCTGCACTGACCTGACAGTGCCTCTCACCTCCGTGTGGAAGCGCTGCAGGCAGCAGCAGAGCGATCTGCTGCTGCCTGTAGTGCTTTCATATGGAGGTGAGAGGCGCCCGTCAGGTCAGTGCAGGGGGCCCGGCACGGAGGGGGGAGGGAGCATCAGCGAGGAGGGTAGCTGGACATGGGGTGAGAACAGGGCAGAGAGGAGGGTTGCTGGACATGGGGGGAGGGGGGAGGCCAAGGGAAAGAGGAGGGTTGCTGGATATGGGGGGGGGGGATCAGTGGACGGAGTGAGGCCAGGAGAGAGAGGAGGGCTGCAATACTCACCCGTTTTTAAAGGCTTAACGGCTATTGTATTAATAATTAGCACATGCTAAATTCTAGAGACACCCATAGAAATATATGGGTGTCTCTAGCATTTAGTACGTCCTAAAAAAGTTACCGCAGCTCAGTAAAAGACCTCTTAGAGCCTAACTTTAGATACAAGGATTTACACTAACTAAACTACGATGTAAATCTTTGTGTCTAAATTAGGCTAGAATCCCCCTTATTCTATAACAGCATGCATAAATTCTATGAACGCCCCTGATCCACCCATAACCCTCCCATAATTGTGCCCCCTTTTTGGAGCCATATGTAAAATTTACACATGGATTTGCATGACTAAAACTGTGTGCATAAATTTCAATTAAGGTCAATTAGTGCTGATAGTTGATTATTAGGACCCAATTATCAGCACTAATTGGCTCATTAATTAATTTAATTGCATGCACAAATTGGGTACATGCCCAAATTTGCATGCACAATTTTAAGCACCATTTATAGAATTTCTGGGTACCTGTGTAAATATTCACAAAACATTTTTTGGTCTCCAACAGCCTGATATTTGGCTGGTGATGGGCAGTGTTTTGACTACCCACTGCTGGTGTTCAACCCTGATATTCAATGCCGGGCTATTCCGGCAATCGTTATCGAATATCCAGTTTAATTATTGACTGTGGCAATTTAACCTGTTAAGCTGATAGTGCTAACCGGTTAAGTGCTTAGCAGTTAAAGATAAGTGCCTATTTAACCACTAAACATAACCAATTTGATACTGAATATCCACGCCTAACCAACCAGCCGCTAATTGCAAATATTCAGCGGGAGATAACTGGTTACCTCCCGCTGAATATCCGCAGTTAGGCATTAAAATGCTATTTAATCGGCCAGGCGTCATTGTTTACTGGTTAAATAGTTTTGAATATCGGCTAGCATGTTTCTTATTCCTTCTTTGGACTTCCAACTCAGCTGGAGATTCAAAGTAGATTAATAATAATAGTTTGTGGATATACTCAAAGAACACCAGAATAATCTATGAAAATGATCAATGAAAGCCTTTGCCTTCTCATACAAATTTTCTCCGTAATATGATATGGTATGTATTTTTTTCAGGTTTTTAAAAAAATAAAAATAAACTCATGGAAAATGTGTAATTGAAAACAATTTTGCTGATTCTCATGAATAGAACACCCTCCATGTTTGCTTTTTTACTATTATGTTAGAACAATTTTAGAGGAAATTGCTTGAAGTATATATATAAATGCACCAGTCTGACTGTAGAAGTCAATAACTGAAATAGACATGAGTGGAACTTGAAACAACCTCATGTCACTTGAGGTGGTCTTATCATAATAGGGTTGCAGCATATTGGCAAAGCAGGATTTTAAAGCTTTGACTGTTGTTTATAACTCTTCAGTGGATAAATAGGACACCTTGGGGCCCTTTTGCTAAGCCGCGGTACGCACTAATGTGTGCTTACTGCAGGCTAAAAACCACTACCGTGAGGCGAGCTCAGCCATCCTACGGTAGTTTTGTGATTGGTGCATGCTAAAAAATAAAATGAAAGAAAACTCATGGAAAATGTGTAATCAAAAGCAATTTTGCTGATTCTCATGAATAGAACACCCTCCGTGTTTGCTTTTTTATTATTATTATGTTAGAACAATTTTAGAGGTGGTTGCTAGGAAGTATGTATAAATGCACCATTTTTGGAAATCTGACTGTCAAAGTCAAAAACTGAAATAGATACAAGTAGAACCTGAAATAACCTCATGTCATTTGAGGTGGTCTTATCATAATAGGGTTGAAGCATATTGGCAAAGCAGGATTTTAAAGCTTTAACTGTTATTTCGGGATTGGTGCAAGCTAAAAAATAGATTTCATTTTCTAGCACTTGGGCATATTTGAGAGTGGAGAGTAGGCATGTAATGCACTAATCGGTTAGCACAGCTACATCGCTCCGTGCTAACCAAATAGTGCGTGGTTAGTGCGTGAGCCCTTACCACCTAGAAAATAGGTGTCGGTAAGTTCTTATGTGCTAATGGCCACATGCTAATGGGGAAATTAGTGCATGGCCATTAATAGGGAAAATGGAAAATGGGGCTATTTCACTGCCATGCTAATAGTTGCCTCAGCGTGCAGGAAAGCCCCATGCTGGGGACAGCACTGGGCACTTATTAGTGCAGTTTATTAGAAGGGTCCCTTTATTATTTAGTATAGAAATTTGGACTCATTTACAAGAGCTATAAAGAAACAACAGCAGAGAAAAAGCCATATATGAAATAAATATCACTATAATAATTATATCAATAAATCAATAAAAGACACATTAAGAACATATCAAAAATATAAAAAAGCAAACTGACCACATATCAATAATGCTCAAAATTCAGCACTGAAAAAAAATCAGCACTAAGCGTGATTCCTGCGCTTCACTTTAGGAGCCAGACTTATGCCTGCTGAAACCTGGTGCAAATGTTGGTGCCCAAGTTATGCACACTGAGGCCACATTCTATAATTCTGCATTCAGCTTTTCAGAATACCCCTGACACTCCCATGGGTATGCCCCATTTTGGGTACGCACTAGTAGAATTAGGCGCCATGCCTTATAGAATAGCATACAACCAGATGCATGCACAAATTTTAATGAGTGCCAAATAACATTAATAATTAGTTGTTAGCACCCAGTTATTGATGTTAGTTGGCTCATTACTCAATTAATTTGGGTGCACATCTTTGGCACACGCACAGATTAGGACATGCAATTCTGGGTGCCATATATAGAATCCGTAGGTTGGTGTTTACCCCCATGGATATGCAGAGGGTTTCCCCAAGTCTACTTTTTAATAATGGTGTATAGACTTTTTCTGCAAGAACTCATCCAGCACTTTTTAAAACCCTGCTATGCTAACTTCATTCATCACTTCCTCTGGCAATGAATTCCAGAGTTTAACTGTACACTGAGTGAAAAAATGTTTTTTTCTCTGATTTGTTTTAAAAATGCTGTTTAGAACCCTCATGGTTGCCCCCTAGTTTTGGTACATTTTGCAAGTGTCTACATTTTGCAAGAGTAAACAACCAATTCATGTTTAACTGTTCCACACCGATTTTATAGATCTCTAAATCTTCCCTTAGCCATCTCTTCTTCAAGTTGAAAAGCCCTAACTTATTTAGCCTTTCCTCTTACAGATCCTATGTACTTGTCCCAAGTTTGCTTGAACTGAGATACAGTCTTTGTCTTCATCACATCCACCAGGAGGCTGTTCCACAAATTTACCACCCTTTCCATGAAGAGGTTACTGAGTCTAGCATTACTTTAACATCTCAGGGCTTTTTCTCTAAACACCAAGTGTCCTTTTTCTGTGAAAGAAACTTATTTCCCTTTCTCCAGCTTCCCTCTCTGCTTCTTGGGTAGATCATCTGGCTTCTCAAGGTTGCAGGTACTTCCTTCCTATACCCTGATTGGACCATTAACCCTCCTAGGTGGAGCAAAGGAGCTCCACTTAGTGGTATCTCAAGAACCTCCACTAGGCTTTCCTTCCTCACCCTTTAAAGGGACATACACATACTCCCTTCTATTAACTGTTCTTAAAGGTTATCCTCCCTATAGCCTTGCTCTGTTACCCACATGTACTGTTGCAAGCTAAGGGAAATGTGCTTCCGCTTTGACTTGGGGGTCTACAGGGACACTAAAATCCCTTCCAATCAGTGAAATTCTGTCCTTGAGATAATGGGGTATTAAGTGACTTGTCCTAAATCCCAAGCAGCAGCAGTGGGGTTTGAATTGTATTGTCAGGTTCTCAGCCTGTTGCTCTAACCATTACGCTACTCCTCCACACCAAATACTGGTTGTGTTACATGACAAAAATTGAAGCCAGATTATATCTTGAAGACTCCAAGTAAATTTCCTACACGTCCTGCCTGCTCTGAAATGGAGCTGTTAAATTATCTCTCTTGAAAGTTGCAGTGCAATGCATAAATGAACACATCTAGGGGCCAAAAACTCACTGCTGCTGTTCATTTTTCTAGTTCATTCCCTATATAATTAGCTGCAAAGGTCTCAGATATAAATCAACGTATGCATCCAGCTTCTCCTATATAAGCACACAATTATAGAACGCATTACCGACCGCCAGGAAAACAACATATGATCACCTAAGCTTCTGGAAATTACTGAAAACCAACCTGTTCAAAAAGGCATACCCTAACGATCCAATTTAAACGCCTGAACCCTGCAACATAACGAAACCAAAGCTCATACTGGACATAACCTCCTCCTTATGATTCCCCAATGTGTCTGTCACACATGAACTTTTACTGTATTACTATATCACCTTGTATTTGTTCTACCGAAACTTGTGATCGCCACTAAGGTACTATGTAAGGCACATTGAGCCTGCAAATAGGTGGGAAAATGTGGGATACAAATGTAACAAATAAATACATAAATAAATAAAATTAATATGCTGTACTTCACAGACCCCAAAAATAATACTGGTGAAGTTGTTCTTAGGCAGCAAAAACAATGTTGGACCAGTCAAATGTAGGTAACATACCAACCTAGAATTTACAGTGAGCACAGTATGAACATTGCAGTCATGAAGGCAATACTCTTGAGAAAAGGAGAGATAAAGATGATATGATACAGACATTCAAATATTTGAAAGGTATTAATATACAAACAAACCTTTTTCAGAGACAAGAAGGTGATAGAACTAGAGGAAATTAACTGAGGTTATGAGGGGCTGACTCAGGAAGGGTGATAGATACCTGGAATGCCTCCACTTAGCCATCTCTCTCCTCTTCAATCTGTTCAAAATTCTGCTGCACAACTAATATTCCGCCAGTGTCATTATGCTCATATTAGCCCTCTCCTCAAATCACTTCACTGGCTTCCTATCCATTTCCGCATACAGTTCAAACTCCTCTTATTTACCTATAAGTGCATTCACTCTGCAGCTCCTCAGTACCTCTCCACTCTCATCTCTCCCTTCATTCCTCCCCAGGAACTCCGTTCACTGAGTAAATCTCTCTTATCTGCTCCCTTCTCCTCCACTGCTAACTACAGACTCCATTCCTTTTATCTTGCTGCACCATATGCCTGGAATAGACTTCCTGAGCCGGTACATCAAGATCCATCTCTGGCCGTCTTCAAATCTAAGCTAAAAGTCCACCTTTTCGATGCTTCTTTTAACTCCTAACCCTTATTCACTTGTTCAGAACCCTTATTTTATCATCCTCACTTTAATATTCCCTTATCTCTTGTTTGTCCTGTTTGTCTGTCCTAATTAGATTGTAAGCTCTGTCGAGCAGGGACTGTCTCTTCATGTTCAAGTGTACAGCGCTGCGTATGTCTAGCAGCACTTTAGAAATGATAAGTAGTAGTAGTAGTAGTAATGATATAAGTTTATCTTATTGGGCAAACTATGCAGGTTTTTATCTGACATAATATACTATGTTGCTGTGTTACTATAACAGTGTGCCTATATTTAGGTGCCTAGAGGACACCTATTCTATTAAAAAAAGTAGGTGACTACTTTCCTTCATAGAATACCAATTTAGCATGTAAGTTACACACCTATAATTTAGGAATGAGCTCTTATACCAGCCATAGATTTATTGCTATAGAAATGCTAAGTAGTAGTAGTAGTAGTTAGTGATCACACCTAAAATGCTAATACACACACAATCCATATGTATTCTATAATTTACACATGTAATTTACTCACACCCTGCCAGGAATTTTCCCATGTATGCCCAATTCCAAAGTATGTGCCATCACATTTAGGTGCCTTTTTATAGAATAGAGCTTAGTCAAGTTTTTGTTTATTTTGTGTAATTTTGTGATCATTTATATCTGTATTTGGCACATACATGTTATCATCTCCTTTACAGAATTTATCTCAATGTGCTTATAATCATTACCCCCTAATTCTATAAACTTGCATGCACAACTGAATGCTTAGTGCGCAAAGATATGCCCACAAGTTAAACAATACCGTCAGTTATATAAGTCTCTTAATATGATAATTATTTGGTAATTTGCATTAACTATAGATTATTAACTGTAATTGGTGTTAATTGTTGATAATTGGAACTAATTAGTGTGTATCTGCTCTCAGTCAGGATTTTGCAAATTACATAGTCAAAATCTATAGCACACAACTTGAGAATTGACTAGCAGCCACAATGATGACAGCTCCAGCTACTAAATCTGCCAGTCTCAGCTATTACCAGCCTACTGGCTCTTATCTGGTGGTATAGTGGGTCTCTGGCAGAAGTGATCCCCATTCACTGTGACCCATGTTGGCACCACCTCTCAAAATGGTGCCCTAAGGGTGGGGTGGGGGTCTGATCAGGGGGGTTGTAAAAAAAGAGTGGTGGGTCTGATCGGGAGAGGGGGTAAAATCTGATCAGGAGTATGTTTGGGTGCTGCCAGGGGGGGGTTTGATTGGGGTGGGTGCAGGTACTGCTTAGGGGATGGGGGGACAGCACCATGGCTCCTTTAAAATGTGGCCCAGGAGCATTGGGCCACTCTTCGAAGCCCGATGCTCCCAGGATAGTAAAACAATCCCAGCTAGGGTTATTTTGCCAGCTATAATGAGACAAGTTGCATTATAGAATTTACATATTAATGAGGTAATTTACCTGCATTTGCATGCTTTACATATCATTACTAAGGAGCCTACAGTGGCTTAATTATTACTGCATTATGGTAATTTAAGTCACATTAGTGTACCTGTAACATGCATTACATGGCAAATAACATGACTTAGAGCCCTAAATTCCCCCCTAAGTGGAGTAATTATTAAGGTGTGGTAAAAGGCTCTTATACCACAGCTTGAGCCTAGCAGTAGTACTGCTAGACTACCACTAGGGTTGCTGGTACCATTTTTAACCCAGCACTGGAAGGGGCAGGAGTGATTGTGGATTGCATGGCTCCTCTAGACCCCCAAGGGTTTGTTTGGTAGACCTAAGGGAAGCTTAAGGGTGTTGTGGGGAATTGTGGGAAGAGGGAGCTGCTTAGAGGAGAATTTGTTATGGGGGGCCATCTGGGAGGAGGAGTATCTGAGTTGGGAAGTCATCTGAGGGGCCTGAGTTGGGGGACCATTTGAGGGGTATAATAGCAAAGAGGGTACTTTGGGGAGTAGAATACTTTGCCTGATCCCTCTAAGAAGCAGCACTAGGCTGTGGCTTTGTGGCCTGATGCTCCCAAGACAGAAAAATAGTGCCAGCAAGCTGCATTTTTTGATTTATATAGTAATGAACAGTTTTGCATACATTTACATATTTTGCATCTGATTACTATGTATCCAATGGTACTTAATATTAATGTGCACTATGATAATATAACACACATTATTGCTGCATAATGCGTGTTAAGGAGAAAATAACATGCATCATGGCTATAAAGCACCTACCCCCTACATATGTTTTTAGCATGCACATTCAAATATGTAGGGGGAGATTTTATATATGGCACCTAAAAAATCGGCACTGAAACCAGAGCTCACTAAGTGTATTCTATCATCAATACGCTTAGTTGATATTTCAGGACCTAAATCTATGTGCATCTATTTAAACCGATGAAAACGTGGCATAAATCCTGGCGCATAGATTTAGGTGCACTGGGCCATATTCTATAACTAGGCATGTAAATTTCAGAACACCAATTTCCTCGCCCCTTTTTGCCTGCACACATTAGAAGTTCAGACCACAATTAGCGAGTTGTGTGCTAAATTCTAATCAGTGCCAATTAGTGTTCATTATTGTTTACTAGTAAAACAGGCCCATTTCTGACACAAATGAAACGGGCGCTAGCAAGGTTTTCCTCAGAGTGTGTATGTTTGAGAGAGTGTATGTGGGAGTGACTGTGTGTGAGAGAGAGTGAATGTGCGAGTGTGTGTGTGTGTGTGACAGAGAGTGAGACCGCTAGGTGCGCGTGTGTCTCCTCTGTCTCCTGCCCCCTCCAGCCACCCAGTGATTCTCTCCCCTGCTCCCCCTCCAGCCACCCAGCGATTCTCCTCTGTCCCCTGCCCCCCTCCAGCCACCCAGCGAGTCTCCTCTGTCCCCTGCTCCCCCTCCAGCCACCCAGCGATTCTCTTTTTTCCCTTGCCCCCCCCTCCAACCACCCACTGATGCTCTTCTCTCCCCTGCCCCCCTCCAGTCACTCAGTGATTCTCCTCTCTCCCCTGCCCCCCTCCAGCCACCCAGCAATTGTCCTCTCTCCCCTGCCCCCCCTCAGCCACCCAGCAATTGTCCTCTCTCCCCTGCCCCCTTTCAGCCACCCAGCGATTGTCCTCTCTCCCTTGCCCCCCTCCAGCCATCCTGTGATTCTCCTCTCTCCCTTGCCCCCCACCCAGCGATTCCCCTCTCTCCCCTGCCCCCCTTCCAGCCACCCAGCGATTGTCCTATCTCCTCCGCCCCCTTCAGCCACCCACCGATTGTCCTATCTCCCCTGCCCCCCCTCCAGCCACCCTGCGATTCTCCTATCTCCCCTACCCCCCCTCTAGGCACCCAGCAATTGTCCTTTCTCCCCTGCTCTCCCTCCAGCCACCCAGAGATTCTCCTCGCTCCCCTGCCGCCCTCCAGCACCCATTGATTCTCCTCGTTCCCATTTACCTACGTCGAAGCGGCAGCGTCTTTGAAAGCCCTGCCCATTTATAGCCTTCCCTTTGACTTTGTTCCCTCTGAGTCCCGCCTGTTGATGTCATTTCCCCTTTCCGCAAGGGCAGGACTCTGAGGGAACACACTTGAAGGGAAGGCTATAGACGTTGAGGTTGTGCCTCGTGCTGCTATCCTGTGCTTGGTCAGTGCAGTTTCTGACGAACCCGGAAGTACGTGACGTCAATAAAGGAGATGGATACAGCGTTAGAGCCAGCATGAACCCTTCAAATTTTCACTGCCACGGAGTCAGCTTCAGAACGTTGGAGGTGCTTTTTATTATATAGGATTAAGTGCTATTATCATGCTCATTAACTTGTTAAACTTGTTAAGTTATGCACATTGTTACAAAATCAGCACCAATTTCAGCGTGGATTTCTAGCTGTGCTATATAGAATCCGGAGGATAATGTCTCCATCCTAAAAGTTTTTTGGCATGACATTTAGCCAGTTGGACTCTGTGATGGAGTGTTAGAGTAAGGCTAGGTTTCCTTAATGACACTCCATCACTGGGACAGCTTAAGGGAGCACCGTTTATAGAACGTAGGGGTGGGACTCAGGCAGGGACAGAGTTATAATCCATAAAGAGGGAACAGAACAGGGAGGCCCAGAAGAAGGAGGAAGGGTTCTACAGGGGTTCTCAGACAGAGCTGCAATGTCCAAAGAAAGGGCCTGGGCAAGAAGGAACTGCTCCTTCGCCTATGCCTCCGCTAAGACTCCCAAGGTAGGAACAGTCATTGTCATGAGAATATTGATCCTGTATGGCCAGGTTAGAGTTAGGTCTGGGGCTTTGCAAGGTTGTCTTTGAGTTGCTGTATACTGAGCTTGAGCCTAGCCAAATTTCAAACTGAGGAGGACTTTCACAGAGGCACAAGAGACTTTAATTGCAAGACTTTTTGGTTTACCGTTATCACTTTGGCTGTTTCTGTAGTAGATGCTCAGGGCTGCCACCATGCCCGTATTACCACAAGCTTCAAATCTTGAAAAATTTACTTCTGTAAGCAATGAAAGAGTTTTTATTATATGTCAGAGAATTTCAGACTGCCTATACTCCTTTAGGGACATCAACCAAACTAAAACATGTTTCATAGATAATCTATGTCAATATCTAATAACTTGTTTATGTTTACTTAGTAAAACAAACAAATATCAATGAACCTAAACTTATTAAAAAAAAGGTCTTGAATCTGAGCTTCAAGATAGATACAGTAAGTATTCTATATCATACTTAGAAGTTGTTATGCAAGGCACACATGCCCTTTAATTATTTAAGTGTTAAGCTTCTGTATAACACCTTTCATTAAGAGCTCTATTTGCTCTGTAATTGCTACAATATGTAAATGGACTTCAAATGCAAGTTAAGGTAATTTCATGCTGTTACATTTGCAAACGATTAATTATACATTTGATCATACCTTTGCTTGAGTATAAAGATCAAAATATAGCTCGCAAATACAAAAACATAGAACTTACTGCATGCATACTCCTAACTATAGAAAAATTACTATGTAGTCACTTGCATTTGCATTTAAACTAAACAGCATTATAATTTAAGCAAGGTCATTACGTGAAGCCACAATGAAATAAGTACCTTTTAGCATGATCTACTGCCAGCCTGTAATTTTTTTTTAATCACTGCAGTCATCCCTTCCTTTTAATTTTTGACAGATTTGTAGATACAAACGTCACATAATAGCAAATTTCATGAGTGCAATAATGCAAATCATTTCAAACAAAAGCATTCACAATTCCGACTAAAACATTCTTCATAATGTGGTGTGTACTCTGAGCAGGTTATGTAAAGTATCTGCTTGCCTGCTTCCAGGCACCCTTGAGAGAATACTTTGTATTGTAAACCACTAATTCAGTCTAAATGCCAGGGCGAACATTCAGATTCATTTATATCTAGTACTTCCCTTGGAGAAATTAACATCTGTAGGCTATTGGGGGAAATTTTCAAAGGCTTAGTCAGCTTGTATATGGGTACAATAGGGGATAAACTGTTTACTTCAAAGCAGTTATAGATTTTTAAACTGTAAAATAATGTGAGTTATCATTCAGTGGCCATCTTCACACACATTCAAAGGGGCAGATTGGAGGCATCTTTGAAACATACACAAAAACGTAAATTTTCAAATGGAAAGTCCAGTGATATCCTCTAATTCACTCAAAGTACATGTATAGATTAGATGTATTTTCAGTGGTGCTGCACATATAGAGGTGGATTTTAGAAAGGATGTACAAATCAGAATTGAGATGTCCAGATCAGGATATATCAAGTTCTGTTTGTATTTTGATCTTCCTATCTAGAGTCTATTCTAACATACATGTTGAAATAAATGTTTATGCACCAGCTACATGCAGCAGGATCATCCATTTTAGAATCATAAACATCTAAAATATTGGGGGATTGTATAACTACTGGAAGATTACTGATACTCAGGACATTAGAAACACACAAGAATTTTCCCCTTGAAAGCTCCAGCAGATTTGGGAGAGACGGCATAAAAGGATAATATCTTCAGAACTTGCCCTGGAACACCTCAAAAGTCAGTGAGGCCTGTGGTATCCCTGGGGATTGTATATCTACTGGAGGAATTGTCAATAAAGTAGAAACATGCTAGAATTTCCCCCACAAAGGTTCCAGCAGATTCGGTAGATGCAGCGTGAGAGGATATCATCAGAACTTGTCCCGGAACAACTAAAGTCAGTGAGGCACGCAGTGCATGGCCATAGGGCATGGTCAAAAGGGCGAGCCCTAAGGGGCACACCATGCCCCATGGGAGCCCCTTGGAGCACTGAGGAGCAGTGATGAATAAAAGTGGACAACTTATTAGCAATGATGGGTAAAAAAGAGGAAAGCAAAGTCTAAGAATGTAAATGACTAGAATACTACAATGCATGCACATTTTTGATGCCAAAAACTAGGTGGATCCTTATAGAATTACCCCCAAAATATCTAAATTACTGTGCTTTAAGTGCAGTCTGTGTGGTAACTATTGAAGGTGTTCTTGGATACTTCCATAGAGGTACTGTATAGAAACATTTTTTTTAACTATATAATGAGTATATTGATAGCACAGATTTACTTACCATTAGAGATGGATGACATAGGAAATAGTGACTTATCCTATGTCATTACATGATATTTCCACATGAAATTGGGCAGAAAAAAAATGACATTTTATGACTACATGATTGCTGATAGTGCACACTATAAGCAAAAAGGGCACATTGAACTCAATTTTGTAAATAAAGTGCCTGCTTTCTATAAATGGCACTCAAAGTTGGGCACCATTTATAGAATACTGGTTAGTGCCAGGATCCACACCCGATTTTGGGCATCAGGATTTACACCAGCTGAACCCTGGTGTAAATCCCCATGCTTAAATTAGGCACAGATCCCCTGAATTCTATAACACTTCCTGCAACTTCTAGAAATGACCCTGTCCCACTCATGCCCCTCCTTTGGCCATAGCCCATTTTCAGATCTGTGTGGAAAAATGTACATGTACATCTTTATAAATTGCAATTATTGCCAATAGTGCCAATAATTGATTGTTACAATCCATTAATCAGCACACACTATTTTGAGTATTATATATAAAAATAGGGGACTATGTGCAAAAAAGGGTGAGCTACATGAAAAGAGTGTTCACTCATTAAAGAATGCACACTATTGCAAAGTGCGTGCGCATGTGTTCATGTATGCATGCCCTTTTAAAAAAATATATACTGCACTCTCTTTCAGAAAGTGTGCACTATCCCCTAATTCTATACATCTGGCACACAGTTTGATGCTTAGAACATTAAGAGGGGCATTTTCAACATGATGTCTAAGTCCAACTTTAAAACGTCCAGAATTCAAGTGGAGAATATAGCCATTTTCAAAACAGAAATATATATATATATTTTTTTTTTCAAAAATGGCTATTTGCTAGATGTTTTTGTGCTCTCTGAGTTTATCTTTTTGGTCCTTTTTTGAAAAAAAAAATCCAAGTGAAAACCCACAAAATCAAGCCATTGGGATGTAGGAGTAGCCAGCATTCTTAGTAAACTGGCCACACAGACATCCCAGGAGAGCAATGGGGTACCCTAGGGGGGCACTGCAGTGGCCTTCAAATAAATGCTCCCAGTTACACACTTCACCATTGCTCCCTTATCTTGTCTGATGAGCCCCCCAAAACCTACCCAAAACCCACTACTCCCAACTTACACCACTATAATAGCCCTTTTGGGGGAGAGGGCAACAATATATGGGTACAGTGGGTTTCTGGTGAGTTTTGGAGTGCTCACAGTTTCTACCACAAGTGTAACAGGTAGGGGCCTGGGTCCGCCTGTCTGCAATGCACTGCACCCACCACTAGACTACTCCAGGGTCCTGCATGCTGCTCTAATGGACCTGAGTATAACATCTGAGGCTGGCATAGAGGCTGCTAAGTAATATTTTAAATCACATTTTGGGGGGGGGGGGGGAGTGGTAGGGGGTTAGTGACCGCTGGGGGAGTAAGGGGAAGCCATCCCTGATTCCCTCCAGTGGTCATTTAGTCATTTTAGACACTTTTTTGTGGCTTATTAAAACAGGTCTAGACCAAAATGTCTAACTTATAGCCCTGGATGTTTTTGTTTTGTTCCATTATGGCAGAAAAACATCCAAGTGATAGGAATGCCCAGTTCCCACCCTTAACATGGCTCTATCATACCCCCTTGTGATTTGGAAGCACGTCTGATGGATTTCATAGAAAAATGTCTAAAAATTGGTTTTGAAAATACCAATTTGAACATTTTTGTGAGAAAAATGTCCAAATGCAGATTTATGCCATTTTTAATATTATAATTATCTGCTAATTGACATTAAATATGAATTATTGGCTAGAATTAGCATTAATTAGTGTTAAGTGGTACTAATTAGAAGTTACGTGTGTAATTTCTCTTAGTCAAGATTCTGCAAATTACGCATGCAAAATCTATAGTGTGTAACTGCAAGGGGGGGGGGGAGGAGTGAACCTGAAAAGGGCATGGACGGGTCAGAGGTGTGCCTAGCACTTCTACATACATGTTACAGAATACTAGCATGTACACGCCTAACTGCCGTAGAAATGAAAGGTCCAAAAATTTCCACAAAGGTCCAACACAAGAGAAAAAAGAGTGGAAATACAATTTCAAGAGATCAAACCAAAAAAAAGAGGTGAAATGCTCCGAAAAACTTTATTGAGGACCCAACACGGTCCGTGTTTCGGTTTTTAAAAAAACCTTCATCAGGGGTCTAAAAGATAACAATCAAACATATATATGGTTAAATAACATGAAAGCAAATACATTACAACAATTATAGAAATCTAAAAACACACCATATATACCAAACATGTAATAATTAAAAATTAAAAATTTTTGTAATTAAGAATCTGAAATGTCAACTGAATCGATGCACATATTGTTATTATATCATCAGATGACCATCATAAGAAGCAAAAGGTAAACCGATTATATAAATTTGAATTGATATATATAATAAAACTTGTTTCTACAAATATTATGTATTAAAATAATTATATTAAACATAAATATGAAAAAGAATCTGTATGAGAATAATTTTGTATGATATATGACAAAACGGATGTCTATAAATAGAAGAACAGAAGTCTACATATAAATGTCATGAATTTAATAGAAAACACTAATATCATTTATTTAAGAAAAGGTAATAATACATTAAATGAGAAATAAATAAATAACATATAAAATGAGGTTTGAGGCAAATATTTTCTCAATACATGTATATTAAATGAAAAGAAATCAATTGAACATACCAATCAGTAGTAGCACGGGAAATATACTGACAGACAAAGGGAGCTTGTAAAAATGTAGGCTCTATAAGAATTGTGGATAATCAGAAATTATTAAGTATGACGAACAGTAAAAATCAAAATCACAATAATGAGTTGTATTAAAACGTTTAAAGACCAGTATAATAAAAAAAGGTTATTTGTAAAATTATTTAATAACTGACATATCTATATGAATATCCGTATCATGATAACAAAATAAATTGTTAAAAAATAATAAATCATAATGTAAATAACATATAGGTCCACCATCATTGAATTCATGAAGTAAAAAGTTAAAGATACGAACATATGTTTCCAAAATGTCCGTACTTTTTCAAAAATAACCATGGAACACCTAACCTACAGGAAATAGAAGACAAAAAGGTCTATACTTGCACTTCACACAAAAGATCGAAAAAAAGAAGGCTGTGTATATCAAATTGTAATATATCTTAAATTACAAAGTATACTAACGCATGGGGTATGTGTGTATGTGTACATCCCTGAACGATAAACGCGCCAGAAGTGTTAGTCAAAAAAGGGAACAGCTAAGAAAAGTATACTTATACCCAACGTATTATATCAATCAATCATAGTAAATATCTAAATGCACTCATTTGCTAATATATAGGATATAAATAAATGTGTGTATGTGTATGTACCATACGTATAGGGACGCCCAAATTCCTATCAAAAATAACAAATCGATAATGAGGCTGTAATATAGTCAAAATGGTAACCAGCTGCATATACAACAGTAGTTTTTTATCGAGTAAACATATTAATCTAAATAAAAATAAAAATAAAACCTTACCTTACCTTGAATGAGAAAAAGAGTGTAACTCTGTATCAACGGGTTTAGTTTGAAATAGTAATAGAAAAGGCGCCAAAGAGTAATTTAAATAACGTTATGATGAAACGTGGGACCCGTTGATAGGATATCTCAAATTTCAAAATAAAGAATGTCACATATATTAGCCAATAGAAAAAAAGTGACAGTTACACTAGATAATTACTATGGAGATAAGTGAATCAAACGAATGAGAGTGTAAAGTGATAAGTATATCACATAATTATTTAATTAAATGAAGGACGATTTATTGAAAATAAAATTAAAACTTAATTAATGGATTTAGAAAATAACTGTGAAGAACTCAATAGACTAATAAACTGATAAATTTATATTCGAAAAAAAAGTGATCAAAGGGGTAATAACCAATTATTTAATCCAATGATGTTTTAAACAATGATCATATGTTGATGCCGAATTTTGAACAATGCATTCTATTAGTTAATATATTGTTCAAAATTCGGCATCAACATATGATCATTGTTTAAAACATCATTGGATTAAATTTTTGGTTATCACCCCTTTGAACACTTTTTTCGAATATAAAATGATCATTGTTTAAAACATCATTGGATTAAATAATTGGTTATTACCCCTTTGATCACTTTTTTTTCGAATATAAATTTATCAGTTTATTAGTCTATTGAGTTCTTCACAGTTATTTTCTAAATCCATTAATTAAGTTTTAATTTTATTTTCAATAAATCGTCCTTCATTTAATTAAATAATTATGTGATATACTTATCACTTTACACTCTCATTCGTTTGATTCACTTATCTCCATAGTAATTATCTAGTGTAACTGTCACTTTTTTTCTATTGGCTAATATATGTGACATTCTTTATTTTGAAATTTGAGATATCCTATCAACGGGTCCCACGTTTCATCATAACGTTATTTAAATTACTCTTTGGCGCCTTTTCTATTACTATTTCAAACTAAACCCGTTGATACAGAGTTACACTCTTTTTCTCATTCAAGGTAAGGTAAGGTTTTATTTTTATTTTATTTAGATTAATATGTTTACTCGATAAAAAACTACTGTTGTATATGCAGCTGGTTACCATTTTGACTATATTACAGCCTCATTATCGATTTGTTATTTTTGATAGGAATTTGGGCGTCCCTATACGTATGGTACATACACATACACACATTTATTTATATCCTATATATTAGCAAATGAGTGCATTTAGATATTTACTATGATTGATTGATATAATACGTTGGGTATAAGTATACTTTTCTTAGCTGTTCCCTTTTTTGACTAACACTTCTGGCGCGTTTATCGTTCAGGGATGTACACATACACACATACCCCATGCGTTAGTATACTTTGTAATTTAAGATATATTACAATTTGATATACACAGCCTTCTTTTTTTCGATCTTTTGTGTGAAGTGCAAGTATAGACCTTTTTGTCTTCTATTTCCTGTAGGTTAGGTGTTCCATGGTTATTTTTGAAAAAGTACGGACATTTTGGAAACATATGTTCGTATCTTTAACTTTTTACTTCATGAATTCAATGATGGTGGACCTATATGTTATTTACATTATGATTTATTATTTTTTAACAATTTATTTTGTTATCATGATACGGATATTCATATAGATATGTCAGTTATTAAATAATTTTACAAATAACCTTTTTTTTATTATACTGGTCTTTAATCGTTTTAATACAACTCATTATTATGATTTTGATTTTTACTGTTCGTCATACTTAATAATTTCTGATTATCCACAATTCTTATAGAGCCTACATTTTTACAAGCTCCCTTTGTCTGTCAGTATATTTCCCGTGCTACTACTGATTGGTATGTTCAATTGATTTCTTTTCATTTAATATACATGTATTGAGAAAATATTTGCTGCAAACCTCATTTTATATGTTATTTATTTATTTCTCATTTAATGTATTATTACCTTTTCTTAAATAAATGATATTAGTGTTTTCTATTAAATTCATGACATTTATATGTAGACTTCTGTTCTTCTATTTATAGACATCCGTTTTGTCATATATCATACAAAATTATTCTCATACAGATTCTTTTTCATATTTATGTTTAATATAATTATTTTAATACATAATATTTGTAGAAACAAGTTTTATTATATATATCAATTCAAATTTATATAATCGGTTTACCTTTTGCTTCTTATGATGGTCATCTGATGATATAATAACAATATGTGCATCGATTCAGTTGACATTTCAGATTCTTAATTACAAAAATTTTTAATTTTTAATTATTACATGTTTGGTATATATGGTGTGTTTTTAGATTTCTATAATTGTTGTAATGTATTTGCTTTCATGTTATTTAACCATATATATGTTTGATTGTTATCTTTTAGACCCCTGATGAAGGTTTTTTTAAAAACCGAAACACGGACCGTGTTGGGTCCTCAATAAAGTTTTTCGGAGCATTTCACCTCTTTTTTTTGGTTTGATCTCTTGAAATTGTATTTCCACTCGTTTTTCTCTCACGCCTAACTGCCTACATTTAGGCATAAGCATTTACATCAGCCACTCAACTGGAGTAGGTGTTTGTGCTTAAAGTTAGTTGTAGACTTACACTAGAATTCTATTGTGTTGACATTGTATGTAGCATACTATTAGAAGCATTTTCGAAAGAGAAGGGCGCCCATCTTCCGACACATATCAGGAGATGGGCGTCCTTCTCTCAGGGTCACCCAAATCGACATAATTGAAAGCCAATTTTGGGCATCCTTAACTGCAGTCCGTTGCGGGGATGACCAAAGTTCACAGGGGCGTGTCGGAAGAGTAGCAAAGGCGGGACAGGAGCGTGCTTAAGAGATGGGCATCCTCGGCCAATAATGGATAAAAGAAGGGCATCCCTGACAAGCATTTGGGCCCTGGCACACAGGAAAAATGGCCCCTGCGGCTAGCGCAGGGCCCTTTTTCCTGCAACTTGCACCAAATTCAAGGGGTCACTTGACAAGACGTTGATGTTTCATAAACAATGCACAGTTTTGCCAGCCACAGCATCTCTCTGGCTGCATGGGAGACTCCAAGAGGCCTTGGCTGGCCTGGCCATGATGTCAATTCTGATGATAACATTGTTATTCTAGTAAACTGGTATCCTTGATAGCATTCTTGTGTCTGTATGCAAGGTTGAGTCTCATTAAACAATAGGCTTTAGTGAAAGATAGGGTTTGTCTTCTAAAGTCAGGTTGTTAATACTGGCTAGTGCCATGTATTTTAATCCTATATATCTTTGTTATATAGGAACACATATAGTGCGGTATATACATAGTAACGTGGTAACATAGTAGATGACGGCAGAAAAAGACCTGCACGGTCCATCTAGTCTGCCCAACAAGATAAACTCATATGTGCTACTTCTTGTGTATACCTTACCTTGATTTGTATCTGCCATTTTCAGGGCACAGAAGTCTTGCCGAGCACTAGCCCTGCCTTCCAAACACCAGCCCCACCTCCCAATCTCGGCTAAGCTTCTGAGGATCCATTCCTTCTCAACAGGATTCCTTTATGTTTATCCCACGCATGCTTGAATTCCGCTACTGTTTTCATTTCCACCATCTCCCGCGGGAGGGCATTCCAAGTATCTACCTCTCTCTCCGTGAAAAAATACTTCCTGACATTTTTCTTGAGTCTGCCCCCCTTCAATCTCATACCATGTCCTCTAGTTCTACTGCCTTCCCATCTACGGAAAAGGTTTGTTTGCGGATTAATACCTTTCAAATATTTGAACGTCTGTATCATATTACCCCTGTTTCTCCTTTCCTCCAGGGTATACATGTTCAGGTCAGCAAGTCTCTCCTCATACGTCTTGTAACGCAAATCCCATACCATTCTCGTAGCTTTTCTTTGCACCGCTTCAATTCTTTTAACATCCTTAGCAAAATATGGCCTCCAAAACTGAACACAATACTCCAGGTGGGGCCTCACCAACGACTTATACAGGGGCATTAAAACCTCTTTTTCTTCTGCTGGTTACACCTCTCTCTATACAGCCTAGCAACCTTCTAGCTACGGTCACCGTCTTGTCACACTGTTTCGTCGCCTTCAGATCCTCAGATACTATCACTCCAAGATCCCTCTCCCCATCTGTACCTATCAGACTCTCCCCGCCTACCACATATGTCTCCCCTGGATTTCTACTCCCTAAGTGCATCATTTTGCATTTCTTCGCATTGAATTTTAATTGCCAAACCTTAGACCATTCTTCTAACTTCTGCAGATCCTTTTTCATGTTTTCCACTCCCTCCTTGGTGTCTACTCTGTTGCAAATCTTAGTATTATCCGCAAAAAGGCAAACTTTACTTTCTAACCCTTCGGCAATATCACTCACAAATATATTGAACAGAATCGGCCCCAGCACCGATCCCTGAGGCACTCCACTACTCACCTTTCCCTCCTCCGAGCGAATTCCATTAACCACCATCCTCTGATTTCTGTCCGTCAACCAGTTCCTAATCCAATTAACCACTTCAGGTCCTATCTTCAGCCTGTCCAGTTTATTCAAGAGCCTCCTGTGGGGAACGGTGCAAAAGCTTTGCTGAAATCTAAGTAGATTACGTCCAGGGCTTTTTTGGGGGGTACTGAGTACCGGCACCTTTTTCATTGTCTGCTAAAATTGACTCATGGTCCCCAAGTTATAGTAAAAGAGCTCAGGCTCTACCCACCAATTCTGCCTTTTCATAGATTCTGTGACTGGTTGCAGGGGGTCTGGCTATTGTGGGGTGGGTCCCTCAGTGATCACCCCACCCCTGAAGGGTGGCCTGGCATTTGAGTACCGCCACCTTTTTTGCTAGAAAACACACACTGATTACGTCTATAGCACATCCTTGATTCATTTCTCCAGTCACCCAGTCAAAGAATTCAATGAGATTCGTTTGACACAATTTCCCTTTGGTAAAACCATGTTGTTTCGGATCTTGCAACTTATTGGCTTCCAGGAAATTCACTATCCTGTCCTTCAACATCGCTTCCATTACTTTTCCAATAACCGAAGTGAGGCTTACCGGCCTGTAGTTTCCAGCTTCTTCCCTATCACCACTTTTGTGAAGAGGGACCACCTCCGCTGTTCTCCAATCGCACGGAAACTCTCTTGTCTCCAAAGATTTATTAAACAAATCTTTAAGAGGACCCGCCAGAACCTCTCTGAGCTCCCTCAATATCCTGGGGTGGATCCCGTCCGGTCCCATGGCTTTGTCCATCTTTAGGTTTCCTAGTTGTTCATACATACTCTCTTCCGTGAACAGTGCTAAATCCACTCCATTCTCATATGTACTTTTGCCAGTCCATCGTGGTCCTTCTCCAGGATTTTCTCCTACAACTGTTTTGCTCCTACAACTGTATACTAACAGCAAAATGCAGTCCATGTCGATTCCCAACCCATAACCCTTGAAAGGGTATGCAGCTAGTGCATGAATTAGTGCAAACTATCTTTCCAGTGCAGTAGGGCATACTGTGATCTTGTACTAACAGTTACATGCACTAATTCACATGTTAACAGCTTGCATTTGTTAGAAAAAAACATCCATGAATGAATCTGTAAAACAAACCAAAGAAAAAACCACCCCCAAACAAAAATTCTTATAGTTCCAAAACTGAGGTGGTCTTTTACAATGGCACACTAGCATTTTTAGAACACGCTAAGAGACACACCCATATATTCCTATGGGTGTCTCTGGTGTTTAGTGTGTGCTTATTTTTAGGGTGAGCTAAAAATGCTAGTGCGCCTTTGTAACAGTAGCACAGCTACGGGGGAGGGGGAGGGCCATGGGGACCTGAGCCTCCCAAATATGCTCTGGGTCCCTGGTTTGGCTGGTGGGGGTCACCAATCCCCCACCAGCTGAAGCCTTCGTCCAGTGCTGGTCTCAGGCGCTCCCACATTGCCTGCCCTGTTTTCTCTTCCCTTCATGGACCAGCACACTTGTTTTAGTGAAACTGAGCATATGCGTATGCTCAATTTCATTAAAACGAGCGTGCCGGATGTGAGGGGAAGAGCGAGCAGGGCAAGCAATATGGCAGCGTCAGAGACCAGCGCTCAATGAAGGCTTCAGCTGGTGGAGGTTGGGGACCCCTGCCAGCCAATGTATGTGCAGCAGCGGTGCTTCAGCTGGTAGGGGTTGGGGTCCCCCACCAGCCAAACCAGGGACCCAGATCATATGTACAGCGGCAGCAATGGGTGGGGAGCGGCAGGGTGGAAGCGGAGGGGGGCAGCGGGTCAGCAGATCAAAATTTGCCCCCCACTTTGGGCTCTGGCCCCCTCCCACCTTGAGGTCGGGCTATGCCCCTGCTTTGCAAAAGGACCCTGAATCTTTTATTGTTGTTTTATTTTTATTTTTTGTTATTTGTTTTACACATGTACATCACCATTTGGAGCTAGTAATTCTGACTATAAGGGGGACTAGCTATTCCAATATTTTTTCAACATTTTTTGTGTTCTGAGAGTTGAGAAAACCGTAGGAATGTAAGGAGCTCTTTAAGGAAAGTGTTATAAGATTTGCACTTACCACATGTTAACAAAAAAAATTAACATTTGGTGAGTTCAAAGCCTGTGCTGTAAATGTAGGGTGTGTACCCAGCATATATCCTTTATTTACCACACAGGGCAGTCACTTACTGCAGAATACCACTTTACATGCAGTACCAGATAGCATGGATGGCTGCGCTATATGCTACTGCAGGTAACGTGGTGCTGGCTCAAGCACATATGCATAACTGCTGCACTTAACATCCCTCACCACCACATCTGATACCCCTGCCATCCCCCAACATCCAATCCCTCAATTCCTTGCCCTCTAAATGTCAATCCTCAAACCCTAACCCCTAACACTCAATGTCACCACTCACCTCCCTGACACTTCCCTGATCTCATCTTTCAACTATCACCCCCCCCCCCCAATTTTAATCCTCAACCTCTGATACTTATCACTAACACTTCTCAACCCCACCAATACTCCCAAATCACAATCCCCAAACCCATGATTCTATAACCCCAAAAGCCCCTCCCTAAATAATCATGGAGCCCATTTTATTTCCTAGAGCTGGATGGGGCAGGAGCAGAGAGGGACTGCTCCCGTCCCAGGCCACTACATCACCACTGATCACCACTGACCACAGGTAAGCCTCAGCAGTGCTTGGGACTTAGATGTTGTTACGGAGTAGCAAGTACCACCCCAAAAATGCTTCTAATAAACCTAAAAACGTTTTCACTATAAACGGCATTTATGTGTTTTTGCCTCTGACGCAATCTTCTTTTCAAAGTCTCTCTTTGCCTTCCTTATTTGACTTGCCATTTCTTGTGCTGTTTCCTATTATTTTCAGTCGGATCCTTCTTCCATTTTCTGAAGGACTTTCTTTTAGCTCTAATAGCTTTCTTTACCTCACTTATTAACCACGCCGGCTGTCGTTTGGTCTTTCCTCCTTTTTTTAATACATGGAATATATCTGGTCTGGGCTTCCATGATGGTATTTTTGAACAGCATCCATGTTTTATGTAAATTTGTGACCTTTGCAGCTGCTCCTCTAAGTTTTTTTTTTTTACCATTCTCCTCATTTTATCATAGTCTCCTTTTTGAAAGTTAAATGCTAATGTATTGGATTTCCTCTGTGTACTTACTTCAGAGATGATATCATGTTATGATCACTGTTATCAAGAGGCCCGAGCACCATTACCTCCTGAACTAGATCATGTGCTCCACTGAGGACTAGGTCTAGAATTGTTCCTCCTTTTGTTGGTTCCTGAACCAGCTGCTCCATGAAGCAGTCCTTGATTTCATCAAGGAATTTAACCTCCCTAGCATGCCCTAATGTTACATTTTCCTAGACAATATTGGGGTAATTGAAATCAAACAAAAACACACCCTACTACCTTGTGTACAATGTGTTTGAAAGCAACAACGGCGTCCCCAAGGTGAAAAAATAATAATAACAAAAAATGTGGAGAAAAAAAGACATCAGATCCCACGGAAACACCTCTTTGTCAAAGGACAAGCCTTTTGTATAATAAGGGAACCGTATCAGTCATGTGTTCAAAAAAACTCCACAAAACAATTTTACCACTGGCTTAACCATGTACTCTACAAACACTTGTACAGGAGACATAAATAACACACTTCCCAAAGCTTGGCAAGAGTACTTATCTCGGCTGAAGAATTGTCCAACTTTATATTATGAATCCAGCCTCGCGTATAATGAGGTCTCACCTTTATCCACATGTTTGTTCATCCCTTCAAAGAAATGTAGTAAATTGGTGAGGCAAGATATCCCTTCACTAATTCCATATTGGCTTTGTCTCAATAATCCATGCTTTTGAATATGCCCTGTAATTTTGTTCTTTATAATAGTCTCTACCATTTTGCCTGGCACCGATGTCAGGCTCACCGGTCTGCGTTACATTGGCCACCCTCCAATCTTCCGATACCATGCTTGATTTCAAAGATAATTTGATTTTGCTGGTCTGTCATGCTGTCGATTCATGCATGTAACATGGTGGTCAAGTGTTACCCCTTTATAAGACAGCCTACAGTGGTGGTGCTACAATGAACCCCCCAGTCCATTTCCTAACCCCCCCTCAATCTTTCAGCCCCTGAACATATCCCAAACCCCTGATGCATCTTCCAACTCCCTCCAAACAGACCCTGCTCCCTTGATGCAGCTGTGACCCCCCCATTCAACAAACCTAGCCCCATAAGAAGCTCCGTCCCTTACCAAATAAGTTTAAGTTCTTCCCCCCCCATAGCCCAACCCTCTCCCACCCACACCCCCCCCCCCCCGGAACTTATCCGGGGGTCAACATTGGTGAGATAGCAGATCCTGGGTAGCATCAATTTCCCTGTGCTGCCACCCAGATTGGAGGAGTGGCCTAGTGGTTAGGGTGGTGGACTTTGGTCCTGAGGACCTGAGTTCAATTCCCACTTCAGGCACAGGCAGCTCCTTGTGACTCTGGGCAAGTCACTTAACCCTCCATTGCCCCATGTAAGCCACATTGAGCCTGCCATGAGTGGGAAAGCACAGGGTACAAATGTAACAAAAAAAAAATTCAAAATGGCACCAATGACCCATAGCAGTTGTCTCATGGTACGCTCACTAAGGGCCATTATTCCATACAAGGAATATCTCTTGAAGTGGGAGTAAGTTCAGCTGAGCAATTGTGACTGCTTAGCACATGGTACCAACTCATGCACTAGCTGTCATAGTTGGCCACATCTTTGCCTGACCATGTCATGCCCAGATCCTACCCACTTCCACGTAGGCAGGTAATACAGGATTTTTAATGCAAAGACTCCCTTTATTGTGCACGAAAAAGCCCATATTAGCTGTATAATGCATCTTAGCAAAAGGGCCCCCAAATTCAAAAATGTATTATGTTAAATTGCAATCTCAAAAAAATTCTATTAGAATTTTTAAAAAATCTAAAAGTTCTTTAAAGCACTCACTATTTGAGTTTTTTAAGTTGCCGTTATTGTTTTCTTCCTTGTGTCCGCACAAATGCATTAAAATCACTATTTAAAAAAAAGCATTTGCTTAAATGTCTGTCTTTCAATTCACAAGGTGAAGGAGAAGTCTTAGATTAGACTCTAGCCATTTCTTGCTTTTACAAATATGAAATGAGGACATTACGATGAGCAAGGGAAAAAAAGAAAGAGGCAAATTCAATAAACATTATCCAACTGGCCTCCAATGCTGATCTCTGGGGCTCCAGAGAACGGAAGGAGATTATGTTAAAGCATAAATGGAACTTTCACATTTTCAAATCCAGAAGGTCTAATCTAATCTAATCCTTTCCAATCCAATTTTTTTTAATGCAGCCTACACATCAGATTTAAAGCTTGCTTTTTATTTTTTTTGTAGGCCATTTCGGTAGAGGATTCATCTGTGCTGCTTTCCCTTCATTCTACAGTCACAAAAAGGAATGAAAATGTAATTACAGCAGCATAAGAACGATGCAGCTATATGAGGACTGAGTTTGTCATGTTCGTTTAGTGGCATAGCAGAGAAATGCTTATTGTACTGACCATTTAAGGGTTCTCTTTAGAACTAATAACACTAGGGGACAGAAGGCTTAGTCTGAGAGCAAAGTCTACTATTTAAATGGGGATTTATATACATTGAAAAATAGACATCTATATTTGGACCTGATTTTCTAAGCTCTTTTTCGCTAGACACAGAATAAGAAACAAAGTCTTAGTATACCAGGCTCATGTTGTAAGTATTGAGATGATTCTCCTTTTGTTAAACTACAATGTGTGCATCTTTTTGTTACAATGCATACTGTATGCAGAATTTGGGCTCTGAATTGAAGACAGTCCCTTCGTGGACTTTTGGCTCAGAATGAAACTCGGTGCATCAGCAGTTCTCAAACTGTGGGTCTGGACCCCAAATGGGATTTCTTCATTATTAGATGACCTCCACGGTGACCAATGCTTTTGAGTTAATGAAGCTTCACAGTTCCCGCTCCCTCCTCCTGTGTGGGTTTCCTGTTAGGTTGATATTGGGGTTTGCAAGTGCACACAGGGTCCTAGTCCTGACTGCTGTTATTGTTGCCACCTCAGCTGCTGCTCGTGCCTTCATGCTTTGTGTGAGTGGGAGAAATAAAGGGAAATGGGACTTGACATACCACCTATCTGTGGTTTTTGCAACTACATTCAAAGCGGTTTACACAGTGCATTTTATCTAGCGAAAAAGGTGCCGGTACTCAAATGCCAGGCCACCCTTCAGGGGTGGGGTGAACACTGAGGGACCCACCCCACAATAGCCAGGTCTCCTGCAACCAGTCACAGAATTTATGACAAGGCAGAATTGTTGTGTAGAGCCTGAGCTCTTTCATTAAAACTTGGGGATCATGGGTCAATTTTAGCAGACAATGGAAAAGGTGCCAGTACTCAGTACCCCCTCAAAAAAAGCCCTGGGTTTACATATATTCAGGTACTTATTTTGTACCAGGGACAATGGAGGGTTAAGTGACTTGCCCAGAGTCACAAGGAGCTGCAGTGGGAATTGAACTCAATTCCCCAGGATCAAAGTCCACTGCTCTAACCACTAGGCTACTCCTCCATGGTTGAGGGAGAGGAGTGCAGGTCAACTACTTTGTTTTTATCACCCTCTAGGGTCAAGTGGAGGAGTAGCCTAGTGGTTAGTGCAGCAGACTTTGATCCTTGGAGAACTGGGTTCAATTCCCACTGCATTTCCTTGTGACTCTGCCCCAGGTACAAATAAGTACCTGTATATACTATCCAGCTTATAATTGAAAGAGAAAAACGCCTATATTTCGACCCAAATTGGGAGATGGGCGTTTTTCTCGCAAAGGCGCCCAAATCGGTATAATCGAAAGCCGATTTTGGGCGTTTCCAACTGCACTCCATCGCGGAAACGAATAAAGTTGCCGGGGGCGTGTCGGATGAGGGGCTGGGGCGTGGTTATCAGCCGAGGAGAGATGGATGTCTTTAGCTGATGATCGAAAAAAAAGGCGTTTTTACCGCGATTTTGGGTCACTTTTTTTGGACCCTTTTTTTTTCACAAACAAGTCCCAAAAAAGTACCCCAACTGCCCAGATGACCACTGGAGGGAATCGAGGATGACCTCCTCGGACTCCCCCAGTGGTCACTAACCCCCTCCCACCAAAAAAAAACCCCACTTTAAAAACTTTTTTTCCAGCCTCTATGCCTGCCTCAAATGACAGCAGAATATGTTCGATCCTGTCACAGCCTTTCCCTGGGTCAGATACAGGGTCACATCAGCATTGCATTGTGGTGGGTGTAGGGTATTGGGGTCCGTGATTTCATTAGCTTCTGTTACAGTCTCACGATGTTGGTAGTTGGTAGGCTCTTCTCCCATGGTGCTTTTCCCCCCTGCCTACTGGGTCAGAGTGTGCCCTGTTGTGTTTCTGGTAGTCCATGAGGTAGTGGCCATTTTTGTAAGCCAGTTTTAGATCCCTTCCATGTGTTAGCCACGTTAGAGAACTTAGTTCTTACCTTGAATGTGGCTGAAAGAGGGCATTGTACAACATTCTGCCAGCTCTGACCTGCTAATCTCACTAAAAGGGAGACTCATTGCCAGTGGTGGGGCACAACCTCTGATCTGCAGTTAACTGTGAGTAAGTGTGCTTATTCCAATAAAGGACGTTTTCGGAGAGATTAGTCTTCAGGTGTAAACTGGTGTGCCAATGTTATACAGTAGTAACAAGTCCTAGAGGCCTGCGTGTATGCAGGTCCCTGGAGCACTTTTAGTGGGTACCACAGTGCACTTCAGCCAGGTGGACCCAGGCCCATCCCCCCACCTGTAACACTTGTGCTGGTAAATGGGAGGCCTCCAAAACCCACTGTACCCACATGTAGGTGCCCCCTTCACCCCTAAGAGCTATGGTAGTGTTGTACATTTGTGGGTAGTGGGTTTTGGGGGAGGGGGGTTGGGAGCTCAGCACCCGTGGTAAGGGAGCTATGCATGTGGGAGCTTTTTCTGAAGTCCACCGCACTGACCTAGGGTGCCCAGTTGGTGTCCTGGCATATCAGAGGGGTGAGTGTACTATGAATCGTGGCCCCTCCCACGGCCAAATGGCTCGGATTAGGACGTTTTTGAGCTGGGCGTTTTTAGTTTCCATTATCGCTAAAAAAAAGAAACACCCAGCTCAAAAACGTCCATTTTTAAAAAAAATACGGTTCGGCCCGCCCCTTCACGGACCCGTTCTCGGAGATAAACGCCCATGGAGATAGGCGTTTCCATTCGATTATGCCCCTCCACATAAACCACCTTAAATGTAGTTGCAAAAGCCACAGAAAGGTGGCATATCAAGTCCCATTCCCTTTCCCCTAGAAAATGTGTGAAGCACTGCAATGTACTCTTCCACCTGACCCCAGTGGGACATCATCCATTCTCAGAGCAGTTGAGTCAAACATCATGTACAACCCCCCCCCCCCCCCCCCCCCCCACAAAAAAAAAAAAAACAAAAAAAAAAAACCCTGGCTTCCATCTTTCTCAGGAAAGGCCAGTTTGTAATGTTTTAACAATCTACCCCCAACCTGCCACTAAATGTGCAATCTATGGCATACTTAACCTTTTTTGGATGTGTCAGTTATTGACCATGAAAACATACTGAATCCCTAGTATGACGAATTCTTCAGTGTCCATGATTAAATGTAATGTATTTAACCAGGGTCCTGAATGGGCTTGCTCAAAAAGAACTTTTTTCCCATCCTGTGTCTATGGAAAATAATTTTAAACTAATTAGACCTGCTGTGCCTCAGGTATTAGTGTTTATCCCTTCTAGGTTGTGCTTTATTTGCTCTTTTTTTTCTGCTCTTGTTGCTTCTGCCACATCAATCAATGATTGCACTCTACTGCAACCCCTAACTAATCCATGCACCTTTGACTGGCAGGAGGTAGTTTACACAAACATTTTTTAAAATAAACCTGAAGTGTGGAAGTGGTGAAAATTGGGCACCACATTTAAAATGCAATGAGGTGATCCAGTTTTAAAAAAAATAGGAAAAATATTATGGATAAAACCGAGAGGTCCTTTTACTAAGCTGTGGTAAAAAGTGGCCTTAGCATGTTCTTACATGTGAAACCCCTCCTGTGAGGTAGATTTTATTGAGAATAAGGAGAAAGAAGAAATCCTGGTAAAGTGTTTTAAACACACAAACAGGTTTATTCTTTCTCAGTTCATAACTGTCAGTTTTACAGGAGCTGCACAGGACTGTAGCTGATTGGACATTATAGTTCATAAGAACATAAGCCATACTGGGTCAGATCAATGGTCCATCTAGCCCAGTATCCTGCTTCCAAAAGTGGCCAATCCAGATCACAAGTACCTAGCAGAAACCCAATTAGTAGCAACATTCCATGCTACCAATCCTGGGACAAGCATTGGCTTCTTCATGTCAATAACAGACTATGGACTTTTCCTCCACTAACCTTAGAGGATCTCTTGAGGACTAGGAGAACACCAGTTCTTGGGATCATATCTCAAGACAAAGAGGCCTTTCGGAGTAGCTCAGGGCAGAGGAAGGAGCAGCAGCCCTTGTGAGCATTGTTCAAGACAAGGAGGCCATTGGGAGCAGCTCATGGCGGAATAAAATGGACTGTGAGTGCATTATCATTGACTAGGGCAGAGAAGAGCAGAGGTAGTCCTCTAGTGGGGAACTCTGGTACTGGTGGTTGCAGATCCCTGTTAAGGGCTGGTAAGCTTGAACCCCAGCAGGGAGAAACCCCAGAAGCTCCTCTTGAAGATAGGACCAGTTAGAGACATGGCCTTCAGGGTGTGATTGGCACTAGGGACCCAGTGAGGGACAAGGCCATAGGGGTGCAATCGGCACTAGGGGCCCAGCAAGGGATAAGGCTCCCTAGGTGTGGCTAACACCAGGAAGTCAGTGGAGAACAGCTCTGGGGAGGAAAGCTAGTCTTCAGAGCCCAGGGAAAGCTTCCATGAAACCACAGCAGGGACAGGCATAGCCAGCCTGGAAGTCCAGCAGCCACTAGCCCAAGAAGTCTCTAGCAGAGGGGTGAGATCTGAGGGGACTGAGAGAGGGTAGACTTGCAAGGAAGGACCTAGGCACCACATCCATACCCAGACAGTGACTTAGCTAAGAAGCAAGGAGGACCTTATAGCTACTACCTTGGCAAGCAAGACTGAATGGGTTTGACAGGTGTGAAAGATTATAAATTACTGTTTCTAAATATCTGAGATAAAGACTGATGCTATTGGTTTAGGTGCACAAGTACTGTGTTAAGTACCAAGACTGTAGAAATTTGTTGTTGTTTATGGTAACTGAATTGATGTGATAAGAAATCCTCATTTTTTAGGTGCATAAGATGGTGTATATAGAGGCTTATGTAAGTAGTTCAATAAAACCTGTTTAATTTATGATCCAGTCCTGTTCTCAGCAGTCTTTTGGATTTTTCATGGGGAGAACCCACCCACTTGGACTTTTCTTCCCCAGGTGAAGGCACTGAGCACCAAGTAAGGGACCGATGGAGGCAGCCCTTGGGATGCTTCAGCCAGAACAGGCCCCAGATCCAGGAGCGCTACACATGGACCTTTCCCTCATGCTAAGGCCATTTTATTGCAGCCGTAAACTAGGGAGGGGCCAAAATATGGACATCCAAATTCAGAAGGGGAAGGGATGTTCATTTTCAAAACAATGGATGCTATTGTTTAGACTTGGTACTTGGTACAACCAGATTACAGAAAGGTGCTCTGATTGAGCAGCTGCCCACTGGAGGGATTAATTGAAGTCACGTCTTAATTCCTTCTTTAATTCCTCCTTCCTCCCCTGAATGTGAAACTAGTGAGGGATACTGGACTCTATGATAGTTTCAGGAATTGTGGATATTCATGATATTAAAAATCTTTCAAAAATTAATCTCTTAATAAGACCTCAGTTCAGAGTTGAGGAATAGCCTAATGGTTAGTGTAGTGGGCTGAGAACCAAAAGATTCAGGTTCAAATCCTACTTAAGCTGTTTGTGATTTGTTAAAAAAATTGTGAGCCCTCTAGGATCAGAAAAATGCTTACTGTAGCTGAATGTATAAGAAATCTGCAAGCCTAAAAGCTATTGAAGTAATGCACATTCAGGTACAGTAGCTATTTTTCTGTCTCTTGTTTTGTCCCGTTCATAATTTGGATATTTTAGTTTGTAAAATAGATGTTTATGCTAGATGTCACCAGCACATGGACATCCATTTCTCATGTATTTTAGAACAGGTTGTGTATTGGCAGATCCAATTCTAAAATACATGAGAAATGGATGCCTAAATGTGACATACTGACTTGGATGTCCATATTCTGCATTGGACTTCCTTTCTAAAATGATGTTCCATGTATTTTCCATGTGCATCCACTCAGATCAAGGTACAGACTTTTAGAATTGATTAATTAAAAAGCTGCTGCAATCATTATGGGTTGATGCATTGCTGGCATTGAAGGATTATTTCTTTAAAGTGTACACCAATATTTATGCACCAAATACATGCGTACATGAATTGAATACTAGCATATATGTGCGTACATGTACACATAAGTGCATAAATGCAAAAATCTGCCTAAATGTTAATCAGTAAATACACACATATCTTGCATAGTGTGTAGTAGAAAGATCGGCATACACCAGGGGCGTAGCCAGACTTCGGTGGGAGGGGAGTCCAGAGCCTGAGGTGAGGGGCACATTTTAGCCCCCCCCCCTTGGCACCGCCGACCCCCCCACCCGCCTGCCATTGCTGACCCCCCCCATTGTCAACCCTCCGCCACTTTTCACAACCTCCCGCCCTCTCAACCCTCCCCCCCTCGAACACTCCCCCGCCCTCGCCTATCTTCGGTTTTGCTGGCGGGGGACCCACCCCGCCAGCCGACGTACTCTTTGTCCTGCAGTCAAAAAAGTCTTCGTTCTGTTGCATGCTGGGGAGGGTTCGTGGGGGGGGGGGGGGGGTCGAGAGGGTCATCGGGAGGGGGGTCCAGGAGGAAATCTACAGGGGCCAAGTCCCCCTCAGGCCCCACGGAGCTACACCACTGGCATACACATCCATTGAATTTGGGTAGGTCATGGATAGTGCTTACACTTACATACATTACATACAGAATACTATCACGTTTTGGGTGCTTATCTCTGGCAAGCATGTACACCAGCTCTTTGGGCTCTTTTTACTACGTTACAGTAAGCACTAGAACATGCTTCCGCAGCTTAGAAGAGTTTACTGTGGGAAGCGCTGAGGCATCCCATGGTAAGTTCTGAATGTACACGTGCAAACCATGTGCTAAAAATACTTTTAATTTTTCTGGGAGGGAGCGTGTCTAGGGGCAGAGAGTGGGTGTTTCTGTGCTAATCAATTAGTGCATCTACATTGCCGTGCGCTAACTGATTAGCACAGAATGAGCGTGTGAGCCCTTACCGCCTACAAAATAGGTGGCTGTAAGGGCTGAAGTACTATTTTTTGGTAATGGCCATATGCTAAAGGAGATTTGACAGCCTGAAAATCCTTGCAGTCACAATAGACCGCTACCTAACACTAGAGAACCAAGTGGCATCCACAAAGAAGAAAATGTTTCACGCAATGTGGAAACTCAAACACGTGAAACAATACCTCCCGAGGGAAACATTTCGCAATCTGATACAATCAATGGTACTAAGCCATTTAGACTACTGCAATGGAATCTATGTGGGATGTAAAGAACAAACCTTAAAGAGACTCCAGACCTCTCAGCATACGGCAGCCAGACTTATCTTCAGAAAAACCCGATATGATAGCGCAAAACACCTCCGCGAAAAACTACATTGGCTCCCAATTAAAGAACACATTGCTTTCAAGATCTGCACAATGGTTCACAAGGTTATCTATGGTGAAGCTCCAGGATACATGACAGACTTGATCGACCTACCTATGAGAAACACATCCGAATCATCACGAACGTAACTAAACCTGCATTACCCAAGCTGCAAAGGACTCAAATACAAATCAACCTACGCATTCAACTTTTCCTACATAAGCACCCAATTGTGGAACGCATTACCAAAATCCATGAAAACCTCGTACGACCACCTACAGTTCCGAAGAACACAAAAAACTTATCTTTTTAAAAAGGCATACCCTACCAACCCAACAAAGGCCTGATCTCTGCAACACAATAACACTAGAATTCAAAATGCACAAAACACAACTCTCCAAGTGTTCACTCTGTATTTGTAAACACCGGAGACTGCAAACGCACCTCCGGTACGATATAAGCCACATTGAGCCTGCAAATAGGTGGGAAAATGTGGGATACAAATGCACAGTGCTTTTTCTCTAGCAAAAAAGGTGCCAGTACTCAAATGCCAGGCCACCCTTCAGGGGTGGGTGATCACTGAGGGACCCACCCCACAATAGCCAGGTTCCCTGCAACCAGTCACAGAATCTATGACAAAGCAGAATTGTTGTGTAGAGCCTGAGCTCTTCCATTAAACATTGGGGACCATGAGTCAATTTTAGCAGACAATGGAAAAGGTGCCCGTACTCAGTACCCCCAAGTACCCCCTCAAAAAAAGCCCTGCAAATGCAACAAATTTTAAAAAAAAGCAAAAAGGAAAGAAAATGCCTCAAATAGCTCAAGGTTTATTGTAGTTTTACCTTGAGCTATTTCCTTTTTGTATTTTTGTATTTTGTGCTTCTATTTAATATTGATTCAGAGAACATTTATATTTCTGCCTTTAGGATTAGATTCTTGTTTTCAACCCTTTTGGATTCTAATGGTGTATGGCCATTAACTTGAAAATGGAAAATAAGCCATTTTCCAGCTGCAGAAAAACCCGCCTAAGAGTGTGATAACGTCATGGCAAAAGTGGTCACACTCAAATTCCACTTGCTATGCTAGTAGTCTATAAAGGAAATTAGGCACCCTACATATGCCTAAAGATACTGTAAGTGCACTGTTATAGAATTGGCTGTGGGGGGGGGGGGCATCATTAATTTATTAATGCAACTTCTTTTTATATATTTTTCAGAACTGTGATTCAACAATACTGAAATAAATACATCATGCCATTCTTTGTTACTAACAATTTTATGGTCAAAATAAACATGTTAAGAAGCTTCTTATTATGAAGCAACTTCCCTACTTAAATGAAACAACTGTTCTGCTTATAGTAATTCAACCTTCTCACTTCAACTTTGTTCTTCCAATAAACACTCATATAAACTTGTATGCCTCATTGTTCATTAGCACACTTCATAGCTTAGCTTTGTTTATCTGTAATATCCAGTTTGCTTCACTGTGCATGTATGGGTAAACATCATTGGAATTTACAACTTTGTATACATAGAGGTAGTAGGTAACACAATTAAACCCTCATAACACACAAATTCTTTTTACCTTATATTGCTGAAACAATTATATTCATCCCTACAAAAAAGATTCTATCTATCTATCTATCTATCTATCTATCTATCTATCTATCTATCTATCTATCTATCTATCTATCTATAAAGGCAAAAATTGTAATGCAATAAAATAACTTACAATTGCATCTTTTTAAGTTATAGCACATAGTTTATAGTGGAAAGGTGCTCCTTGAATTATGTTTCACTAATGTATATTATTGATTTCTTTCTCTGCTTCAAGCATGGTGTCTTAACATCACAGTAGAAGAGAAACAGAACATTGCCTGGTCATATCTAGCTAACATCAGTCTGGTAGCATTCTTTTTTTATGGAAAAATTAGCTTGAATCATAAATCAATCACTTTAAAGCTTAATATCTAAGATTTGTACAAGAGTGGCACTGTGGCCTCACTTTAGAATACCCCAAGGGAGAACATTAACATTGCAATGATTAGTGATTTAGGGTTGCCTACTGAAGAGATGGATGTTCTTCAGTGGTGTTACCTTTAATCCTATGGGAAAATCACTTCATGAGAGATCGCCTTCAATGGCACTAAATTGCAAGTTCAGTGACATCAGGGCATTACACAAGAGACTTTTGGCTTCCATTATATATTTGGAATCATCACCAACATGTCAGAAAAGGAATAATTCATAGAAGACTTGATTTACCCATTGTACTTTTGGGTCTGTGGGTATGAATGTGTCTAGATATTTGGGCTTTGACAACTCTTAACTGCTGTTTTATAGTTGGAGAGGTTGAAAGAGCAGAGGGCCACTGAGTTAGAAAGGGAGATTGGTGGCTGGAGAGATATTTATGATTTTAAATGATGTTTGGGTTCATGGGAGGAATCACCAGGGTTGCACTGAGCTATAATTGCACCTTATGTGACTTGCCCACTTTCGCCCCTTCCCCTGCATGGCCACTGCCAATGAAAAGAGATGGTGGGCTGGGAGAGATTTTTGCACCCCTCTATATTTATGACCTACAGTTGCACCATTCACACAGTCCTTGGTAGAGTGCTCGTATTGTTTAGATACAAATATATTTACTATTGTTGCAGTCTGGAATACCTCTGGGACATTCCTTACTGTTATTATAATTAAGAGGAAGGATTTCACCACTTTTCTTTTTAGGGCACTCACCTAAAACAATCTGACTCATTTTATTCCATCACATACATAGAGAAGAAAATGTGAAGAAAACATCCTACTGTGTAAAAGCTGCAGGCAGCAGTTTCATATGGCTATAGACACCTTTAAAGACAGACTTCCTCTCTTTCTCTCTATCAGATATCACAAAATTTGCTTCTTAAAACTGGTTAGCTAGTTCCCATGCAAATCTATTAAACTAGCATTGCACAATCATCTGTCTCATGATGTCCTTCTTTCCTGTCTTAGATCATGTTCAGATATCTGTCTCACATGCAAACTAGCAGTACACAACTTTTCACACATTCTATAAATATGTATAATCATTTACAAAGTATGGCTTTCAAAATTCCCAGGACGATGTCAGTACAAAAGCAATTCTATAACAGAGCACCTCCATTTAGGCACCCCAATGCCACACAGTGAGATCCTATTCTGCAACAGCACCTGGGTATCCAAATCAAGGAGGTTTTATGACAGGAGATGTTATGATGTCAAAAGGTTGAAGCTGTCTCCCCCGCGCAGCCGCCATATTGTGTGACCCCAAATATTTGCAGATGCTATAGCAAACTTGTGAGGTTTATGAATGCCCACGTGTGTGTTTTTTTTATTTGACAACTTATTTTCAAATTTTTATTGAAGTATTGCCGCAAACATATATAAACAGCGACTCGCAACCAAACTCACTGCTTTGTAGCAAAACACTAAACAAACAATAACATTTTACAGGCAAAAACAGCAGAAACCCCTCCCCCTTTACTACAACCAATACTTCGTATCCTGGTATCAAAAAGTCAAGAATAGTTCAAAATACGTCTTCAGGCAGCTGGCTGGAGTGTATCCCAAAACTGTGACCAAATTAGTTAAAAACGTTGTCCATTCACAGAGCCCAAATCAGAAATAGAAAATCATTCTATTGACAGCAAGTTAATCATCTGCACATGCCAGGCTGCTACTATGGGACTAGTAGGCTCTCTTCAAGCAAAAGGATCACTTTTTTGGCCATAAAGACTAGTCTCTACAAGAACCCCTGCAGGCTTGGCAATGCTGGTTGTGGGATCCGCAAATCCTCAATGAGCAACAAGGGGTCTAAAGGGACAGTGCAAGACCACTGAGCCACCACAGACTGAAGAAGCTGGTGCCAGAAATGTAGAATCCGAGGACAAAGCTAAAGCATCTGACCAAGAGATGCTGATCCCTGATAACACTCGGGACAAGCTCCAGATGAAGCAAAAGAGGCCCTCTTGGCATGATGAGGAGAAATGTAGAAACACAGTACAAATTGGTATTGCTGGTCCCATAATAAAACATTAGGTGTGTATTTCTAGACATCGTACAGACAATAGCTGATATGGGACTCCAGAATCTCTATTGTTGTCAGTCAACCATTGCCGAGCCAAATGCCCATAATCAATACCTTCAGTGGTATCCTACATAAAACGATGATGATAATTCAAACAAACTCAGATAAAGTCTCTTGAACATCCTTGCACAAGTGTTCCCATGGAAGCCCAAGTACATAATGTTGTTACTGCAAATATGCAAAGCTGTCCATAGCAGTCATCCAAAACTGGTACATAACTCCATGAAAGCTTGAAGCTTGCCATCCATCTTGAGAAGCTGAAAAAAGATATTTCAAGCCCCTCTTCTCCCAATCTTGAAAAGTGAAAGAGTATGTGCCTGGGGGGAAACCCGAGTTGTAGTGAATTGGAAGATAACGAGTCACTGCAGGAGTAAAATGATGCCTTTTACAGATCCAGTGCCAATCAGCTGGGCAGACCATAAAAACAAGTTGTAGTTATGCATTGGTGGGCAGCACCCTGGAATAGTATGCAATTGCCAGCTAAAATGTACAGAAGAAAACAAAATCATATCCAAGGGAATAACAGAAAAATCCTATATTCCCCGATTCCAGTCATTAAAATGTCACATTGTACTGGAAATAATCAAATATATCAAGCCAGGGTTTTTGCAGAACAGCAATTGGAAGCTTAGGATGATGCCCCCATCAGAAAAACTGCTGTAACAGGCATTTAACTGCCCGCTCTTTGCACACTTGTAAAAATAACGGGAACATTTGAAAAATATAGAGCTAGTGTGGAGCAATGATCATATTAAATAGATGAATACACCCCAATAAAGACATGAGAAAAGTGTGCTAGGCCCTAAGCGTCCCTTTCAAAGAGGTTAACAAGGGGATTACATTACTATCATACAGTCTAGTAAAATTGGCAGGAATAATCACTCCAAGGTACATTAAAGAATCCTGAGTCCAAGTGAGAGGAAAAGCCCCCACCCATTCTGAATGGATCCCTGGAGTGGAAGGGAAGGCCTGAGATTTATTAAAGTTGAAAACCAGACAACATACCATATAAAGATGTCATGTACCACAACCAACCAAAAAAGTCGAGGTCTTAACCCCATTAATCACCCTGGGATCAGAATATAGGGCCTGGGGCCGCTTGATAACAGTGATCATAATATGATCAGTTTTAATATCAACCTTGAAGTAACTATACACAGGAAGTCAAATATGTTAGCGTATAACTTTAAAAAAAAGGAGACTATGATAAAATGAGAAGAATGGTGGAAAAAAACTTAGGGGGACAACTGAGAGGGTAAAAACTGTACAACAGGCATGGACGCTGTTCAAAAATACCATCCTGGAGGCCCAGGCCAAACATATTCCACTAATTAGAAAAGAAAGACGGAGCTCCAAAAGACAGCCGGCCTGGTTGAAAAGTGAGGTGAAGGAAGCTATTAGGGCTAAAAGAAATGCCTTCAGAAAATGGAAGAAGGAACCGTCTGAAAATAACAAGAAGCAGCATAAGGAGTGTCAAAGCAAATGCAAGGTACAGATAAAGAAGGCCAAGAGGGATTATGAAAAAAAGATAGCATTAGAGGCAAAAAAACATAGTAAAATTTTTTTCGGTATATTAAAAGCAAGAAGCCGGCAAAAGAATCGTTGGGCCGCTGGATGACCGAGGGGTAAAAGGGGCGATCAAGGAAGATAAAGACGTAGCGGAGAGATTGAATTAATTTTTTGCTTCGGTCTTCACCGAGGAAGATTTGGGTGGGATACCGGTGTCGGAAATTATATTTCAAGCGGACGACTCAGAGAAACTTACTGACTTCACAGTAAACCTGGAGGACGTAATGGGGCAGTTCAGCAAACTGAAAAGCAGCAAATCTCCTGGACCGGATGGTATTCATCCTAGAGTACTGATAGAACTGAAAAATGAGCTTGTAGAGCTACGTTTAGTGATATGCAATTTATACTTAAAATCGGGCGGGGTACCGGAAGATTGGAGGGTGGCCAATGTAATCCCAATTTTTAAAAAGGTTCCAGGGGAGATCAGGGAAATTATAGACCGGTGAGTCTGACGTCGGTGCCGGGGGAAAATGGTAGAGGCTATTATTAAGAACAAAATTACAGAGCACATCCAAGGACATGGATTACTGAGACCGACGTCAGCACGGCTTTTATGTGGGGGAAATCTTGCCTGACCAATTTACTTCAATTCTTTGAAGGAGTAAACAAACATGTGGACAAAGGGGAGCCGGTTGATGTATCTGGATTTTCAAAAGGCGTTTGACAAGGTACCTCATGAAAGGCTACAGAGGAAATTGGAGGGTCATGGGATAGGAGGAAAAGTCCTATTGTGAATTAAAAACTGGTTGAAGGATAGGAAACAGAGAGTGAGGTTAAATGGGCAGTATTCACAATGGAGAAGGGTAGTTAGTGGGGTTCCTCAGGGGTCTGTGCTAGGACCGCTGCTTTTTAATATATTTATAAATGATTTAGAGATGGGAGTAACTAGCGAGGTAATTAAATTTGCTGATGATATAAAGTTATTCAAAATTGTTAACTTGCGACAAGATTGTGAAAAATTACAGAAGGACCTTACGAGACTGGGAGACTGGGCGGCTAAATGGCAGATGATGTTTAATGTGAGCAAGTGCAAGGTGATGCATGTGGGAAAAAAGAACCCGAATTATAGCTACGTCATGCAAGGTTCCACGTTAGGAGTTACGGACCAAGAAAGGGATCTGGGTGTCGTCATCGATAATACACTGAAACCTTCTGCTCAGTGTGCTGCTGCAGCTCGGAAAGCGAATAGAATGCTGGGTATTATTAGGAAAGGTACGGAAAACAGGTGTGAGGATATTATAATGCCGTTGTATCGCACCTTGAGTATTGTGTTCAATTCTGGTCGCCGCATCTCAAGTAAGATATAGTAGAATTGGAAAAGGTGCAGCGAAAGGCGACTAAAATGATAGCGGGGATGGGACGACTTCGCTATGAAGAAAGACTAAGGAGGCTACGGCTTTTCAGCTTGGAGAAGAGACGGCTGAGGGGAGACATGATAGAGGCATATAAAATAATGAGTGGAGTGGAAAAGGTGGATGTGAAGCATCTGTTCATGCTTTCCAAAAATACTAGGACTAGGGGGCATGCGATGAAACTACAGTGTAGTAAATTTAAAACAAATTGGAGAAATGTTTCTTCACCCAATGTGTAATTAAACTCTGGAATTCCTTGCCAGAGAACATGGTGAAGGAGGTTAGCTTAGCAGAGTTTAAAAAGGGGTTAGACGGTTTCCTAAAGAACAAGTCCATAAACCACTACTAAATGGACTTGGGAAAAATCCACAATTCCAGGAATAACATGTATAGAATGTTTGTACATTTGGGAAGCTCGCCAGGTGCCCTTGGCCTGGATTGGCCGCTGTCGTGGACAGGATGCTGGGCTCGATGGACCCTTGGTCTTTTCCCAGTGTGGCATTACTTATGTACTTATGACTTTTAAAATTCGTAGGGAGGGGGCTTGGAACTGGAAGGGAGGGAAGGAGGAAGGGAGGGAGGGGCGACGATCCTGGAACTAGGAGGGAGGGAGGGGGGACCCTGAAACTGGGAGGGAGCCTGAAACTCAGAGGGAGGGAGACCCTGAAACTCGGAGGAAGGGAGGGAGGGGGGGACCCTGAAACTCAGAGGAGGGAGGGAGGGGATGACCCTGGAACTCAGAGGGAGGGAGGGAGGGGGGGACGACCCTGGAACTCAGAGGGAGGGAGGGGGGAACCCTGAAACTCGGAAGGAGGGAGAGAGGGGGACCCTGAAACTTGGAAGGAGGGAGGGAGGGGATGACCCTGGAACTCAGAGGAAGAGAGGGGATGACCCTGGAACTGGGAGGGAGGAAGGGAGGGGGGCCCCTGGTACACATTCTCATTCTCACACACACACTCTCTCTCTCAGAGACACACTCGCACCCAGTCTCACTCTTTCTCTCTCACAGAGTCACTCTCACACACACTTTCTCAAACATACACACTCCGAGGAAAACCTTGCTAGCGCCCATTTCATTTCTGTCAGAAATGGGCCTTTTTTTTACTAGTCTCTTTATAAAACCCACCAACACTTATCTTACCATTAGTGATACATCTACAGACAATTTCTGCTAAAACATTTTGACGCTATGGAATTTGACTCTATGGAATTTGACTGCAGGTTTACTGGACTTTAAAATCCTAGAACTTATTTGATGCAGTTAAAGTATATCTATTGTTGTAGCTTCTCTACCTCTATTCACCTTTGTGAAAGGTCTTTTAACTATGAAAATGGCATGAAAAATGCACAAAAAAAAAGATAAAATGCTTGTGAGGGAGTCTATGGGACGCTGCCACTTCCCCTTAAGGATACGCCCTCACAGTGTTAGAACCACCTTAAGATCCATAGTCCCACCCAAGGGGGAAGTAACATGGAAGGGGTGGAGCCAGAAGAGCAGGAACAAGGAAGTATAAAAACTTAGGGCGCAGCTAGGTTGGAAGGATCAGAGGGAAGCAGTGACGCCCAACTGCATATGCCTCAACCACTTATATATGAACTTCAACCGCAACAGTCAGGTAGGATAAGTTTGACTTGGAACTTTCTAACTTGATATCTTTTACCCAGCTGGACGCAGCCTGGTTTAAGTGAACTGCTAACAACTGTAGTGGTAACTCTGGGGAGCCAGACCATAGCCCAGCAGTGTATGCTGCATGCTGTGGCAGGAGCAGTCAACACTTTTGTATGGAATGACTAGTTGTGTTTTCTTTTCTCCCCTACCTGTTAATTCATCAGGACCCCTACCTGACACTTCAAAATAAATGTTGTTTTCTTCACCTTAACCTGCTCTGTAGCTCCAGTTTGTCCTGGCTCTAGGCTCGCCCTCCTTTACCTTACCACAATGCTAAATAAAAGTTTGAGGGATTGTTAGAGTTAAATTTCCATTAAATATATTTTTGAAGGATTTGTACATTTCTGTAGGTCTCAACACACTGCACTACATAACAGCAAGAAAAATGAATGTGGACATCCTATTAATAAATGTTTGTTGAAAAGCCTGAGAAAAACCATGTAAAACTTTGACCTAAAGTCTCTTGAAACTCTGTATTTCGTAAGAATTGGTAAAAGAAACCCCTAATAATATTAAATTCAGCCTTGAAAGACACATTCCCAGAAATGATTTACAACTTGTTTTTCCATCAAGAGACTGCAAAATAATGCATGCTGCTTGGAATCAAAATTTATTTTAGAGAGACCATATTACATTAGCACATTGATCAGCATTACCAGGAACTTATGTGATGGATCTTTCGTCAATTTAGCTTTGGGAAATTCCACTTTCTCCTGTAACCAGAGAAAGGGCAAAGAAGGAGGAAACAGTGAGCAATGCCAAGTGTGAGCAGTTGGTGCTGATTGATGTTATACTAAGTAATGCGCTATACAAATACAGCATCAGCTCAGATGGATTACTACTCAGACATCATCTAGAATCTTTTTAAATAGTTTTTATTTGCTATGGCATTAATGATCCCTTTCCTGCCACTTTATTGAAGCTTTTTTAATTTAATGAAGTCCATGTCACTTGTTTAAAGATATTAACAATGTGAGTCACTAATAAAAAACGTTCAGCCACACAAATGGTTATTTTGTGGGTAATGCTATAAGCAACTATTTAGTTTTAGGTGGTAGGAACAAGTATAAATGGTGGTATTCTAATCATTTACATATATAAGTGGCCATTTTCACATGTAAATGACCTTATAGAATATCGACTAATGGAAAAGTATATACCATGTTTTATGGTGCACACTTTGCCAGTGATGGTCTATTCCAATGGATAGGTCTTATGGATTAAGGACAGGTGATTCAATTAAGGAGTTCCTTTAGCAGTCTCTATACTGCACTGACTCCAAGTTCTGAAGTCAACTAAAATTATGAATTAATAGTGTTTCAGTCCTGCTTTTTGATTGCTTATTTCTCTGTCCATGCAGTATGGCTGTTGGTACTTGTCTCCATCTGTCTTTGACTTCTATGCTTATATTTTTTGATATTATATCAATCTTGTTTTTAAAACTATCTCTGTACAATGTAGTTTAAATGCATAAAAATAGGAGCTAGATAATTGAATTAAACTATCAGTTTATGATATAGAATTCAGTTGCTAATGCTGTAATGTATAAATTGATCACAGAGGGGCCCAGTTGCTAAGCTGGTTTAAACTTAATCTAACCAAGGTCTCACCACAAGTTCTGGGCACAGCAGTGCCACAAACATTGTTTGAATTTAGTGAGCTGGGCGCAGGCCATGGCTGGGCTTGATCTCAGTAGGCCATAGAGTTTTAAGCTAAGAGAGACTTAAAAAAAAAGATTGCGTTGGAGGCAAAAACAATAAAGTAATTTTTTTTAAGGTATATTAAAAGCAAGAAGCCAGCAAAAGAATCGGTTGGACCGCTAGATGATTGAGGGGTAAAAGGGGCGATCAGGGAAGACAAAGCCATAACGAAGAGATTAAATGAATTCTTTGCTTCGGTCTTCACTGAGGAAGATTTGGAGATACCGGTGCCAGAAATTGTATTCAAAGCTGATGAGTCAGAGAAGCTGAATGAATTCTCTATAAACCTGGAGGATGTAATGGGGAAGTTCTATAACTGAAGAGTAGCAAATCTCCTGGACCAGATGGTATTCATCCCAGAGTACTGATAGAACTGAAAAATGAATTTGCGGAGCTATTGTTAGAATATGTAATTTATCCTTAAAATCGAGTGTGGTACCAGAAGATTGGAGGGTGGCCAGTGTAACGCCAATTTTTAAAAAACGTTCCAGAGAAGATCCGGGAAATTATAGACATCGGTGCCGGGCAAATGGTAGACACTATTATAAGAAAAAAAATTGCAGAGCATATTCAAAAGCATGGATTAATGAGACAAAGCCAACATGAATTAGTGAAGGGAAATCTTGCCTCACCAATCTATTACATTCTTTGAAGGGGTGAACAAACATGTGGATAAAGGTGAGCCAGTTGATATTGGTATCTGGATTTTCAGGAAGGCATTTGACAAAGTACCTCATGAAAGACTCCAGAGGAAATTGGAGAGTCATGGGATAGGAGGTAGTGTCCTATTGTGGATTAAGCACTGGTTAAAAGGTAGAAAACAGAGAGTAGGGTTAAATGGTCAGTATTCTCAATGGAGAAGGGTAGTTAGTGGGGTTCCCCAGGGGTCTGTGCTGGGTCCATTGCTTTTTAACATATTTATAAATGACCTAGAGATGGGAGTTACTAGTGAGGTAATTAAATTTGCTGATGACACAAAGCTATTCAAAGTCGTTAAATAGCAAGAGGATTGTGAAAAATTACAAGAGGACCTTACAAGACTGGGAGACTGGGTGTCTAAATGGCAGGTGACGTTTAATGTGAGCAAGTGCAAAGTGATGCATGTGGGAAAAAAGAACCCGAATTATAGATACGCCATGCAAGGTTCCACGTTAGGAGTCACTGACCAAGAAAGGGATCTAGGTGTTGTCGTTGATGATACGTTGAAACCTTCAGCTCAGTGTGCTGCTGCAGCTAAGAAAGCAAATAGAATGTTAGGTATTATTAGAAATGAGGATGTTATAATGCCTTTGTATCGCTCCATGGTGCGACCGCACCTCGAATATTGTGTTCAATTCTAGTCGCCGCCTCTCGAAAAAGATAGTGGAATTAGAAAAGGTGCAGAGAAGGGCGACAAAAATGATAAAGGGGATAGGACGACTTCCCTATGAGGAAATGCTAAAGCGGCTAGGGCTCTTCAGCTTGGAGAAAAGGCGACTGAGGGGAGATATGATAGAGGTCTATAAAATAATGAGTGGAATTGAACGGGTAGATGTGAAGCGTCTGTTCATGCTTTCCAAAAATACTAGGACTAGAGGGCATGTGATGAAGCTACAAAGTAGTAAATTTAAAACGAATCAGAGAAAGGTTTTCTTCACTCAATGTGTAAGAAGTTAGTCTCTGCATGCAGCATAATACCAGGAAAACAGAAACAAACACGTTTCCTCCTGTACAGTGCAAAATAAGACAGCAGATGTAAATTCTCAAAATGGACATATTCCAAACACTAAAATGAAAATAAAATGATTTTTCTACCTTTGTTATCTGGTGACTTTGTTTTTCCAATCATGTTGGTCCCAGTCTCTGATTCTGCTGCTCTCTATCTGTTCTCTTAACTCCATTTCCAGGGCTTCCTGGCCATTTTTTTCTTTACCTGCCCTACATCCATAAGTAAAAACTGGGTCCTCCACAGACTTAACTAGAGGAGGTATAGAGTGGATCCAGCTTTTGCCTATTTTCTCCATCCATATGCAGTTTTTCTTCTCTCTTTCCTTTCTCTTCCCTCTATCCATGTACATCTACTTCCTCTCTCTCTTCCCTCCCTCCATCCATGTTTAGCATTTCTCCTTTCTCCTATCTCTTGCATCCATATGCAGAATTTCCCCCGTCCCCTCCATCCATGTGCATCTCCCTCTCTCTTCCCTTCCCTCCATCCATGTCCAGCATTTCTCCTCTCACCTCTCTCCATCCATGTCCAGCATTTTTCCTCTCTCTCCCCTCCATCCATGTTCATCTCATGTCCAATCTCTTCCCTCCCCTCTATCCATGTCTTCTCTCACCCTCCCCTCCATCCATGTGCATCTTCCTTCCTCTGTCTTCCCTCCCATCCATCCATGTCCAGCATTTCTCCCCTCTTCCATACCCTCCACATACAGAAATTCTCCTCTCTTCCCTGTTATCTCCTCCATCCATCCATCCATGTCCAGCAATTCTTCTCTTTCCCCTGCCCTCCCCTCCATTCATTCATGTCCAGCAATTGTTCTCTCTCTTCTGTTCTCCTCTCCATCTATGTCCAGTGATTCTCCTCTCTCCCTTGCCTTCCCCTCCATCCATGTCCAGCGATTCTCCTCTCTACCCTGCTTTCTCCTCCATCCATGTCCAGCGATTCTCATCTCTCCCCTGTACTCACCTCTATCCATGTCCAGCAATTCTCCTCTCTCCCTGCCTTCCCCTCCATCCATGTCAGCAATTATCCTCTCCCCTTGCTTTCCCTTCCATCCAAACCCAGCGATTCTCCTCTCTCCCCTTCCTTCCCCTCCCATCTATGTCCAGTGATTCTCCTCTCTCATAGTAACATAATAAATAATGGCATCCAGTCTGCCTAACAAAATAATTTATATGTATACATGAGTTTGACTTGTCCTTGCCTTTCTCAGGGCATAGACCGTAGAAGTCTGTCCAGCACTGTTCTTGTACTAAGTTCTGAAGCTGACGTTGAAGCCCCCTTAAAATTTTACACTCCAGCCCATCCCTATCTATTCATATATAAAATAAATAAAAACATTATTTATTAATTGAGGCAGTACTGGTGGAATTGTTTTGTGATATTTATTACCCCACACCAGTTTAAATTCGAGTGATCCCTAATTGTTTAGTATTGTAAATCAAGACCTGGGACTAGAATGGCAGCAGGGTGGGACTCGAAATCGGGGTTGTCAGAACAAAGGATCACAGAATTTATGGCAAGTGATAGACTGTTCGTAACACTGGAGGACAGGTTACAAACTGATTGGTCACAGCTGCAAAAGCTGAACAAAATTATCATCAGAAACCAATATCATGCAAAAACTCTCATAGAATACTGCCATGCCATGCACAAACCGAGAGATTTGAGGCTGTATAAAGAACCTCGATTCTTGGAAGACAAAGAGTATGTCTCACAGTGGAATGAAATATTATCAAAATGCTCTTTGGATCTTATGCTATTGACAGTTGATAAGTTAAATAGATTGATAGAACAACAAGAAGAGTTATCAGCCACACACGCATCGCTGAAAACAACACAATCAGAGGAGTATGATCAACAACTTTTGCAACATGACAATCAGATGACCAAATATGCATCAGATATTAGGGCTAAAAAAAAATCGCAAAATTTAAATGAGATGAAGCAGATTATACCAAGGGTTACGTGTTCCCTTGGATGGATACAACCAGGAGACTGAGACGTCCTAGAAGAAATAAATGAGTTCCTTTCAACACCTCTAGCGGGTCCTCCAGTGACGAACAACCATTGTCAGGTTCAGATGCGGCAGAGCAACAAGCATCAGTTGGAGTACAACAATCAGAAGAACATTCCAGGATCCCTTTAGTGCTACATCAACCCAATCAGGCCCCTCCAAAACTCCTACGACCAAGAAAACAAAGGACCTACAAACAGTCATTTTTAATTTGTCATCTAAACAGCTTTCAGAACATCAACAACAACTGTTAAGTTTGGGGTTATCATTCGTCCCAACTCACAGATATGACTCGTATCAGACCAAGAGAAGTTTATACAAATTCTTCAGGATGCTGAAATTACACCTATTCTTTGATGTCCCAAATAATGATCAGGAACAACAAATAGAGGGAGACAAATCCTTTATCAGTAAACATCGACTACCATCTGTTTGGTTACCCCCGGGTCCTCCAGACCATATTATAGAGACATTCTCTAAATTACTATTGAAAGATATTGCCATACTGGAGAAGAACACATCTAACCCAGCGGATAATCTTACCAGAGATCAATGGAAAGCGCTTATGGACCTCCAACAAGATCCCACATTAATAATTTTAAGAGCTGACAAAGGGGGTGCCATAGTGATACAGGAAAAAATAAATCATATGAAGGAAGCTCTTAGACAATTATCAGACTTGGCATACTATAAGTCCTTGACAACCGATCCTACCTTCCATTTTCAGATGGAGGCAAGGGATATATTGATCTCAGCTAATAAAAAAGGTATTATCACGCTTAGAGAATTTAAATACCTATATAGGTCTTATCCGGTGATTCCACGCATATATTTTATTCCTAAAATACACAAATCCATTAAGGACACCCCGGGGAGACCAATAGTGTCTGGCAAACGTTCCCTGTACGAACCTTTATCACAATATCTGGATCATTTTGTGCAACCTAGTGTGACATATTCCCAGTCCTATCTTAAGGATTCAACCACCTATTACAGATTTTGGATTACATAAAACATTTATTAGACACCAAATGTATTATGGTCACATTGGACATACAGTCGTCATATTCGAATATATATCAACATTCAGCTCTAGAAATCTTGGAAATGTACATCCATAAATTAGAGGTGTCTTTGGAAAAAAACAATTTTTGAACAAGTTAGCTCAGTTAGTTCTCAAAAGAAATTACTTCTGCTTTGAAGAATCTTTTTACCTTCAAACGAAAGGAGTAGCTATGGGGGCTATGGTTGCCCCCACGGTGGCTTGTTTATACATGGCGGAATTTGAGACCAAGTTTGTTTATACATCAGTTTACTTTGATAAAATTTTATTATGGCGCCACTTTATAGATGACATCCTCCTTATTTGGAAAGGACATATGGATCAACTAGAAGACTTTCTTAAAGAACTTAACAGCAAATACCCCAATATAAAATTTACTTGTAATATTAGCAATCAAGAAGCAGATTTTCTGGACATACACATCTCACTGAAGAAAGATAAAGTTTTTACTTCATTGTTTGTTATGCCTACAGATAGGAACACCATCCTGCATTACAGCAGTCATCATCCTGTTCCTTTAAAAACAGGCATACCGACAGGACAATTTTTACGGAGGGAATCGGGGATGATCTCCCCGGACTTCCCCAGTGGTCACTAACCCCCTCCCACCAAAAAAACTCCACTTTAATAACTTTTTTTCCAGCCTCTGTGCCAGCCTCAAATGCCGTACCCACCTCTATGACAGCACAATGTGTTCTATCCTGTGACAGCCTTTCCATGGTTCTGATGTGGCTCTCGGGTGAGTGTGACAACTTTTCTGTTATGTGCACTGCAGAGTCACATCAGCAATGCATTGTGGTGGGTGTAGGGTATTGGGCTCTGAGATTCCACTAGCTTGTGGCAAATGCTCACGATGTTGGTAGTTGGTAGGCTCTACTCCCGTGGTGCTTTTCCCCCTGCTTACTGGGTCAGAGTGTGCCCTGTTTTGTTTCCGGTAGTCCATGAGGTAGTGGCCATTTTTGTAAGCCAGTTTTAGATCCCTTTCACGTGCTAGCCACGTTACAGAACTTTGAATGTGGCTGAAAGAGGGCATTGTACACCATTCTGCCAGCTCTGACCTACTGCTAATCTCAGTACCAGGGAGACTCGTTGCCAGTGGGGCACAACCTCTGATCTGCAGTTAACTGTGAGTAAGCATGCTTATTCAAATAAAGGACGTTTTCATAGAGATTAGTCTTCAGGTGTAAACTGGTGTGCCAATGTTATATAGCAGCAACAAGTCCTAGAGGCCTGCGTGTATGCAGGTCCCTGGAGCACTTTTAGTGGGTACCGCAGTGCACTTCAGCCAGGTGGCCCCAGGCCCATCCCCCCCCCTACCTGTAACACTTGTGCTGGTAAATGGGAGGTCTCCAAAACCCACTGTACCCACATGTAGGTGCCCCCTTCACACCTAAGAGCTATGGTAGTGTTGTACATTTGTGGGTAGTGGGTTTTGGGGGAGGGGGGTTGGGTGCTCAGCACCCGTGGTAAGGGAGCTATGCATGTGGGAGCGTTGTCTGAAGTCCACCACACTGACCTCTAGGGTGCCCAGTTGGTGTCCTGGCACGTCAGGGGGGCGAGTGTATTACGAATCGTGGCCCCTCCCACAACCAAATGTCTCGGATTGGGACGTTTTTGAGCTGGGCATTTTTAGTTTCCATTATCGCTAAAAAAACCAAATGCCCAGCTGAAAAACGTCCATTTTTTTGAAAATACGGTCTGTCCCGCCTCTTCACGTACCCATTTTTGGACATAGACGCCCATGGAGATAGGCGTTCGCGTTTGATTATGCCCCTCCAAGTATCCTACCTTTTTCATCCACAGATACTAAAATTACCGGAATCATTCACAAACACTTTACAATTACATCCCCAATTTAAGAATAGACCCCAAATTGCCTTTAACAGGGCCAAGAATATGGGAGAGTTTTTGTCAACTTTCAGGCAAGTTAGACCCCAGACAGCTGCAGAGGAAGGGGGACACAGTAGCTGTCAAAATTGTACTTACTGTCCATATGCGCTCAACAACAAATATGTCATTAATCCAGCTACCAGTAAACGATTTGAATTAAGATCGAAAACAAACTGTAACAGCGCCCAAGTTGTATATGCCATATGCTGCCTGTGTTCCAAGTGGTACATAGGGCAGACTAAGCATAAGATCAAGCAATGCATAGGTGAACACGAGTAACATCAGATTAAATAAAAAAGAGACCCCGTTAGTAACTCATTGGCAGGCAGAGGGTCATCAAGAATCAGATCTGAAATATGTAGTTCTTACCCAGATACACTTACGATGGGGGGGGGGGGGGGAGGATACATTTCAGCCATTTTAATACAGTAGGAACAAAATTTTATTTATCTGTGGGACACAGTTCAAACGAAGGGTCTCAATAAAGAAATTGAATGGTTGACAACGTAGCATGCATAATTGACAAGTTCATTAGTGTTAACAGCTGGGTCCATACGTATAAATATAGCGCCTTACCGGCGCGGGGTCAGTGGAAGTAGGGAGGTGTCTGGTTCGAGATCGCTCCTGGTAAGCCTATAAGCAATGACATTAATAATTTATTGAAATGACTGTTTAATTGACAGGTTCTAACAAAATATTTTGGAAATTATGAAGAGTTAGTATTTCAAAGCTTTATATCATGTGTTTTAGCTTTTTTTCAACATTTGAAAATACATTCCCTTGAGAATGCCATGACGGCGAAATGTGGCTCCACGTTGAGAATAAAGACTGAACCACAATTTTAATCACGGAAGCACATGAGGGTGAAGGAGACCAACAGCTACAGTTCTAGCCCTGATATACACAACTATTCTGACCTCCGGAAAGATAAGTGATTTATCCTCTTGATTAAAGAGATTTTTCAACGTAGCTGCAATTGCATTGTAGACAATAATAGAAGGGAGGCAGGCAGGACTAGTGCAATGATGGTCTGTTGCTGCTGACCCACTCCATGGCATATGGTATAGGGTACACAAGCAATTTCTTAGCACTGCATATATAAAATAAAAAAAACATTATTTATTAATTGAGGTAGTACTGTTGGAATTGTTTTTTGATATTTATTACCCAACATCATTTTAAATTCGAGTGATCCCTAATTTTTTAGTATTTTAAATTTTAACTGCCAGACCCTCAACCATTCTTCTAAGGTTCGGAGATCCCTTCTCATTGTTTCTACTCCCTTCAGGGCATCCACTCTATTGGCTATTTTCGTGTCATCCGCAAAAAGGCACACCTTTCCTTCCAACCCTTCAGCAATATCTCCCACAAATATATTAAACAGAATAGGCCCCAGCACCGACCCCTGAGGAACTCCATTGCTCACCTTTCTTTCCTCCGAGCGGATTCCATTTACCACCACCCTCTGCCACCTATCGGTCAACCAGTTTCTTATCCAGTTCCCCACTTTCGGTCCTAAGTTCAACCCTTTCAGTTTATTCATGAGTCTTCTGTGGGGGACTGTATCAAAGGCTTTGCTGAAGTCCAAGTAGATTACACCTAACACACGTCCTTAATCCAGTTCTTTGGTCACCCAGTCAAAGAAGTCAATAAGATTCGTTTGGCAGGATTTTCCTTTGGTAAAGCCATGTTGCCTCGGGTCCTGTAACCCGTCGGCTTCTAGAAAGTTAACTATCCTTTCTTTCAGCAGCGACTCCATTATTTTTCCTACCACATACCTGTAAGTACATAAGTATTGCCATACTGGGAAAGACCAAAGGTCCATCAAGCCCAGCATCCTGTTTCCAACAGTGGCCAATCCAGATCACAAATACCTGGCAAGATCCCAAAAAAGTACAAAACATTCTATACTGCTTATCTTAGAAATAGTGGATTTTCCCAAAGTCCATTTAATAATGGTCTATGGACTTTTTCTTTAGGAAGCTGTCCAAACCTTTTTTAAACTCAGCTAAGCTAACTGCCTTTACCACATTCTCTGGCAACGAATTCCAGAGTTTAATTACACGTTGAGTGAAGAAAAGTTTTCTTAAATTTGTTTAACATTTTTTTGTTACATTTGTACCCTGTGCTTTCCCACTCATGGCAGGCTCAATGTGGCTTACATGGGGCAATGGAGGGTTAAGTGACTTGCCCAGAGTCACAAGGAGTTGCCTGTGCCTGAAGTGGGAATCAAACTCAGTTCCTCAGAACCAAAGTCCACCACCCTAACCACTAGGCCACTCCTCCACTCCAATTTACTACATTGTAGCTTTATCACATGCCCCCCTGGTCCTAGTATTTTTGGAAAGTGTAAACAGACACTTCACATCTACTACTCCACTCATTATTTTATAGACCTCTATCATATCTCCCCTCATCCGCCTTTTCTCCAAGCTGAAGAGCCCTAGCTGCTTCAGCCTTTCCTCATAGGGAAATTGTCCCATCCCTTTTATCATTTTCATCGCCCTTCTCTGTACCTTTTCTAATTCTACTATATCTTTTTTGAGATGCGGCCACCAGAATGGAACACAATATTCGAGGTGCGGTCGCACCATGGAGCGATACAAAGGCATTATAACATCCTCATTTTTGTTTTCCATTCCTTTCCTAATAATACTTTACATTCTATTTGCTTTCTTAGCCGCAGCAGCATACTAAGCAGAAGGTTTCGGCTTATCATCGACGACTCCTAGATCCCTTTCTTGGTCAGTGACTCCTAACGTGGAACCTTGCATGACGTAGCTATAATTCGGGTTCCTCTTTCCAACATGCATCACCTTGCACTTGCTCACATTAAACGTCATCTGCCATTTAGACGTCCTGTCTCCCAGTCTTGTATGGTCCTCTTGTAATTTTTCACAATCCTCCTGTGATTTAACGATTTTGAATAACTTTGTGTTACTAGGTCATTTATAAATATGTTAAAAAGCGGTCCGAGCACAGACCCATGGGGAACCCCACTAAGTAACTAAAGTAAAAAAAGTGCAGCTGAACTAGTGTCTTTTATAATACGGTAAATCTATACAAAACAAAAAATGTGACACTAGAAAAGGCTATTCCACTAATATGTATTTTTGAAAAGGAGGAGAATACCTCAGAAACCTATCGGACATTGAGTCTTAGGTTGAAAACGGGTATAATAGACCGTTGATGTGTTTCTATCATAGGGATTCGCACAACTCTCCTTTTTTATATTTTAATGTGCTCGATGCTGTGATTCTTAATTGTTAGCATTAAAGACTTGAATCTCTACTAAACAGTCTTAATACATAGCCGTTCTCATTATCTTTCAGTCTTGCAATTCCATTCCTATCTCTTCTCCTTTCTCCAATATATCTGAAAAAGGTCTTGTCACCTCTTTTTACATCTTTAGTAATTTTTTCTTTCGCTTGCGCTTTCACGAGCCTTATTTCCCTCTTCGCTTCTTTGAGTTTAACCCTTTAGTATCCAATGTTCCTGTAATAAGCCATATGAGAACAGATTGATGGGAACATTGGACACTAAAGGGTTAATCTGATAATCTTTTCCGTGATCCTCTCGTTGCGTTCTTTTGTATTTCTTGAACAAAGCCTCTTTTGCTCTTATTTTTTCACCTACTTTTTTGGAGAACCATATAAGCTTCCTGCTTCTCTTGTTTTTGTTTACTTTCCTCACAAAAAGATCAGTCGCCATACTTAGAGCAGCCTTTAGCCTGGACCACTGTTTTTCCACATCTCCTGCACCTTCCCACGCCAACAGGTATTCCCCCATTTTATCAAAATCAGTACGTCTGAAATCCAGTACTTTGAGTTTTGTGTGTCTGCACGCCACCTTCGCCCTTATATCAAACCATATGGTGTGATGATCACTATTACATAGGTGGGCACCCACCCGGATATTGAAAACCCTACCCCCATTCGTGAGCTCTAGATCTAGCATCGACCATTCCCTCGTAGGTTCCGTCACCGTCACCATCTCCTCTGCTCACCTCTCCTATCCATGTCCAGTGATTTCTCCTCTCTCCCCTGCCTACCCTCCCATCCATGTCCAGTGATTCTCCTCTCTCCCCTGCCCTCCCCTCCCATCCATGTCCAGTGATTCTCCTCAAGAGAAGCCAAGTACCTCTCTTCCCAAGTCCAGGACCGGGACTGGGATACCCCCTCTCTCTCCCGCTAACACTCTAGTCTAGTGCAATTGTATAAGAAGAAACTGAGGCCTTACTCTTCTGAGGCCTGATTCCCTGCACTGATATTCAGAACATCCCTTTGCCATGGCCCACCCTTGAGGAAGAAGGAAGTTACATATGAAGGGGGGCGGCCCATGGCATAGATAAGTTCTAGCATCGGTGCAGTGGATCAGGTCTCAGGCGAGTAAGCGTGCCAACGGACTCAGTTTCTTCTTCTTGCAAAATTGCACCAGCCAGTGTTAGTGGGAGAGAAAGTAGGACCAGACCAGGACACAGGGAGTATGGAGGGATGTCAGGCACATCATATGGGAGGAAGTACTGGGCCCCTACTTCCTCTAGTGAGAGGAAACGGAGGTAAAAAAAAGGTGCTGGTATGCCGTACTGGCATTGGTCCATTGGACTATAAGGCTTTCACAGATGTCTTTTTGAAACAGCAAACTGAGAATCTCCCTCCCCATCATCCATATGACTGTGCCATTGACCTGGTACCTGGTAAAATGCCACCCAGAGGGAAAGTCTACCTTTTGTCCCAACTGGAGATGGAGGTGATGTCTGCTTACATCCAGGATAACCTTTCTTGAGGTTTCATATGCTCCTCCAAGTCACCTGAAGGGGCTGGGTTCTTATTTGTGGGGAAAAAGGATGTGGACTTCATCCATGTATTGATTATCATTTGCCCCTACACCTGCAGGGGCTGGGTTCTTCTTTGTGGGGAAAAAGGATGGGAACTTCATCCATATATTGATTATTGGGGCCAGAAAGATAATTATCCATTACCACTTATTTCTGAGTTGTTTGACCGCCTTAAAGGAGCTCATATTTTCACCAAATTAGTCGTTAGGGGTGCCTACAATCTTAGATCAAAGAAAGAGATGAGTGGAAAACCACCTTTAATACCTGTGACAGCCGTTAGCAATACCTGGTGATGCCCTTTGGCTTAGCCAATGCACCTGCTGTCTTTCAAGTTTTCATTAATGACATCTTTGAGAACCTCCTATTTAAATATGTGTTAGTGTATCTAGATGACATCTTGGTCTTCTCACCATCTCTAGAACAGCATCAATGGTATGTCAAGGTAGTTCTTCAATGGTTAGAAGATTATTATCTCTGTACCAAACTACAGAAATATGCCTTCCATTGTATGGAGTTACCCTTTATGGGCTATATTATCTCTGATTCCAAGCATTTATAGTATTCCACAATATCATTAATATATTGATAACATTTATTTAGCAACATGTGCCCATAACATAATGAATTCCTTGGAACTCACTTCTACTCACCTATCATTGCTCATACCCTTTCATTCCCCATCCATACATATGATAGCATCCACAGTTATTAATATATTCAGAAAACAGTCCACTTGCTTAATATAAATATAATATTATCTCTGGCCATGGTCTGTGGATGGACCCCAGCAAGCTTTCAGTGATTCTCCGTTGGCCCCAGCCTGTGGGATGTATGGCCTTTCAAAGATTCTTTGACTTTGCCAATTATTATTGCCAATTCATCCAAGATTATTCTACAATTGTGGCCCCCCCCCCTGATGGCATTAACCAGGGAGGAAGAAGACCCTCGACACTGGTCCTCTGAGGTCTGTGAGGCCTTTGAACATCTCGACACCCCGATCTTACAAAATGTTCTATGTGGAAGTTGATTCGTCCTCACTGGGGACTGATGCCATCCTCTCACAGGCTCATGCCAGAGGCAAACTTCTTCCCTGTGCCTTCTTTTCACGAAAGTATTTCCCAACAGAAAAAATTACACTATTGGGGGCCAAGAGTTATTAGCTATCAAACTGGCTCTTGAGGAGTGATGTCATTTACTGGAGAGGGGGCTAGTATACCATTTACTGTCTTCACGGATCATAAAAATCTAGTATACCTCCGAGAAGCAAGGCTTCTAAATACCCAGCAGACTCACTGGTCCCTAAATCAAGTTTACCTTGTCTTACTGGCCCGCTGACAAGAACATTAAAGCTGACACGCTTTCTAGATCTATGGAACTGGAAGAGGAGCCTAACGGACTTCAGCATATTATTGATCTAGCCAATATCCTGTCTGCAATTGTAATGTCGATTCCTCCAGGCAAGACTTTTGTACATTGACGACGGTGAGAGGAGATCCTCAAGTGGGGGCATGAAGTTAAAACTGCAGGCCGTTGACAAATAGTTAAGCTCTGGAACGCGTTGCTAGAGTATGTGGTAGCAGTGATTAGTGTATTTGGGTTTAAAATAGGTTTGGACATGTTCCTGGAGAAAATGTCCGCAGTCTGCTATTGAGATAGACATGGGAAAAGCTACTGCTTGTCCCTGGGATCAGTAGCATGAATCTTGCTACTGTTTGGGATTCTGTCAGGTACTTGTGACCTGAATTGGCCACTGCTAGAAATAGGATACTGGACTAGATGGACCATTGGTCTGACCCAATATGGTTATTCTTATATTCTTATGTGGTAATGTTGGCTGCAGTAAAATGGCACATTTTACCACAGCTTAGTATCTATTCCTGTTAGCTTATTATCTTCAGATGCTAAATTAAAAGTGCAGAATAAACCAATTACAGGAGAAATGCCCTCCATTGCCTCAGATATAAACTCAGATTGTTGTCCCTCCAGGGACAGAAAAATATCTACTATATCTGAATGTATTGGGCATGCAGGCAATATATAAGAAATTAAAATAATAATAAAGCAATAAATAAAAGATAAGCTTCATTCACATGTTACGCTTCAAGACCTATCTATGTCAGATTCCTAAAGACTATGGCTGCACTAATGTGATAAAACATGAGTAACATTCATGTCAACTGATAATAAGAAATTTACAACTATATTAGAGGCCTATATACTAATGGATGTTATCACTAATGACTTTAACACAGGTGTTAAGTAACATCTTTATACTTTAGATCAATGTTTCTCAAGTCCTGTCTTGGAGTACTCCTTGCCAGTCAGGTTTTCAGGATGTCCACAATGAATATGCATGAACTTGATTTGCATATACTACCCTCATTATATGCCAATCTCTTTCATGCATTTGCAAATCTGTTTCATGCACCTAAATTTTAAGCACAAGTTGGAAAAGGTGGCATGGAAATGGGAGGGCCATGGGTGGATTTGGGCGGATTGGAAGCATGACTTTTAGTTATGCACGTAATTATAGAATAAGGGGGCTCCATGCAAAAATATAGGTACAGGTATTTGCTCCATGTTTTCGTTGGTGCAAATGGCCACTCATAAATATAGGCACAATCCCTAGGATTAAGTGCTATTCTATAAATCATGCGCTTTTTTTTCAATGCAGATTATTTAGGCATCATTTATGGAATTCCCTCCTAAATGCAACAAGGTAGTGCATAACTTACAGTATTCTATAAGTTGCTCAAATAACTGGAAAACATGCCCACATGTATGCATCCTTGCATTTGTACTCTATAGCACTTATTCAAACCCTTATAGAATAGTGCTTAGAGCGCTTATGAGTTTAAGTGCTACTTTTGGACACACATATGTTCTTGGTGTATCCATTACATTCATAGATCCTGCTTTAAAGTGTCTCCCTAAGATCATAAGATTAGAAGAGTCCTATGTTTGGTTTCGTAAACTTCTGAAAACATATCTGTTTCAGAATACGTTTGAAAATAATCTGAGTTAAAAGTGAGAAAATATGCAGAATGAATATACAGTAACATAATATGTTTGCTTATTTAGTCTGTTATGAATGGTTGTCCTTGCTCAATGATGTTATTATTTTTAGAATGTTCTTTAAGTTTTGCTGTGCTTTTCTATTAATTGATGAATTTCTTATATGTTTTTTTTAATATGAGATTTTATATTATGATGTAAACGTTTCTGTTTTGTGAATGCAATTTGAAACGGTATAGTAAATAAATAAACGATAAACGATATGTAATGCCCACGGTAAAACCTGCCTTTCTCTGCTGCATCTAAGGCAGGTTAGAATATAAACCATTCATTTTCAAATTGCCAGCATTGTTTTTACTCACGGTCTTTGCACCAATTATCAACATTAAAGTATGTGCATATTTTCAGTTTGAAAATTACCAAAGGAAAAATTCCCTAAGAGACTTATACTTACTTTTTCTGATTAGAACAACATGCATACATTTGAAAATACAAAACTATGCATGTAGTGGTAATCCCACTATCATCCTGCCCCCAGGAGCTGCTCCTCTGAATGTGGGTAAAAATACACACGTAGAACAACACATGTACTTTCACCTGCATGTGGCCTGAGAAATTTTCAAAGGGTCCCATGGCATGGGTGGACAGATTGGATAGGCCATATGCCCCCAATATTCAAAAAGCATTTAATTAGTCAGTATCGGCACCTGGTCGGTTAAATACCACATAACTGGCTATCTGCAAATTTTCAGTGGGACACGGCCAGCCATGACCCGCTGAAAATTTGAGGTTAGTGGCTAATGGATAGCTGGTTGTATTGCACGATTATAACCAGCTATCTGCCAATTGTCAACATGAGTTTGGTGGCCATACTTGGCTGCGTGAATACCTGGAAATATCTGTGGCCAGTTCAAACTTAACTGGCCAGTGCTGAATATTGGCTTAGACAGTTAAGCTTAAGCCTGCCAAAAATAAACTGGAAACAGCCCGGCATTATCCGGGCTGAGCGTGGACCATGGAAGTTACCTGGGCTAACTCCAGTGGTCTGAATATCGCACCCATGGTCTTTATCTGCCTTCATTTTCTCTGTTTCTATCTGAATAGTCATTTCCAATACAGAACATATGGATGTCAATGAAAAAGTGTGCATCATGAGTGTCCTCCAAAAAGAGAGGAATGTAGAAAACGTCTTATCAGATCCACGTACAACACCTTGGATAATGCACTGGTGAGGGAAGGGGGTAGTTAAGGAAGTATTAAGAATTGGTAAAATTATTTTGTTTGTGTTTTGCTATGCTGGATTAATATATTTTATCCTAGGCATGATCTGCCTGTGGGGAAATACAGTAGCGGATAAGTCTAAGAGTAGAATGGAATAAAATTTATATGGGTAAATGGCTTTTGGAAATTACCCTCCTCGAGGAGCCTGCAATTGACCATTCAATTGCATGTTTTATTGCCTACTGAATTTTTAATGGAGGTCTACTTCAATGAAAACTGCACAAAAACAATATTCTATTTTTGCCTGCTTTTGTCTTTGTACTCTTTGGAACAATAGCTGGTACATAAACAACATCCCCTAGTCAGGCTAGCAGGGGCTCAAGTCAGGAATCCAATCCAGATCTCTATCTTGGCAGCATGGCAGCTTGGCAGCGTTGCGTTATTGGGCTATCGCCCAAAAACAATTTTTATGACTTCATTTTATTAAAGCAGCAGTGATTCATGGGTTCAATAGAAGGTAATTGTCCTTGACCTTAGTAAGTGCCCTTGCCTTCTGCTTGGATGTATGCTAGAAACTATAGCTGTGGGCACTTACTTATTAAAGCCTTTGGGGACTAAAAGGGACTATTGCTTGATTAGATGTTAACACTAACCTGAAGAGTTCTTTTTAAGTGCAGAAAGTATTCTTTTTTTTTTTTTTACATTTTTTTTCTTGGAATGTTTTAGCAGTAGGAATTGATGGTGATACTCTATTAATAGTGGATACAGTTAAAAAGCAGTAACATAAGGTTCAGCTGTACTGAAGAGTTCTCCCCATTTTATGTCTGTGGGGAAAGTGTCTAGTTTATCTGCTCCACATATCTAACAGTTCATCACAGTCAAATGTTTAAAAAAAAAAGAAGCAAACTATTCAGGATCCTGAGTTATTTATGCTCAGCAGATCTCAACATATTTGTCAATGGCATATTATTTAAGTTTCAGTCACTGTTCCCTCTAAACTGAATATAAGAGCAGCCATACTGGGCCAGACCAATGGTCCATCTAGCCCAGCATCCTGTTTTCCAAACAGTGGCCAAGCCAGGTCACAAGTACCTGGCAAAACCCAAAATGTGGCAACACTCTATGCTACAAATTCCAGGGCAAGCAGTTGCTTCCCATGTCTGTCTCAATATCAGACTATGGACGTTTCTTCCAGGAACTTGTCCAAACCTTTTTTAAACCCAGATACTCTAACTGCTGTTACCACATCCTCCGGCAAGGGGGGGGGGGCAGTGCTTCAATATTGTGTTTTCAATTGCTAAGGACAGGCAGGTTCCCTGGAGTCCTGAAGAGATTGCCTGTCCTTCACTATTGAAAATGTGATAGTGAAACAGCAGAACTGTAGGTGGAGGACTCTTGCTCAGCTTAGAGGGAACAGTGGTTACAGTGTAACTTCATTATTTTGTAAAGCCTTTCTTTTTGGAATGAAGTATATACACACACTTCCCCCAAACGGATATACAGGTGCAGAGGATACTAACAGCCTTTGAAAATAGCTATCACAGCAACCCAGGAGGAAAAAGAAGACATAATTAACAACAACAACAAAAATAGAGAATGGGAAGACAGAAACCGTACATGTGGGCAAAAGCTTGGAAGAGGAATGGACTGAGCACTACCTCTAACTAGTCACTCCTCAGAGCATGGAGAAAGGTAAGGATTAGAACGTGCAAGGGGGAAGATGAGTACAAGATTCCAAGCAAAAGGTGGGTAAGAATGAATAACAAAGTTGAGAGATAGAGAGAGAGAGAGAGAGACAGACAGAGACATCCAGGATGTCAAATGTAGACCAGAAGAAGGTGGACTAGTTAGAAGCTTTTCTATCCATCTCAGGTCCCAGGTCAGGGGCAGTGGAACACTTTTTTGTGTGGAGGGGCCAATTACACCAATCTTTAGTCTGGCTCCCAGGTCCTCTAATTGGTGGCTTTGCTGGATAAAATACTTATTGGGTTATGGCCCTAGTGGTTCACGGTATTCTGCTGCCTATTTCCCAGGCTGACAGAGAAAAGTTAGTGACCAGCTTAACGGATTTTTCAATTACCTCTTGAGAAAGAAGGCAGAAGTCCTAATGTTTAGCTCAAGCCTCTGCATTTATGCTTTCATGGTGTTTGAGTTGAGTGTCTGCTATTTTTGTTGGTATTAATCTGACTGCATGAATTTGCTTCCTTCTTTGGTGTAAGTTCTTTTTTTGGGAGCAGCATGGCTCTTGGTATCTGAGTTAAACACTCAGATACCAAGAGTCAGTGAGATTCAAAAAACTTTTTGAATCCCACTGACTCTAGTTTGTACAAAGTCTTGAAACAAACAAAATAGGTTCTACTAGAGGTGTGCCTGCCTCAGGTTTTTATTTATTCAAGCAATTAATTTCTTTATGGAGACTGTATTTTTTGTTTCATTTTGGGAATCAATTTCATTTGATTTAAAAATAACATGCATGGGTTCTGTAACAAAAAATAACAAAACAAATTTCAGGTTTTTTTTTGTTACATTTGTACCCTGCGCTTCCCCACTCATGGCAGGCTCAATGCGGCTTACATGGGGCAATGGAGGGTTAAGTGACTTGGCCAGAGTCACAAGGAGCTGCCTTTTTAGGGCCCTTTTACTATAGCGTGGTAAGCCCACTGTGGGCTTGCTGCATGGTGATTCAGCAATACTGCCAGCTACTGCAGGAGCCTGGTGGTAGTGCCTTTCCCCCACCATGTGCCATTTCTGGCACATCAGCATTTGGGGGGGGGGGGGGGGTTGGTGCAGGAGCCCTTTCCGCCTCCTAAATAGGTGCTGGTAAGAGCTCCCCCAGGAAATAGCTGTGCAGCAACTGGTTAACTTACCACATGGCCATTTTTTTTCTTATAAAAAGGCCTTTTACCTGCTGTGGTAAAAGGGGTCTCAGCATGCAGCAAACATCAGGGGTCCTTTTTACCAGAACCTCGTAAAAGAACCCCTTTAAGAGCAATTCTATAAATTGACAACTAACGATAGGTGACAGGTGTATGCATTAATTATAAAAAACTAGCACTTATGCGTATGGTTGGCACCACTAATTCACAGTTATGTGCTAATGGCTTGATTCACTAAATAGCCCTCAAAATTAGGTGCAGAAAAAAATTGGCACTGAATGGTATTCTCTAACGGGTGCTCTAGGATCAGTGCCCTTTATAGAATAGAGCGTAGCACTGGGATCCATGCTCAAATTTAGGAACAAGGAGTTACACCATCTGAAATGAGGTGTAAATCCTGCTGTGCAAGTTTGCTGTGGATCCGCACTATTCTATAACACTGCGCGCAATTTAAGGAAATGCCCTGACTTGCCCATGTCCCTTCCATGTCCGTTTTGCAGATCTATGCAGAAACAATTAGGTGCTATTTTAAAAATGGGTGCGTATGTGTTTCTGTCCTGTTTTGGCACCTTGCATCCATTAGAACACATTTCTACACCAAAATTCTGGCACAGAACTAGTGCCTAATGTTTGGTGCCATATATAGAAATCCCCTGTGAGTGCTAGGTGCTATTCTACAACATATGTGCCAAAATTGTGTAGCGAGGAAATGTGAGGGGGTGTACATGTGGACAGAGCATGAGCCAGGGCCACTGCGAGAATGAGCCGGGCCCGGAGCAAGGCCGCCCCCCCCCCAATCGCTACCACTGTCACCTCCCTCTCCTGCTCTCAGGCCGCCAGTGCCACAATCCCCAGTCTCCACCTGCCCACCCCCAGCCCCATCGATAGCCCCCCTCCATCCACCATCGGGCCCCCTGCATTCAAATCGGCTGCGCCTCACCTCCTTGTGAAAGCGGCAGATCGCCTCCCTTCGTGCCCTTCCTCACTGTACCCCGCCCTCGCGAAAATAGGAAGTTACATTAGATGAGGGCATGACACAGTGAGGCAAGGCCTGAAGGGAGGCAATCTTCCGCTTTCACACGGAGGGTGAGGCGCTGCCGATTTGAATGCAGGGGTCCCGGTGGCGGACGGAGGGGGGCTGTTGACGGAGCCGAGGGCAGGCAGGTGACACCGGGGACTGTGGTGCCGGAGGCCTTGGAGCAGGAGAAGGAGAGAGACCCCGGCACTGGGCCTCCAAGGGGGTATGAGCGAGTCATTGGTATTCTTCCCTGTAAGCTGAATGGGAGTCCACCAACTGCATTGCTGCCAGTGGAGGGTGGTGCTTCAATATTGTGTTTTCAATTGCTAAGGACAGGCAGGTTCCCTGGAGTCCTATAGAGCTTGCCAGTCCCTCACTCTTGAAAATCAGCATTCCCCCGCTGGCAGGACTGTAGATAAAGGACTCCCATTCAGCTTAGAGGGAACAGTAGTAATTGGTGTGCCTCTGAGTCAGGGGCGTATCTGGACTTTGCCAGTAGGGGGGTCCAGAGCCGAGGTGAGGGGGCACATTTTAGCCCCCCCCCGGCGACCCCCCCGGCACCCCCGCCGCCATTGCCGCCACCCCCACGCCGCCAGAACCACCTCCAACTGTCACCCGCCCGCCCGACGACCCTCTCGACCCCCCCGCCCGCTGTCGCTTACCTGTGCTGGCGGGGGACCCCAACCCCCGCCAGCTGAAGCCGTCGTCCTTCGTTCGTGTGTTCTTTCTGAGTCTGACTCGTCTCTGACGTCCTGCATGTTGTGTACGTGCAGGACGTCAGAGACGAGTCAGACTCAGAAAGAACAAAACAAACGAATGAAGGACGACGGCTTTGGCTGGTAGGGGTTGGGGTCCCCCACCAGCATAGGTAGGCGATGGCAGGTTGGCGGCGGGAGGGGGGTTGCGAGCGCCGTTGGTAGGAGGGTCTATGGCCAAATCTACGGGGGCCCTGGCCCCCGTGGCCCCATTACAGATACGCCCCTGCTCTGAGTAATGTTATAGAATCCTGAAAGTTAAGCGCACTTCAGGGAACATTTACATGCCAACAGTTTTGACTGCCATTGACTTGGTGGAACATTTAGGTGCCAACAGTTTTGACTGCCATTGACTTAGTGGAGCTATTGATGCCTACCTTTAGGTGACTTATACTAGTAACCTATAACGGATGCTTGGAACCCAGATGCCCTTATAGAATTGGTGCTAAACGCAAAGCATTGGGACACCTACATCTTAGATCCAGAATTCTAAATTTGTTTTGAAATGAAGAGACAGAACATGGATATTTTGCAGTGCTTCACATATCATCATGAATTGAATCCACATCCGTAGGGGCTATTGAACAGTTTAGGTTTCTTTGAGGAGCATTTATTTAAGACTGAACTTTATTCTGGCATCTTTGTTGAATATTATTAGGTGCAATGCATTATTCACAGTTTGTGTGTAATAACAAAGCAAAATTTTTATTGGGAGAATGAAATGTTTGTGTAAAAATAGAATACCATCCTTATTATTAGAGTGGAGGAGTGGTTAGGGTGGTGGACCTTGGTCCTGAGGAACTGAGTTCAATTCCCACTTCAGGCACAGGCAGCTCCTTGTGACTCTGGGCAAGTCACTTACCCCTCCATTGCCCCATTGAGCCTGCCATGAGTGGGAAAGCATGGGGTACAAATGTAACAAATAAAATAAACTTAATTAGTGAGATTGCAAATCAGAGAAAATAACAGAATTTCATTATAAAGGCAATTAATACAGATAAAAAATGGTTTTCTTAAACAGGCTGTATGAAAATCCCCCACCCTGTTTGCAGGTAAAGTATATTCATATTGGAATAACATGTATAATTTACAAAAAGGCATGGTAGGGGAAGGAGGCCAAAACATTGCATACATTTCTTTTCCATCTTCAGAAGTGCGCGCTTTCTTAGTCAAAGAGTAACTCCACAAAAAGGAAGTATAAAGATGACTGGGTAACTCTTCTTAGGTAATTTAAAAGCATGGGTGCATTTTTACTTTGAAAATTAGTTCAAAGTACAAGTGTAAAAAGTATTTGCATACCTATCCGTTTACAGCCCTTGACGTAATTGCAGACCTTAGAATGGGGCTTGGAGCAGATAAGGATTCTCAAGCTGGGCAAGACATGGGCTAGGAAATATCTTTGGACTCATGACAGATATCTGGAACTTGCAGGGGTCCTTTTACTAAGCTGCTTGAAAAAGGGCCCTGCAATAGCAACAGGGGCCATTTTTCTCATGTGTCAGGGCCCATTTTACCACAGCGAGTAAAATGCCCCCCTCCAAATGGCCACGCAGTAAGATAAATTTTACCTCGTGGCCATATGGTGGGGAGCACTTACCACCACCCATTGAGGTGGCGGTAAGAGCTCCCACAGTAACCCAGCAGTAACTGGGCAGTGTGCAGTGATGCCCGATTACTGCTGAGTTAGCACCATCCTACAAAAAAAATTTCCCGGAGCGCCAGAAATGGTGCATGCTCGATTTGGATCTACTGCCGGTGGCCATGTTGGGCTGGTGGTAGTTCTGGCATAGCTTGTGTTAAACACACGGGTTTACCGCCACTTTGTAAAAGGGCCCCGCAGGTAGAAAGAGCTAGAGCAGAACTCAATTCAGTGTTCGTACTTGGGTAGAGTGAGGTACAAACATAGAACATGTATATAGTAAATGCTGTCGTGGAACTGGAATCCTTATAGGGCTGCTGGTCCTAATCTGGAGTGAACTAGTGGGTCACAAACCTGAAAAAGGGACTGGGAGTGAACCAGAGCAGCAGACCTGGAACTTGGGGTTCAAATGTAATAAATTTCTAACTCTAAGGAATGAGGCTAACTTACTAGCATATCATAAGCAACTGAAGACAGTTCAAGTGTTTGAGGAGAGGAGGTATGTCTTTTCTGATTGTATATATACAGTGCACTCCATTTAAGTGCATGTCGGATAAGCGTATGCTCTGTTTAACTGTATGCCGTACTTCAGCCCCGTTTTTGATGCCATCAATTTCTATGGGGACAAACTTCGGTTTAGCGCACCACTGATAAGTGCAAGATTCATTTATTTGCATGGTTTAAGATCGCTCCTCTCCAGGAAAGACTCCGCATAAGCGCGCACACGAAATATGGAAGCGGAGTGGTGCATGACAACCAACAAGATTTCAAATTTACCGCCCCTTTAACTGCCACAGGCAGAATAAGCGAAAGAATGTTGTTAGAGTGTACACTGGAGTCGTCGTCATCGTTGCGCAACTGTAAGACTTTAACACTGGCTGAACAAATAGAAGTTCTTAAAAAATTAGAAAACATGCAAAAAGTGGTTATGATCCTGAAAATGATAATGGACCAGAAACTTTGAGTGATAGGGTGGATGTTATTGTGGATGATTAATGTCGAGATTATTGTTTTTCCCAGAGTTCCGGATATGACTCCTAGAGTTTTCCTCAGAAATATTTCCTTAATTATTACTTTGAAAGGAGTGAAGCCTGTGGGGGCTGGGATTGCTTTGATCAGTGGGATTTGAATTGGAGGCCTGAGTATATGTATTGTTGAATAGCTTCTGGTTTTTGAAAGAGAAAGAATGTGATCAGATGTATTATTTCTAACTAAAATTTGGACAATAAGTATGTTCTTAATGAAATGAATTGACTATGCACCGTATTTGGACTTGAGGAAGACAACCAGATGATCAATGTGGAATGATGAATTAGATGAGTAATATCTGGGGATAATCAGGTTAATACCATGTTTTCTTTTTTCTGTTTACTGTTTAATTGATCTCCTTGTCTTATTTCACTCTCCCTATTTTTCATCACTTTGTGGTCTTTGAAAGAGAAAGATTGTATATAATCCATACATCTAGTTGGGATTGTTTTCTTCTTATATTGTATTAATGTGTAGTCATCTCTGTATTACTGTTTGCAAGTGACCCTTGTAAAAAAAAGATTAGAAAACAAACAAAGTCAAGCATCTATTGCTAAAGAATATGGTGTCAATCCCAGTCAAATTTCACGTACCTTGAAGCAGAAAGACCAGCTTCTGGAAGACTGGCAAAGCAATACAAATCCACACCGGAAATGAAAACGGGTGGGAAAAGCTGAGGAGGTAGAAGATGCTCTTCTTCGGTGGTTTTCTCAAGTCAGGAGCAGAGAAAGCTAATCAGCTAGCTAAAAGTCTTGGACTAACTGAATTCAAAGCCATTGTTGGATGGTTGGAAAGATGGAAAGAGAGGAACAACATAAAATTCAAGAAACAGCATGGTGAAAAACAAGATGCTGATGACTTTGGTGCTGAAAATTGAGTTGTTTCAGTTCTTCCTACCATCTTCAACGAGTTTGCACCTCGTGACATTTTCAATGCTGATGAAAACGGTCTCTACTGGCGAGCGATTCCTGATGGAACACTTGCATTCAAACAAGCCGAAACTACAGGAAGTAAAACGTCGAAGGACCGACTGACAATCCTCCTTTGCTGCAATATGGATGGGAGTAAGAAGTTGGAGTCAGAGAAAAACCACACGGAGTGTGGAGGTGCACTTGATCCCCACAGGACAAAAAAGTGAAAACACAAAAAGGGGTGGGGAAAATAGGCTCTATTCAAACAATGGGGCAGACGTATAAATTAGTTAAAACAATGATTTTTATTGTGAATAGGTGACTCAACACAGCCGTGTTTCGGCGCCGTAGTGCCTTCCTCAGGAGTCTTCCGAAAGTGTTTCAATCTTTGGGGTGATTGGCACACTGGGGAAAAAAACACTAGGGGATACACAATCCTTTCTTCCAAAGGAGTATTCAATGGTTAGATGGGTAACACTCAGGAAGATAATGGCATAAAGAAATGCACAGTTCCTCCTTGAGAGCGAATGAGTGGCGATGCAAAAATCTCAAGAATATTTGCACATCCGAAACGAGTGGTGATGCAAAAAGAAGTGAGAAGTTGAAACCACTTGTCATTGGAAAGAGCAAACAGCCCCGCTGCTTCAAGAATGTTAAGCGACTTCCTGTGTCATATGAGGCTAACGCAAATTCATGGATGACTGGGGAAATTTGGAAGCAGTGGCTAAAGAAGTTAGATACTAGAATGCGGGCACAAAAGCATCAGATTTTGTTGCTTTGTGATAATTGTGCTGCACACAGTGATGATGTCAGGCTGTCTAACGTCAAGGTAGTCATCCTGCCACCAAACACTTCCTCTCTGATCCAACCTATGGGTCAGGGCATAATAGCCAATTTCAAACAACATTATCGGGCTCTTGTGCTACATCGTCTGATGAGCATTATGGATGACCAGAATGGCAAGGATAAACATGATGTTGAACTGGCTCGTAATCTATCACTGTTGGATTCCTTAAATATGCAGAAAGAAGCCTGGAATCATGTTACACAGGCAACCATTGTGAACTGCTACAAGCGGGCAAGCTTTGTTAGGGATGTGGAGAGGGACGAAACAGATGCAGCTGTTGCAAACACATCAGATGAACAGGCTATTGACATCCCAGCCTGTGTTACTGAAGAGGAGTTTCATCACTACGTAGCTGTTGATTACGATCTACAAACAGCTGACGACAGCACTGATGTCTAGATATGTGCCTACACTCAGGCAACGGCTGATGATGAAGCAGATGATGAAATGAGCAGCGAGGCACATGCTGACAAAATTCAACAACCTCATGTCACTTTTGCAAGAGCGCTGCAGAGTCTCAACACCGTGTGGGCCTATCTGGAGGCCACTGGATGTCAGTGCTATGACAGTTTTTACTGTCTGGCAGACGTAGTCTATGGAACTCACAGACACAAGAGTATACAGAGGACTATGACTGATTACTTCAAGTAAGCCTAATGTCAGTTAACGGAGACTGTATATTGTACGTATAATAAACAGTACTGTACATATGTTTATCAGATGTCAAGCTTCTTTGGGCCACAACGGTTAAGTGCACGCTCCGGTTAACTGCATGTATTTCTTTGGTCCCGTAATTTTGTAATTGTTTTCATTTGCATTGCCAACTACTTTGATGATTTATATGAATTTGTAATAAGAGTCAGATAGGGTTCTGAGAAGCAGGAAGCTATTTGCATTAACACAAAGGCTAGCTGCCTTGCTTGCTATTGAGCTTACTGTTTATTGAGTACAGTCTGTCAAGTAACCATATTCTGTGATAATCTAGGGGTGCATCCTTGGGGCTTATCTGAAGTAGTTTTCTCTGCTGCTTCCATTTCTCTAGATTACTTATTAAGATGAAAATTATGGTCTCCATTCTGAATTTCACAGTAGCTCAGTCCCAAACCCTGTGAGGATCCTTCCACTTTCCCTCCATCTCCTCTACAAGGGGTGACCTGGGCATTTGGAGCTTAATACCCCAATTTGTTGGGGTATTTCTAGTGGTACTCTACTACTATTTAGCATTTCTATAGCGCTACAAGGCATACGCAGCGCTGCTCAAAGCTTCACTGGGGTGTTGACATTCTTAATCAATTCTCAGGATTTTTCTTCAGGATTATAACCTTCTCAGACTACAGCAACGTATTGTGGTTTCTTCTGGAGACCAAAATAGCATATACTGCATTTTCTCATACTCATAAGAGTACATAAGAACATAAGAGTTGTCATAATGGGTCAGACCAATGGTCCATCTAGCCCAGTATTCTGTTTTCCAAACAGTGGCCAACCCAGGTCACAAGTACCTGGCAGAAACCCAATTAGTAGCAACATTCCATGCTACCAATCCTGGGGAAAGCAGTTGCTTCTCCATGTCTGTCTCAATAGCAGACTATGGTCTTTTCCTCCATGAATTTGTCCAAACCTTTTTTAAACCCAGATGTGCTAACTGCTGTTACTACATCCTCTGGCAAAGAGTTCCAGAGCTTAACTATTTGTTGAGTGAAAAAATATTTCCTCCTATTTGTTTTTATGTTTAAATCATTTTTATTGAACCAAGTAACAATAAACAAGGCATTTCTTAGAACAATTAAATTTTCAATTTTCTCCCCCATTCTCTCCCTCCTTTCTCCCCCCAACAAATCCCCCCCTTCCCTTCCATTCCTCCCTCCCCCTTCCCTCCCCTCCCCTTTCTAAGCTATAACATCCATTACTTATATGTTCAATAAATGACTTCGTGCTGATGGTGTCAATGTATTCCAAAAAGGTTGTTGAAATTTCTCCCCTGGCTGCGTCTTAAAGTCAGTGATCCCCCACTCTCTCTATCCGCGTCATTAACAGCATTCGTGCCCGCCACTGCTGGAGGGTAGGGGTATTAGGCGACAGCCATTCTGCTAGGATAATTTGCTTGCCAGCTATCACTGCTCGCGCGACGAAAGCCGTAAAGCCCTTCGCCAGAGGCCTCCGCATCTGTGGCTGGCCAAACAGTAGGGCTGGGTTATAACTCCATCGCTGGCTCCATATTGTATTGACATAGTTTATGATTACACTCCATACTCCTTCTATTTTCGTGCATGTCCAAAACATGTGCCCTAAAGTGGCACCTTCTGTTCCACACTTCGGGCACTCTCCCCAGGGCGATAGACCCATGTAGAACGCTCTCCTGGGGGGTATATGTGTTCGAAAAACAAAATTTGAACTGTAATTCCCAATGTGTATACTAGTAGGTCACTCACCTAAGCGAAAGTACATGTGATTGCACCATTGCCGGTCTGATGTCCACTAGCAGATCTGCTGTCCACTGCTGAGATATAGTCTTATAATCCGGTTCTGGCATAGTATCTTTTATGTGCCTATGATGATGGGAAAGCGGCACTTTCTGTTGGGCCTCCAGCGAAAAAGCCAACGCCAATTCCTCCTGTGCGTCCTCCGCCAGGTGTTCCCAGGGGAGTGACGCTACATAATGTTTTAATTGTTTGTAATAGAACCGCTCTCCATTTCGGATACCAAACTCTTTTTGTAAGTCCACAAAAGGTTTCATGCGTCCTTCCCAGGTCAACACCTGCAGCAGATATTCTAGATGTCGAGTGGAAATAATTACTGAAGTGGGTCCTTGAGGTGAGGCCTAGCTCCATCACGGTATCTGAGAAGTCACTTGTACCTCGGAACCAATCATTCACGTGCCTCATCCCACAGGCCACATTGAAATACCGCACACTCAGCAGTCCCAGTCCTCCATATTCCACCAGTGTACATAGTACCTTCATAGTAAGGCGAGCTCTTTTACCACTCCAAAGGTATTTTTGTACTACTCTGTCCAGCTCCTTCTCAACTTTCTTGTTCAAGTATAATGGTAATGTCTGTAGAACGTATAGCCACTTAGGGGCAATGATCATATTAAACAAAGCTATTTGGCCCAGCAGGGAGAGAGGCAGCGCTGTCCATGCTTGCAAACTGTTTTTTATATCTGTTAACAATCTCCTCCTATTTGTTTTAAAAGTATTTCCATATAACTTCCTTGAGTGTCCTCTAGTCTTTGTGCTTTTGGAATGAGTAGAAAATTGAATTACTTCTACACCACTCAGGATTTTGTAGACCTCAATCATACTCCTGGATTTGGATAAAGGAGATATTTGATATTTGAAACTATCTGGTAGCAACTTTAAAACAAACTTAAGAAAATCTGTTTTCACTCATTGCACAATTAAGCTATAGAATTTATTGTTGGGAGTTGTGATCAAGGTTGATAAAGCAGTTTAAAAATAGTGGACAGTTTTCTGGATGATAAAGTTCATTTATCAACAATTATTAGCTGGAGTCATTTGGGGATCACTCCTTATACTTGTAAGAGGGAGCAATGAACTTCTTCAGTGGGATCAACTGAGCACTTCCAAGTGATATGTGTTGCCAATTGTTGAGACAGAAAGCTGGACCTGAGAGATCATTTGTCTGATCCAGCATTGCACGTCTTTTGCTCCTAAGCCATCACTTTTTGAAGATGATAAAAATCTTTGCTGAAGTACAAGTAAATACACAATCAGGTCATACACAGTCTCTACATTTGAACCATTTTATTTATTTATTTATTCATGTTCTAGTAGTGCGGTTGTCATGTTAGTCTAGTCAACCAGATTAAATGTGATCTCTGGAACTTGAATAGTAGGAAACTGATGAATAACATTTGGCATAAGTGGGCAAATTCTCCCTTCATTTGACCCAAAAGAATAGTAATCACTTCCCAAAAAGATAGGTTAACCCAGTCCCTGTTTTACTTTAATTAATGCAGACTTGTAGCTCCCATTTTCATATAAGAATCAAGAATTACAAGTCCATGCATGCAACAGATAGAAGAGCAGGGCTGGATTTCACCAGATAGGAAAACTGGAACATGCTGGAAAGCCTAATCTGCAAATGGATGCTTTGGAACATTATAAAGAGATATTTTTAAAATGTGCTGCTTCTGCCAGGCTCACAAGAAAAAGATGCCTTCTCAGTGGGTGTTTGACAGTAAATGAGACTTCTACTGCAGTTACATTTCAATGTGGACTTTAATCCTGGTGATGCAGTAGGTGTAGACACCATTGATGGTATAGATAACATGAGAAAGGACCTAGCAAAGCTTGAAGAGTGGTCTAGAATTTGGCAGCTAAGATTTAAAGCTAAAAAATGCAGGGTCATGCATTCAGGCTGCAAAAAAAAAACAAAAAAAAAACTGAGGGAGTGGTACAGTTTCGTGGTGAAGTACTTTTGTGCACAAAAGAGGAGAGGGACTTGGGTATGATAGTATGTGATGAACTTAAAGTGGCCAAACAGATTGAAAAGGGAATGATGAAATCTATAAAGATGCTTGGATGCATACACATACATTTATGAATTCAGTGGGTCATTTACTAGATGTTGTTTGGGTAAGGAGAGTAATGGTCAGCAGGAAAAATGAGGTGATAATGCCTCTGTATAAGTCTCTGATGAAATCTCATTTAGAGTACTGTGTGTACAATTCTGGAGGCTGCACCTTAAAAAAGATGTAAACAGGATGGAATTAGCCCAGAAGATGGCTACAAAAATGGTCAGTGGTCTTCATCATAAAGGATATGAGGATGGAGTTAAATATCTCAATATGTATTCTTTGGAAGAAAGGCGGGAGAGAGGAGAAATGATAGACATGTTTAAATACCTCTGTAGCTTAAATGCACAGGAGGTGAGTCTCTTTCAATTGAAAGAAAACTTTGGAACTAGGGGGCATGGGATGAAGGTGAAAAGGGACAGATTCAGGAGTAACCTGAGAAAATACTTCATGGAAAGGGTGGTGAATTTGTGGAACAGCCTCCTGGTGGAGACAAAGACTGTATCTGAATTCTAACAAGCTTGGGACAACTACATAGGATATCTAACAAAGAGGAAAGGATAGCAGATGGCACAGAAGGGCAGACTGGATATGTTATCTGTTTTCATTTTTCTTTGTTTCTATCATATTCTTTTCTTCTCAATCACATTCAACAGTGCATATAACATTGGCATTCGCTCCGACGCCACCATTCACAACAATTAACAAACCTTACGTTCTCATATTCTAAAGTTTAGCACAATTTATAGAATAATGCTTAAGCGAAGAGGTCATGTGTAAATTTAAGTGTTGACACTTGCACCTATGAAAATGTGGTGCAAATGCCCATGCCTAAATTTACACGTGCAGCAGTGATATTCTATAATTGTGCACATAACTCAATACCATGCCCCCAATCCATCATGAAATGCCCATGACCCTCTCATTTCTGCACCCCCCTTTTTTGAACCACATGTAAATTTTAGGTGTGGATCCCACATCTAAATTTATGTGTGTAAGTCCCCATTAAATCTAATTAGTGTCAATAATTACTTGTTAAAAAGCCAATTATTGGCACTATTTGGCTCATTATTTTATGAAATTGTGTGCACAAATCAGGGCTGCACCTAAATTTGCACGTGCAATTTTTGGTGACTTCTATAGAATCAGGGGAATTATGTGTAAATATTAACCCCTTCCATAGGAATGCCTCTGCTTAGTGAGGGCAAAGTAGTATGTATATAAACTTTATAGGCCGGATTCTATAAATGGTGCTCAAAAAATGGGTGCTGAAAAAGATTAGCGCTAAGTGCAATTCTATAAAGGATGCACAACCCTTTATAGAATCACACTCACCCCCAGCTTCTATATGGCACCTTAATTTCTGCACCGAAATTCAGGCATATTCTATAACAACAAGCATAAATTCATTGGCTTAACAAGCTAATTAATGTTGATAACAGGTGTTAATGATCAGTAATGAGCACTAATTGGCAATATAGAATTTATGCAGTCAACTCCCTAAGTGTATTCTGTAATGCACTGTGCCTAAATTCTGACATATGCAACCAAAAAGGGGTGTGGTTATAGGTGGGCAAATGGGCATTTCGTGGGTGTTCCAAACTTTATGTGCACTAAATCTGCACCTAAATCTATGCATCAGCATTTATGCCACATTTCCCTTGGTGTAAATGGATGCACGTAGTTTTAAGAGCTGTGATATCAACTAAGTGTATTCTATATACCGCGCCTAAATATAGACACCGTTTTCAGAATACGCTTATGCAGAAATATATTCAGCATGGTGTTTTCTATAGAATCTGGCCCTTAGTGCCAATTCCTGTGCCCTAAGTTGGGCTTCAGACTTATGCCTGCTGATACCTGGTGTAAATGCTGGCGTCCAAATTGGGTGCACTGAGCCATTATTCTGTAATAGCATGCACAAGTTTTCAAAATGCCCCTGAAATACCCAAACCCCTCCCATGGCCATACCCCCTTTGAGTTGCATGCTATGGGATTTGGGCACCAAGTGTTATAGAATAGTGTGCAGAAGTAAATAAGAGAGGGATCCAAGTATACCACAAAACCAAACCAAGAAAAAAAGCACAAACGGGCCTCCAGGAACAGGACAAAGGTAGACTTTATTATAAAGACCTACACGGGCTGTGTTTCGGTGTCCAAGCACCTGCATCAGGGGTTGCAAAAAAATCCTATGATAGTAATAATGTAACAATAACTCTATTAGCTAAGACTTTCGGAGTACAGGACTGAGGCCTGTGCAATACAAAGAAGTGGTGCTCCTTATCTCAGCTATTTTGGCGGGATTTCACTAGATTTTGAATGTTAAGAGGAGCATCTGGGATTAAAATTGAAGTACCAATAGAGGTGTTGTTGCATTATTACCATCATATGATTTTTTTTGCGACCCCTGATGCAGGCACTTGGACCGTGAAACACGGCCCATGCTGCATCTTTTTAATAAAGTCTACCTTTGTCCTGTTCCTAGAGGCCCATTTGTGCTTTAATCTTGGTATAGAATAGTGAGCAGCCATAAGCATGTGCAAATTTCAATTGGTACCAATTAACATCAGTAATTTATTGTTAGTGGCCAATTTTTTCTCATTAACGGCTCGTTAGCCAATTAAGTTGTGCACACATCTCAGGATCACGCCCAAATTTAGGTACTCAAATCTGGGTACCATATAAAGAATCCGGGTGTATGTGCATAAGTTTATATACAAATGGGGAGGACAATTTTATAAGCCTCTTTCTAAAAATAAAACAGTTTTACTCATGGAAATGCTTTTTGAAATGATATTCCCTGTGTGCAAATCAACTACATTGACAGTAGTATCTTCAAATATCCTTCACACACAAATTCTAAAAAAAAAGAGAGAGAGAGAGATTTGATAGATTCAGCATAAAAATAAGTGTGGTCATCACCTCCAAATCCAAAGTACAGAAAAATAGCAATGATAGATTAAAATACAGCTCCGTAGGATAGTATCTGGAGAGGAGAGAAAGGGGATGAAGGTGCAGCTTGAGCTGGGTTTCCAAGGGAAATTTAGTGTAGAAGGAATGCACAGGGCAGCTCTCTTCTCTAACCGAATTCCACAGATATTAAAAGATGCTGGATTCATGCTCAGCTGAAACAAAACTGCTAGGAATATTTGCAAAAGGCCCGCAACTTGTTTGTCTCTTAAAAGCCTATCTTTTCACAATGTTTGCATTTGCTAATGTGTGGTAAATGTGGCATTATAAAAGCATACATTACCTGCAGACTTTACTTCCTTCTTGGACTGCAAATGTGTGCTATGCTGGATTTAGACCTTATCTCCCACTTACTGGATGCACACATGAATGCACAGCAGAGATTTCTCTCACCATTAACCATTAACTAATATCTCTCATGATCCTGGACACCAAACCTTGTAGGTTTTATAACTTCATCATCAGCTAGCTTTGAAGGAAGTGAAGGGGGTGCCATAAACCACTCCAGTTTATTATATCACCTTTCCTTCGTCTTTCCCTCCATCCCCACAAAAACAGTGCAGTCAGAACCCTCCAGTGGTAAAGCCAGATGGTTTGATCATGTCAGGGCTGTTTATATAAGGTGTTTGCTTAGAGTCCGCAATAGTGTAAAACCAGATTTCCATATACTGAACAAATATTTGAGCATTGGAAGCCAGCTGTTTTGTCAGGATGCCGTTAAGTGACCAATGTACATGAGCAGGTTCCAAGCTCTCAGTGTAAGTCTTTTGGAGGCCTGGGTAATGGTTCAGCATTCCTCAGTTTCACAGCAGCAAGATGCAAATTTTAACTAAAATGGACAGGAGACAGACGCACCACAGATTGCAATAATCCTACTCTGATTTTTCCTTAAGAGTTTTATTCATTTAGCGTTAGTTAATGAGCTGCTTACTTATTTGCTTGTTATTAACTTCATATTCTGCTATAGCTTTAATTTGGCATTTTATTGTTACTAGGCTAGCTTGGAATAATGCCACAACTTATGAGTTATGGTTCCATTGCCAGTGATTGCAAATGTTCATTCAGTTTTATTTTTAAACTGGTAGGATGTTGTAGAAATTGCATGCTTGGCCATTTTCTCCTTTTATGCAGAAAATCACCCAAATTTATGACTAACCTTTTAAATCTACCTGCAAATTCTTCAGAAAGTTTGCAGATCAATTAGTGAAGTGATACCTTCTCACATCCTCACAGATGGCATTATGTCTCTGCAGGTTATAAGCACATGATATAAAAGAAAAGGGCATAGGTGTAGTTTCTTTACAGGGCAATGAAAACTTCTACAATGAAATATTTAACTGAGTTGTTAAAACTGATCATTATTATTATTCCACACTTGATATACCACCTTTCTGTAGATACAGTCAAAGCAGTTTGTATATACTATTTTAGCAGGTACTTTTCTGTCCTTAATGGGATCCCAATATATGGTTATTTGAAAATGGGGCAGTGGAGGGTTAAGTGACTTGCCCAATGGTCAGAAGAAGCTGCCCTTGGAATTGAACCTGATTCCCCAAGATCTCAGCCCACTGCACTAACCATTAGGCTACTACTCCACTCTAGGGCAATAGAGTGTTAAGTGACTTACCCAGGGTCACAAGGAGCTGCAATGGCATATGACATTGCTCCAAAGAGCAATGTTCAAACTGTAGGTACACTTTAAGGAAAGAGTCCATAGTTTATTATTTTTTTTAACCAATAGACTGCAACAATTAAGTATTTGTATACTTTCAGTGTGAAACTTGCATAAGGTGAAGATTTGCCACAGATTTTTGAAAGGAAAGTTTTACTTAGGAAACTAATGCTTGTAAAGTTGAAAATGTAATTTGTACATCTTATTTACCATCCATTAAATTTAAACAAGCATCTTGTAAATGCAGTAAAAATATGTACATTGTAAGTATGCAAACCCAGTTAAATGTTAAAAATAAAAATGCTAAAAAGTATAAACATTGTAGAACAACACATACAGCTATGTTAATTGGAAGGCAATTTTCAGGCAACCAAATTACATATAGCAAAGAGAAGAAAATGAAAGATTAGAAATCCTAACAGTAATGCAGACACACAAGTTATCAGAAAAGCAGCAAAAGTAGAATAGATTGCCATCTAGATCAGTATAGCAGGTTGCACATTCTCTAACTAGAAATTCTATTTCATATATAGGCCCTCATATAACTGGGTAGATTATGCAGGGGTCCTGGGAAGCAAGATGGTTGAACAACTGCCATGCTTGTATAGCCTGGATATTATTTATATAAGTACATAAGTATTGCCATACTGGGACTGACTGAAGGTCCATCAAGCCTAGCATCCTGTTTCCAACAGTGGCCAATCCAGGTTACAAGTACCTGGCAAGATCCCAAAACAGTACAATACATTTTATGCTGCTTATTCAAGAAACAAACAGTGGATTTCCCCAAGTCTTTTTAATAATGGTCTATAGACTTTTCCTTTAGGAAGCCATCAAAACCTTTTCTAAACCCTGCTAAGCTAACTTTTACTACATTCTATGACAATGGGGCTCATTTTCAAAGCACTTAGACTTACAAAGTTACATATGTTATTGTGGAACTTTGTAAGTCTAAGTGTTTTGAAAATATGCCTCATGAATTCCAGAGATTAATTACATGCTGAGTGAAGAAATAGTTTCTCTGATTCATTTTAAATTTACTACTTTGTAGTTTCATTGCGTGCACCCTAGTCGTAGTATTTTTGGAAAAAGTAAACAAGTGAGTCACATCTACCCCTTCCACTCCACTCATTATTTTATAGACCTCAATCATATCTCCCCTCAGCCATCTTTTCTCCAAGCTGAAGAGCCCTAGCTGTTTTAGCCTTTCCTTATAGGGAAGTCATCCCACTCCCCTTTATCATGTTCATTGCCCTTCTCTGTATCTTTTCTAATTCCACTATATATTTTTTGAGATGCGATGACCAGAATTGAACACAATATTCAAGGTGCGGTCACACCATGGAGCAATACAAAGGCATTATAACGTCCTCATTTTTGTTTTCCATCCCTTTCCTATTAATATCTAACATTCCATTTGCTTTTTTAGATGCCACCGAACATTGATCATAGGATTTCAATGTATCATCAATGACGATGCATAGATCTCTTTCCTGGTGCGTGACTCCTAATGTGGAACCTTGCATTATGTAGCTATAATTTGCGTCCCTCTTTCCCACATCCATCACTTTGCACTTGCTCACATTAAACGTCATCTGCCATTTAGATGCCATCCCCCAGTCTCGTAAGGTCCTCTTATGATTTTTCACAATTCTTTTGCGATTTAACAACTTTGAATAATTTTGTGTCATTAGCATTTAATTACCTCAGTAGTTACTCCAATCTCTAGATAATTTATAAATATGTTTTTTTTATTGAATTTTCCATTTTAATTTCAACATAACATTTGAAATCTGAAACAATGATTTTAAGTCAAAAATATATACAATAAAAATAATCATTATATATTTCTTAATCAAAGGAATGATCTATTACTCATCTTTAGTCCAACAATTGGAGGCATTACTCAATTCTTAAGGAAATCAATATTTAGGTTAGATTAATAACATCTAGCACTAGAAAGAAAAAGGCGGCCGAGAAGAGCTAACCGGGTACTAATACTATTGCGGAGTCGAAGTTGTTACAGTCCTTGGATTTGTCATAGAAAGTTCAGCCAGTTTAGCTTCCAAAAAGGAATTTAATTGTTTTGCTTCAAAGAAAACATATTTAACAGTGTTGAATTTTAAAACACATTTGCAGGGAAAGTTCAACCAAAATAAAGCGCCCAATTGCAAAGCCTTCAGTTGTAATTTAAGAAATTCCTGTCTTTTCTTCTGTGTTGTTCTGGAGATACCTGGGTAAACTCTTATTTTGCAGTCCAGGAAAAGTTGATCTTTATGAAGAAAATATTGTTTGAGTACTCAGTCTCTTTCAGGTTGGAAAATAAAAACAACTTTGAGTGTAGCTGTTGTCAATCCAATTGTATCACCTTGTAATATTTGGGTTAAATTCATATCTAAATTCACTGCAGGTTGATCAGATCTCTCTCTTGATTCTTGTTGCTTCTTATAAAAAGGAGGATATGATTCTTCAGGAATTTTTAATATTTCAGTTAGATACTTTTTGAAGGTTATCAAAGGTAAGATTGAAATTTGCTTAGGAAAATTTGTTAGTCTAAGGGTATTAGAGCATTGAAATTTTTCAAGAATTTCAATTTTACTTTGAAGGAACCCCAATATCTACCCTTCTCCATTGAGAATGCTGACTACTTAACCCTACTTCTCTGTTTTCTATCTTTTAACCAGTTTTTAATCCACAATAGGACACCACCTCCTTTTCCATAACTCTCCAATTTCCTCTGGAGTCTTTCATGAGGTACTTTGTCAAACGCCTTTTGAAAATCCAGATACACAATATCGACCAGCTCACCTTTATCCACATGTTTGTTCACCCCTTCAAATAAATGTAATAGATTGGTGAAGATATTAGGAGCATGGAAGTATTTTTGATTTGACATGTATTCAGATCAAGTGACCTTGTGGTTTGTTTTCAGATCCTAAGAACTTTATTTCAGTTGGCTTCATTAAAGTCAATGGGGAAAGCCATTTTGCATTCTACTGGTAAGTTTTACATCAATGAAAAGTATTTATAACATCCACTCTCTCAGCTTGGTGCTGAGATCTCCTAGCTCCTCCTAGTTGAGAACATATTGTAGTCTTCTGGGCAGAAACTCTTGTTTGACACTTCAAAACTGTAAGTCATTTCCTTTGTTTGATTTTGCATTAAAGAAGATTTTGGTTCACGAGTTCTGAGTCTTTACAGTGATGTCTTTACGCTGGTTTAACTGACAGTCAAGTTTAGTGTTTTTGACAGCACTTTTGCGAGGATTGTGAAAGTGAAAATTTGATGCAGTGAATATTTGCTAGGAAAACGCAAAGGTGCAGATCAGTACAGGTATTACATGACCTCAGAGTATATTGCTACAAAGGAATTTAGAAGCAGGAATTTGTGATACTGTTCTGGTTAACTAGCAGATAGAAGCAGACAGATTGGAGCTATAGTTTCTACAGACAAGAGTGTAAGTCTGTATAATTAGTTAGCTGTGCACTCTTCCTCTTTCATTGCTATAGTAACAAACAATATATCAATTTGAGTTCAGAGCAAGGCACACACCCACTGCCTACAGATTTGCAAAAAAAAAAAAAAAGATAACCATATAAGGGCTTCCTAATTTCCTTCAGTCTCCAAGTAAAAGTAACAATTTTGGCACAGAACCAAGGTTCATATTGAGAGGGTATTCTAAAAGAAAAAAAAAGAAGAAACAAAAAGAGGTTTATCTTCTGTTTTCCCACAGGCTGAAGTAATTGAGAAAACTGAACAGAATGTAGCACAAGCCAGTTTGGAAAGATCCAAAAGAATACATAAGCTTACAGAGAAAGCCAGAGAGATATATGGAGCAGAAGTAGAAAATATATTTTTGTTTTGGACAAGTTCTGGTTTAAGATGGAGAAAGAAATGTTTCAGATATCAAAGAGGGGCAAAACTGAGATCCACGAGACAGAGCAATTGCAAGCTATTCATAACCGGTACCAGTACTTAGTAAAGATTTCTGGTTCAGACAAAAGACTGGAGTTGACTGAATAATTTGTGTTGTTAAAAGTCTGATCTGCTTATTCAGCCTTCCAGTGTAAGCCAGACCTGGATCTGCCACTCAAGCAAGAAATGTGATTGTGGACCTGGTGCTTAGTCTACGGGGCGTACTTTAGGCAGCCCCCTAACTATATATACCAACCAGGGGCTACACATTGATTCATATGTTAAAGCATATTAAATCAATTTTGTGTGTACTACAACAGAAAACTGAATGCAGGCTAATGAAAGCACATTCCTAAATGAATGTTAGCTCTGATATATTGCTCGTCTTTCCTAAAGGCTCCTTTTACAAAGCTTTGGTAGTGATTCCCAGCATGACAAATAAGACAAAGCCCATTCAATTCTATGGGCTTCGTCACATTTGATGCACAGGAATCACTACTGTGGCTTTGTGCAAGGAGCCCTAAATTTGATGAAGGACCTTGGTTTAGTTCAAAGGACAGAGCAATCTGCACATAGTGTAGGCCATGTATACTGTGGTACTTAATTTGATATTGTTTTTGTTTGTTTCTGAATAAAGAATTGTTTTCTCAAATTTAAGCATTTAGGACCTGATATTCTGCCCATGGCAGTCCAAGGTTTTTAAGCCATTGACAGCTGCAGGTTGAATTGAGCCCTGATATTCAGTGCTGGGCCATGTCCGGCACTGTCATTGAATATCCGAGTCAATGTGATCACCTGGAAGTTAATTGGGTTCTAGCCAATATTCAGTCTGGTGTCCACTTTGTATAGTGGAGAAAGTCAGAATAGCCTTTTTACTGTCCTTTTGCTGAATATTGCCACTAACTAGTTAAGTGCTGGAGCCACCCAGGCTCCACCCCTGGACCGCCTTGGCATTAACTAGGCAGTGCTGTGGTGGTCAGGGCTGCCAAGGGACAAAGCAGGCCCAGGGCAAACACCCCCTGCACGCCTCCTGGGGCCCCTGCTTACTTGCTTGTCTCCTGCTCCACTCGGCTGCACAGGTCTTTCTTCCTTCCATGTCCAAACAGGAAGTGCTTCACATAGAAGACAGAAAGAAGGACCTGTGGCCGGCAGAGCAGAGTTAATGTGATAACTGCATTAATGTGATAACTCTGCTCTGCGGCACACAGGAGCAGGAGAGACCAATCAGCCATCTGAGCCATGCCAGCACTGGGCAGGCCCCCCTTGTAGGCCAGGCCCTGGGGAAATTTGTCCCCACAGTCCCCCCTTCTCGGAGGCCCTGGTGGTGCTGCCTGGTTAAGAGACACTGAATATCAGCAGCCATCCAGCTCAGTGTAGTATAAGTAGGCATGAACCTCTTCTGCCTTCTTAAACCACACTAAATATTGACCCCTTAATTGTTTTACTGGTATGTTGGTCAAATCGCTCATAAATCTCCCATTATCTCTATAGTTTGCCAATAAGGCCAAAGGTATTATAGAGAATAAGCAATTTTAGATCAAAGAGACAACTGAATGTGGAAAAGAATTTCTCAAGCAGAATATAGTAGGAGCAGAAAAACTAAGGGGCTCTTTTCATACAGCTCAGTAAGTTTTACACTCACCACATTATAGGTGAAAAGCCTGTGTGGTAAATAGAGAGTGGGGGAGGATGCCCAGCATCTGTTCTGCATTTACTCCATGGGGCAGACACATACTACATAGGTACATTACATGCAGTGGCAGATCATACAGGAGCACTCGCGCTACCTGCCACAGCATGTAACATGGTGCCAGCCTACTCAAAGATTGCCATGAAAGCACCCCCCCCCCCCCGTTTTACCTCTCTGGCTACGTCTCAACCCTCCTACCCTCCTGACACCCCCCCTAATCTGATCCCCCTCTCCTCTGGGTCTTATCTCCCCCCCCCCCCTGTAAAATCTCAAACCTATCCCCTCAACATTCCCTTCTGGTCTGATCTCCAAAGTCTTAACCCCCCCCCCCCCCCCCGAATTCCCCCTAGACCATTATTTCCTCCTTAGTCACAAATTCCCCCTGAATCCCCTCGAAATGATTCCCCCTGTAAGAATCAAATCTTGCCCCCATATGATCCCTCTCCCTAAGTCAAAAACCCTGCTCAAATTTCCAAATTACTGCAGAACGCCTAAGTGCTTCCCACTTCACTTTTTGATGCATTAGGCAGCTTAGTAAAATGATCCAATGTGCTGACAAAGTTGATAAATTAGTTGATAAATTGTTACTGCACAGGGATTTGGACAAGATTTTCCAATTCTCTTTCGTTTGCACAATATATCAGCCGTAGGTTAGGAGTAAGTCATCTGTGTAGTATCACTAAATAGAAACAGAAAAGCAGAAACTAAAGGATTCATTTAGACACAATAGATTTCACAGTCCAGTGATTCTTATGCTGAGATATTGAGACTTCCCTTGAAAATGCAATGATCTATATACCTTTTGATCTCTGTCTCGGGGCAGGAAAATATTTCACTTTAGGGTGACAGTCTTGCTTTGTCGTTTGGTAGCATACACTCATAATACAACTGTCACAAAAAAATTGAATGTGCAGCATGCTCAGGATCTGTGGGCAAAGACTACACCTTTATTCAATACTAGTAAAAAAGGCCCGTTTCCGAAACCAATGAAACGGGCGCTAGCATGTGGCTTTTTTTGTGTGTGTGTATGTGTCACAGAGTTATTTTGTGTGTGTTTGTGTGTGTGTGTGTGTGTGTGTGTGTGAGTGTGTGAGGGTGCGGTGTGTGTGCAGGTTGTTGATGTGTGTCTTTTTTTGTTTTGTTTTGTTTTGTTTGCTTGGGGGTTGGGGGATGTGCTGTGCTGGCAAAGTGGGTTGGATTGGTGTGTGGCTTTGAGGGTGTGTTTCTGTTGTATTGTGTGTGTGTGTGTGGTTTTGTCTGTCAAGGAGGTTTGTGGAGGGGGGTCTTTCTGTTGGTGAAATGTAAATGTGGTTGTAGGGGGGTCAGCCTTTGCGGAGTGTTTTTTTTTTCCCAGGTTTTTTTTTTGTGTGTTTTGCTGAGGCAGCAGTGTTGTTTTAGATGGGCGGAAGGTAGAGGAGCACGTTCTTTGTCTGTCGGTATTTTTTGGCCATTTCAGGGCTGCTGTAGGGGAATGCTGGAAGAGAAATGTGCTGTTGGAAGCAGCGCCATCATTTTCCATTGGACTGGGGTTCTGGGCATCCTGGAGGTGGGTGATGGCTTGCCTGAGGACGGGGATGGTTGTTTTAAGTTGGCAGAAGGGAGAAGAGCACGTCTCGGGCCGTCGGGGGGTGATCCGGTATGTTTGGTCCATTTCAGGCTGGCTGCAGGGGAATGCTGGAACATTTATGCGCTGCAGGAATCAGCGCCGTCTTTTTCCGGGTGCTCGGGGAATCCCCGAGGTGGGAGACAGCTTGCCTGAGGCTGGGGATGGTTGGGCACGACCTTGGCCGCTTCGGCAAAAGGGGAAGAGGAAGGGGGTGGGGAGTTACCTGCAGCCGCCTGAGAAACCATGTATTCTTTGTTTGTTTTGTATTATTAGTTTGCATTTCTGTTGAAGAAAGAGTGGATGGCTTTCGAATGATGGAGGTGGTGCGTTGGTGTGTGGTTGTTTCGTTAGTTTGGCAGCCAGTCTCCAGCGATTCCTAGGCAGGGAAGGAGTACTCCTCCCCCTTTCTTGGTCGCTGTTTGCTGCTGGCTGGGTCGCGGGTAATCCTTCCAGCTGGGCTGCAGCTTGTCCTGTTCGCCCACGTCCCAGATGGTGATGGGCACGTTGTTTTCCGGCTCCTCCGACTCCATGTCAAGCGATCCCAAATATAGTCTGTGCTATAGGCCCTCTGGCACTCTTCAGTACTGGCATTAGGCATTTAAAAATTTCTCCCCCCCCCCCCCCCGGTCTATTTTTGCACATACACACAGCAGGAATATTCTTCTCTCGTTCCAGCGGTGGTTCTGTGCTCTCCTTCCTGCACAGATAATGAGCCATTCTGCTGGTGACTGCTCCTCCCTTATTGTCACGTAGTTTCCTCTGATTGGTCCGTCTTACGTTGCCTAGTGTTGCCTGGGAACGGTGTTGTGATGGTCCTTTGTGTTTCAGAATGTTGAGGGTGTTTTTTCTGATTGGTCCATCATGCGAGGGCGGGGCAGAGAGACATGGAGGGGCATAATCAAACGGCGCCGGCGAAATCGATCGCGGGCGATCTATTTTGGCGGCGCCGGAACCGTATTATCAAAAAAGATGGCCGGCCAACTTTTGTTTCGATAATACGGTTGGGACCGGCCAAATGCCACAGATCGCCGGGTTTGAGATGGCCGACTTTGTTTTTCAGCGATAATGGAAACTGGAACTGGCCATCTCAAACCCGGCCAAATCCAAGGCATTTGGCCGTGGGAGGGGCCAGCATTCATAGTGCACTGGTACTTCTGGATATTTAGATCTTGCTGATCAGTTATGTTATGACTTACTTGTTCAGGAGTGCTGTATTTTGTGATACTGTTTTGAGAAATGTTCAAGAAAGACTTCATACAAATGAAAAAAGTCCCTGACGTGCACTTCTTTTAATAGCCGTCTTTCTCTCCGAAAGTGCACTTCTCTTAATGGCCGTCTTCCTCCCTGAACAGGGAAATCAAAAGTTTTTGCATACTGCTTTTTTTTGTAGTAACAGTGGGATTTGAACCAGCCACCACTGCATTACAAGACCAGTGATGTAACCACTTGGCCACAGCTCCACTTACTTGGGTGGCCCTCCCTTTTGATTATACCCCTTCAGGTCTCTCTCAGCCACTCACAGACAGCTTAACGCACTGTGAGTGGCTGAAAGAGACCTGAAGGGGTATAATCAAAAGGGAGAGACAGTCAAGTAAGTGGAGCTGTGGCCAAGTGGTTACATTATGGCTCTTGTAATATAGAGGTGGCTGGTTCAAATCCCACTGTTACTACTAAAAAACACTGTGAGCAAAAGCTGTTTTGATTTCCCTGTTTGGGGAGAAAGCCGGCCATTAAGAGAAGTACACTTTCGGAGAGAAAGACGGCTATTAAGGGAAGTGCACGTCAGGGACTTTTTTCATTTGTATGAAGTCTTTCTTGAACATTTCTCAAAACAGTATCACAAAATACAGCACTCCAGAACAAGTAAGTCATAACATAACTGATCAGCAAGATTCTTTTTTTTTTTTACGAACTGGCCGACTGGCTTCCCCTCCTTGGAAGGAAATGTTTTAAAGTTTTTTTTTTTTTGGGTGGGAGGGGGTTGGTGACCACTGGAGGAGTATGGGGAGGTCATCCCTGATTCCTTCCGGTGGTCATCTGGTCAGTTTGGGCATCTTTTTGAGACTTGGTCTTGAAAATAAATAGACCAAGTAAAACCGGCCAAATGCTCGTCATCACCGGTTTTCTTTTTTCCATTATCAACTGAAGCCGGCCATCTCGTAAGCAAGCCCACATCCTGCCTTCACTACCCTGCCGACACGCCCCCTTGAAGTTTAGCCGCCTCCATGACGGAATGCCGGCGAGTGTGTTTAAAAATTGGCTTTCGATTATACTGATTTGGCCGGTTTTAGGAGATGGCCGGCCATCTCCCGATTTGTGTCGGAAGATGGCCGGCTATCACTGTCAAAAATAAGCTGGATGGTCAGTGTTGTGGCTTCACCACCATGAATCCATGAACCCTTCAGGGAGTGACTGAGTGACTTCAGAACGTTGTCTTCAGAACGTTGAGGGTGAGTTTTATTATAGTAGATATGGATTTTAAATACAAAAAAGATGATTTTATATTTCTACTATACTGATGATTCATTAGTTATTATGGATCCAATCACTTTATAAATGAGGATGAGAAATACATATATATGTTAAAAGTTAATTAGTTCTGATATGCTTTGCATCTGTAGTATAATTATTGCATTAGTTCATTGTAAGCAGTTGATTTCTTTTTCAACCTTTGAATTGTATAATTGTTATGGAATGGTATTGATTTATAAGTATTTCATTTGCATCACATATACTGTGAATATATTGTCCCTTATGCAGAATATATCCATTATCCAGTCAATATTCAAAGCAATTTTAGCGGGCAGAAGAGGCTCCTGCCTGCTTAAATCGTGCTCTGAGGGTTTATCACTGATATTCATTAGCACTTAACTAGGTGGTGCCACTGAATATCAGCACCAACCAGGAATTTCAAAAGTGGGTGAGAGAGTCGTTCCAAAAGTAGAATCAAGGAGAAACCAGCAACTATGCTGGTGCCAACAATATTTAGTGCTGGTACCCGTATAGCTAACCAACCAAATAGGACCTTATACGTGGTAGTCCTTACTTTGGTCTCCTAGCTATGAAGGTGCCAGAATTGAATATTGGCCGGCACTACATAGCTTCTGGATAGTGGTAAAAGATGTGGATGTGCTCTCCTCCCTCGTGACTACTCCCATATGGTATGACCCCCCCCCCCCCCAAACACCCCTCCAGAGATCAGCCCCTCTCCTTAACCACTTCAGTCATCCAACTGTAGTCCTGCCCCCCAGCAATTATCATTTCTGGTAGTTCAGTGGAGTAGTGTGAGCAGCAGCAGTCCCTATTTGCTGCTGTCCTTAGTAGCTCCATCTAGAAAATGGCTGCTGCATGCTCTAGGGGTAGTCTCAACTGCTAAAGTTCAGGCATCCATATACAGACTATAGGTAGGTGAGGTGGGTTAAGGAGGGAGGGGTCTGATTTCTGCAGAGTATTCAGGAAGAGGTCTGATCTCAGCTGGGGGGGAGGTGTTCAGGAGGAAGAATGATCTCACTGGTGTGTGTGTATGGGGGGGGGGGGGGGGGGGATTTAGAGAAAATTATGCAGGTCCTTGCTGATATTCTTGCCCAGCACTGAACATCTGGGTCTAACTTAGCCACTGACAGTCAGAGTTTAAAAGAATGCTGACCACTGCAGATTGAATATTGACCATTATTTTTTATTTATTTATGACATTTATAACCCGCATTAGCCTGAGCAGAACTTAGCTTCAATGTGGCTTACATAATAATTAGAAAAGAATGAACATGTTCAAAATATATTAACAGAAAATAAATACATCCTATAATGTTAGACCAGTAAAACTTGAGTTAGGAACTTTAGGGGTTCTTTTACAAAGGTGCACTGAAAAATGGCTTGCAGTAGTGTAGGTGCAGGTTTTGGGTGCGCGCCAATCCATTTTTCAGTGTGCCTGTGAAAAGGCCTTTTTTTTTGGCTGAAAATGGACATGGCAAAATCAAAATTGCCGTGCGTCCATTTTGGGTCTGAGACCTTACACCAGCCATTGATCTAGCAGTAAAGTCTCACGCGGTAACCAGGTGGTAATGTCCTAGGCGCACCAAATGCCACTTGGCACCAAAGCCGCTGAGAGGGGGGGGCAGGGGGACAAAATTCCCCAGGCCTGGGCCTCCAAGGGGGGCCCAGCACCACAGTCCCACCCACTCTCCGTCATCAACTGTCTTCTACTGGACTGGGCCCCCTGCATTGAAATCACAGCACCTCTCACCTCCGTGTGAAAGCGCTGCAGGCAGCAGGGCAGCAGATCACCTCCCTTTGAGCCTCCTTCCCTCCCTGTGTCCCGCCCTCATCTGACATAACTTCCGCGAGAATGGGACACAAGGAAGGAAGGATGGCCGAAGGGAGGCGATCTGCTGCCCTGCTGCCTGCAGCACTTTCACACGAAGGTGAGAGGCGCTGTGATTTCAATGCAGGGGGCCCGGCCCGGTGGCGGATGGAGGGGGACAGACAGAGGGGGGAGCAGCAGCGACCTCCAGTGGGGTAGAGGGGTGGGGGGAGCGGTGGGGGTGGGGCCCCGGGGGCAGCCTTGCCCCGGGCTTGGCCCAGACTCTTGGTGGCCCTGCTTGGTGCACGTCCAAAAAGAAAAAAATATTTTTCAGATGCGCATATCAGACACATGCCAAAAATGAAATTACCACAAGAGCCATGCGGTAGTCGGGCAGTAAGTCTAGTTTGGCAGGCGTTGGGTGCACGAAGACGCTTACACAGCTTAATAAAATGACCCCTTAGTGATTTAAACTAGATAATTGAAATATGGAGAAAAAAGGTAAGGGCTAGGATTAGATGGGATAGAAAGGAGTAGTGGGAGGTGGGATAAGGAAAAAATCAATGCCACGAGTTTATTTCAGAAGAGTGCTTATTTCTTTAAAGGCTAGACTGAAGAAGTAAGTTTTCAGTAGACTTCAGAATAACAAATAATCATCGGTTCATTTGATGGTTTTAGTAAGGAGTTCCAAATTTTAGTGCCTTGATATGACAAGTTAGTAGTATGGATTGTTTTGTAGGTTACTTTCTTACAATTCTGGAAATATAGGATAAGATATTCTCTAGATGATTTAGAGGTATTACGTAAGGGTAATTCAATGAGGTTGTTCTTGTATATTGGGGCCAAACCAAACAAAATTTTGTGAATGAAGGTACATAGCTTGAATGATATTCTATCTTTTATTGGCAGTCAATGGCAAATCATATAGGAGGGGGGTTGTTTTAGCGAAGTGTAGTCATCTGAATATGAGAGATGTGGAAGTGTTTTGAGCAGTTTGTAGTTTTTTGAGTAGAGAGATGTAGTAGCCATGTTAGTTACTACTACTACTACTTAGCATTTCTATAGCGCTGCCAGGGTTACGCAGTGCTGTACAAGTTTAACATGGGGAAGGACAGTCCCTGCTCAGGAGAGCTTACAATCTAAAGGTTACAAACTATGTAGTCAGTCTAGGTATCATGAATGGGGAAGGTGGTTAGGCGCCAAAAGCAAGGGAGAAGAGATGGGCTTTGAGTAAGGACTTGAAGATGGGCAGGGACGGCGCATGGCGTATGGGCTCGGGAAGTCTGTTCCAGGCATAAGGTGATGCGAGGCAGAAGGGGCGGAGTCTGGAGTTAGCGGTGGTAGAGAAGGGTACAGATAGGAGTGATTTGTCCTGAGAGCGGAGGTTACGAGTGGGAACATACGGGGAGAGGAGGGCAGAGAGGTAGTGGGGGGCTGCAGATTGAGTGCACTTGAAGGTCAATAGGAGAAGCTTGAACTGTATACGGTAGCGGATTGGGAGCCAGTGAAGCGACTTGAGGAGAGGGGTGATATGAGAGTATCGGTTCACGCGGTAGATAAGACGTGCGACGGAATTTTGGACAGATTGAAGGGGGGATAGATGGCTGAGCGGGAGGCCAGCAAGAAGAAGGTTGCAGTAGTCAAGGCGAGAGGTAACGAGCGAGTGGACGAGGGTTCGGGTGGTCTGTTCAGAGAGGAAAGGGCGAATTTTGCTAATATTATAGAGGAAGAAGCGACAGGTCTTAGCTGTCTGCTGGATATGGGCAGAAAAGGAAAGGGAGGAGTCGAAGATGACTCCGAGATTGCGGGCTGAAGAGACAGGGAGGATGAGGGCGTTGTCAACAGAGACGGAAAGTGGGGGAAGAGGAGAAGAGGGTTTGGGTGGAAAAACAAGGAGCTCAGTCTTTGCCATGTTCAGTTTCAGATGCCGGTTGGACATCCAGGCAGCGATGTCTGAAAGGCAGGCCAAAACTTTGGCCTGGGTTTCGACTGTGATGTCGGGAGTGGAGAGATAAAGCTGGGTGTCATCAGCATAGAGATGGTACTGGAAACCATGTGATGAGATCAGCGAGCCCAGGGAAGAGGTGTAGATCGAGAAAAGAAGCGGTCCAAGGACAGATCCTTGAGGAACCCCAACAGAGAGCGGGATGGGGGTGGAAGAAGTGCCATTAGAAAATACTCTGAAGGTGCGTTGGGAAAGGTACGACGAGAACCAGGAGAGGACGGAACCCTGGAACCCGAATGAGGACAGTGTGTCAAGAAGTAAATTGTGATTGACGGTGTCAAAGACGGCCGATAGGTCGAGGAGGATGAAGATGAGGATGGAATAGTGACCTTTGGATTTGGCAAGGAACAGGTCATTGCAGACTTTGGAGAGTGCTGTTTCTGTCGAGTGTAGTGGGCAAAACCCGGATTGAAGCGGATCGAGGACGGCCTGAGAGGAGAGGAAATCAAGGCAGCGGCTGTGGACAGCGCGTTCAAGTATTTTGGAGAGGAAGGGTAGAAGAGAGATGGGGCGGTAGTTGGAGGGACAGGTGGGGTCAAGTGAAGGTTTTTTGAGAAGTGGTGTGACTACAGTGTGCTTGAAGGTGTCAGGGACAGTAGCAGTGGAGAGAGAGAGGTTGAGGATGTGACAGATTGAGGGGATAACTGTAGGAGAGATGTTGTTAAGCAGATTGGTGGGAATCGGATCACTTTTGAAGATAATCAATAGAAATAAAATAAAACATAGGAAAGAAAATAAGATGATACCTTTTTTATTGGACTTAGTACATTTTTTGATTAGCTTTCAAAGGTAATCATTCTTCATCAGATCAGAAATAAACAAATGTTGATAAACAACAGTATATATAAGAGAAACATTAAAGCATTCCAGTGACAGTCTCACAGAATGAAGGTGGGGTGGGTTAGGTGAGAGACTCGGAGAACCAGGTGCATGAAGGACAGGAAGACATGCATGGTGATAAGAGGGTGACATAGCAGTAGAATTAGTAGTAGTAGTAGTTTTTTTGAGGAGATCCCCTTTAAGTCCTGCAAAAACAGAGTTGCAGTAATCAAATTTTGTTAGAATTAGGGATTGAGCTAGGGTAGAGAAGACTGATTATGCAAAGAATGGTCTTAGTCTCTTCAATTTCCATAATGAATTGAAGACAATTGAGACCCCTTTGGAAATTTGGTTATCTAGAGGGGGGAATTGGTCAATTGTGAGTCAAGGGTATATGTGATATTCTCAGTGGTAAATGATTTAAGATTTATAGTGTGATGAGGATTAGTAACTATTAAGAATTTAGTTTTATCTGTATTGAGTTTTAATTTGAAATTGGATGCCCAAGATTCCATTAGAGAGATACCTAGTCTGATGATATGAGTAATTTTATTTATTTCTTTAGTGAATGGAATATGGATGGTAATATCATCTGCATAAATGAATGTTGGGAGATCATTTTTCTCCAGTAAATTGCCTAATGGAATCAGCATGATGTTAAATAGGATGGGGGACAATAGAGAGAGCCCTGAGGCACTCCACAAACAGGGGACCATGCTAATGAAATTGTACTTGATTGTTTCACTTGCTATGATCTAGACCGTAGGAAGCCTTAGAACCATTTTAACACATCTCCACAGATTCTCTAATAGTAAAGGATGTTTAGAAGGATATTATGATCAATAGTGTCAAAGGCACTGGACATTTCAAATTGGAGTATTAATATTTTATTACCAAAGCTAAGTTCTCATCTAAATTTAGATAGGAGTGTGGTGAGAACAATTTCAGTGCTGTGAGAAGGTCTAAAACAGGATTGTGAGCTATGTAAAATGGAGTGAAGTTGAAGATAGTCCATTAGTTGGTGTATGACTAACCCCTCCATTACCTTTACCAATAATGGTATTGAAGCCACTGGTCTGTAGTTAGAGACTTCACTTAGGCTGTTTTGGGTATTCTTCGGTATGAGAGTCAAAATAATGTTGCCATTTTGAGGGGGGCATAGGCCCTGAGATAGCATTAAAGTTATGTTTGAGTGCAAATAGCTTACAAGTAAATTAGGGGCTGATATAAGAAGGTAACTAAGGCTGTTATCAAGTAGGCGTGGAGGGGCATAATCGAACAGGGACAACCATCTCTAAGGACGGCGTGGCGAAGGGGCGGAGAAACCCTTATTATCGAAACAAGATGGGCATCCATCTTTCATTTCGATAATAGGGTCGGGGACGCCCAAATCTCAACATTTAGGTCGACCTTAGAGATGGGCGACCTCGGTTTTCGGCAATAATGGAAACCGAGGACGCTCATCTCAAAAATGACCAAATCCAAGGCATTTGGTCATGGGAGGAGCCAGCATTTGTAGTGCACTGGTCTCCCTGACATGCCAGGACACCAACCTGACATCCTAGGGGGCTCTGCAGTGGACTTCTTAAATTGCTCCCAAGTCCATAGCTCCCTTCCCTTGTGTGCTGAGCCCCCCCCCCCCAAACCCCAAACCCACTCCACACAACTGTACACCACTACCATAGCCATTATGGGTGAAGGGGGGCACCTACATATGGGTACAGTGGGTTTCAGGTGGGTTTTAGAGGGCTCCCATTTACCACCACAAGTGTAACAGGTAGGGGGGATGGGCCTGGGTCTGCCTGCCTGAAGTGCACTGCAACCACTAAAAACTGCTCCAGGGACCTGCATGCTGCTGTCAGGGATCTGGTTATGACATTTGAGGCTGGCATAGAGGCTGGCAAAAAATGTTTAACATTTTTTTGGGGTGGGAGGGGGTTGGTGACCACTGGGGGAGTAAGGGGAGGTCATCCCCGATTCCCTCCGGTGGTCATCTGGTCAGTTTGGGCACCTTTTCGAGGCTTGGTTGTGAAAAAAAGGAACCAAGTAAAGTCGACCAAATGCTACGTCTTGCAAGGTTCCGCGTTAGGAGTTACGGATCAAGAAAGGGATCTGGGTGTCGTCGTCGATGATACGCTGAAACCTTCTGCTCAGTGTGCTGCTGCGGCTAGGAAAGCGAATAGAATGTTGGGTGTTATTAGGAAGGGTATGGAGTCCAGGTGTGCGGATGTTATAATGCCGTTGTATCGCTCCATGGTGCGACCGCACCTGGAGTATTGTGTTCAGTACTGGTCTCCGTATCTCAAAAAAGATATAGTAGAATTGGAAAAGGTACAGCGAAGGGCGACGAAAATGATAGTGGGGATGGGACGACTTTCCTATGAAGAGAGGCTGAGAAGGCTAGGGCTTTTCAGCTTGGAGAAGAGACGGCTGAGGGGAGATATGATAGAAGTGTATAAAATAATGAGTGGAATGGATCGGGTGGATGTGAAGCGACTGTTCACGCTATCCAAAAATACTAGGACTAGAGGGCATGAGTTGAAGCTACAGTGTGGTAAATTTAAAACGAATCGGAGAAAATTTTTCTTCACCCAACGTGTAATTAGACTCTGGAATTCGTTGCCGGAGAACGTGGTACGGGCGGTTAGCTTGACGGAGTTTAAAAAGGGGTTAGATAGATTCCTAAAGGACAAGTCCATAGACCGCTATTAAATGGACTTGGAAAAATTCCGCATTTTTAGGTATAACTTGTCTGGAATGTTTTTACGTTTGGGGAGCGTGCCAGGTGCCCTTGACCTGGATTGGCCACTGTCGGTGACAGGATGCTGGGCTAGATGGACCTTTGGTCTTTCCCAGTATGGCACTACTTATGTACTTATGTACTTATGTACTTATGCTCGTCAGGGACGCCCTTCTTTTTCCATTATCAGCTGAGAATGCCCATCTCTTAAGCCCCAGTCCCGCCTTCGCTACACCTCCGACACACCCCCATGAACTTTGGTCGTCCCCGCAACGGACTGCAGTTGAGGACACCCAAAATCGGCTTTCGATTATGCCGATTTGGGCGACCCTGAGAGAAGGATGCCCATCTCCCGATTTGTGTCAGAAGATGGGCGCCCTTCTCTTTCGAAAATGCCCCTGATTGTGATTTAGTGTATTTGTGAAGAATGCATTTGACTTGATCAGTTGAAAATGAAAGGCCGACCAGATTCTGTCTGCTTGGGGGCATAGTGGTGAAAGATCATATAGATTAAGAAAATGATCTGTTGATGTTAGGGAGTTATTTAGTTCTTGTCTGATTTTAGTTTATTTTCTGCTCGAAATATAATGCCAATTGATCAGCTGTTGGAGTGGGTTCGTTTGTAGTAGTTATAGGTTGAGTATTCAATAGCTTATTTACTAGTGCATAAAGTTTTTGTGGATTAACTGTTTTTTCGTTTACAAGTTTCGTCTATAAATGTTTTTTGCTTTGATAATAGTGTTCTTGTATGATTTTAGGAGTTTTTTTTCCAGTTAGTCCATTGTTCAGTGCATTTGTTTTTGATCCATATTCTTTCTTGTCTTCTACATTTACTTCTTTTTTGGTTGGGATTTTTTTGTAATTGGTGCAAGTTCATCTAGAACAGTTTTGAAAGTGTCATTCCATTGTTGGATGAAATTAATAGAAGGATTAGAGGAAAACAAGTTACCAAATTGTTCGTTTGATCGAAATTTTGAGGGGTGAATTTTACCTCTGGTTTTGAAGGTATGTGATGTGTTAGTAGTCTTAGATGAATGGGTGGATTCTTTCCAGTTTAGCTTGAAAGAAAGACTGCTATGATCTGCCAAGGTATTGGGGGACCATTGTGGTTCAGATATGTGAAAGTTACTAGGGTCTGTAAATTTGGTTGCTAATAAATCTAGCTGATGTCCTTTGATGTGGGAGGACATTCCGTTGAAGAGTAAGAATGTCAGACATTAAGGAAATCAATGAATTGTTTAGTATTTAGATTAGTAGCATTTTCAAGATGTAAGTTGATATCTCCAATCATAATGATATTGTCATTATTGACACACATGTTGCATATAAATTCAGTAAGTTTGGCCTCGGCCAGGTTCCAGCTATTGGGAGGACAATTTAGTAATAGGATGCAGATAGATTTGAATAGGGAATCATCTTTTATAGAGCAGGCAACAATTTCTCCGTTAGGGGATTGAAATGCAGTAATAGTTTTTACCTGGAGGAATGATTTATAAATAATAGCTAAGCCACCTCCTCTCTTTTTGGCTCTGGGGAAATGAATAATGAAGTATCCAGGTGGACATATGTCTAAGGTTGTTGGATCATCTTTTGCATGTAGCCAAGTTTCGGAGATAAATGCTAGACCGAATTGAGCTTCAGTTATCCAATCTTTAATTAATTTTGGTTTTGTTGTCAACTGAGCAAGCATTGGTATAACCTATGGGTAGGGGCAGGTAGGAATGCTTATCAATAATTGACAATGGGACTTTAGTGACTATGCATTTGTTGTATGAGGTTTTTGTTATGATACTTAGTGGGAAGTGTGATGTCTGGAGCATTATGAACCAGGTATTGAGATTCTAAAGTAAAAGGATTATTTTGGTATCTGGTAGGTTACTCATTGTATATCACAGGGATATTATAGATGATTTCAAAAGCATTGATGAAATGACTTGTGTCTGTCCCAGTATGGCCATACTTATGTACTTATATGTATGTCTTGATAGAAAGCGCAGGTAAAGTAACCAGTATAAGAAGAGTTTTTAGCAAACTCATTATAAAGCGCTGATTTTATTATTATTATTTTTTTAGTAACTATGCATAATGTACATAAGTACATAAGTATGGCCATACTGGGACAGACCAAAGGTCCATCAAGCCCAGCATCCTGTTTCCAACAATGTCCAATCCAGGTCACAAATACCTGGCAAGATGTAATGTGAGATAAAGATGGTGAAGAAATAATGTTGATTCCTAGTGATGTTAGAATGTATCTATCAATTCTTGCAAACCAAAACAGACGAGGAATGGTAAGAAATACTGTTAAATGACTGGAATTAGAGTGAGGAGTCAAATAATGAGAACATTATACATAAATTAGTTAACAAATAGTAAACTCACTGACATCTGTGCAAGTCCAAGTAGCAGGGAATGATGTACTTTGATATTTTGCTATTGCTGACTGTCAGTTCATAGGTCAGTGGAATGCAGTTGTCATGTTGCTCTCGAAGTTGTTCATGAAGGGTATTGACTAACAAACCTATTTCAGAGTCCTTCTGAAGATGCTGCTGAAGTCTCACATGTAGAGGCGCAAACCTCAGCAGTTGTAGGCAGTTTCAAAGTGGAGCAGGAGGTGATATCAACTGCTCGGCGCACCTTCTAATTGGTTTGTTGCAATGCAGTGGTAAAGGAAGGTGGACTGTGGCTCTGAACTGCAGATACTAATGATGTTTAGAGGGTGTAGGGTGGATGTCAACATTTCAGTAGCTGTATTCAAGTTCAAAGAGGATAGGATACATTATTAGGTACTAGAATGTGGGACCTTCTTCTTTTGAGGGATCGTACCTCGATAAAGTTCGAAGTGATGCATGGAGGGATACACACAGGGAAGTGCCTCTTTGGCATGCCCCCTCAGCATGACGCCTGAGATGTGATGTCTCAGAAACAGGCTGCCTATTGTGGGAAGTGCTTTCTGGCATCACTAGCCATCTGCCTGGTTTGAAATTATGTTGGTAGATGATGGCTGAGGAAAGCCTTCCCCAGGAGCAGACTATAATGAAGGTTGGAGCACAGCTGCTCTAATAAGAGTGTAGGCTACTGTAAAAATGGGAACTCAGCAGTTCTATTAAATGTGTAGGCTCCTGTAAAAGTGGGAGCTCAAGAGTTCTAAAGTAAGTGCAGGCTAACAATGAGAGTAGTAGCTCAGGAGTTTTGATGGAAGTAGAGCCTCAGAAGTAGGTTGCCTATTGTGGGAGCCTATTATATACTTTTAAACCTTATCCCTTGAACTGCATTGCCAAAATAATACTTTCAAGATTCTTTTCTCATTTATTATGTAATAAAATGTAAATCACGAACAATTTACAAATCAAGGCAGCCTACAATAAAACATATATAATTAAAACAGTAAAATAAATGTAGACAACAAATACAATAATAAATAAAAATAAAACAATTTGACAGAGAAACATATTAACAAACAATTGATCCACTACCTTAAAAAGAAAACACACACACTGACACACACATTCATACTTTGCATAAGAAATATCATCAAAGCCTGATAACAAAGCAGTTATTATAATTAATGCACTGTAGACCAATCCATACTAAAAAAACTGCAGCTGGAGAAAAGGCCAGTTTTTTAATGGGCCTGGAAATGGGCGTGTGCAAAAATTAAAACTAGTGCGTACCTATTTACGGCCTGAGGCATTACCACCAGCCATTTACTTAGTGGTAAGGGCTCATGTGCTACCCGTGCATGTGGAATTCGGCGCTTGCCAACTCAGAATTACTGCCGGGGGCATGTGCTACCCCAGCGATAGTGCTGATTTGCTGTGTGCTTCCCACACATTAGCCCTCCCACGGCTTTGTAAAAGGGCCCCTTAATGCCTGTTGAAATAAATATGATTTTATCTGCTTCCAAACTATCTGTGGCCTTTCTTTTTTTTTTTTTAATATCTTTATTGGGTCATAGGTAAGCATATCGCAACATTTGCAAAACAACTTTTAAACTTCTTGTTACAACACTGTCAATAACTTCATGCAAAGAAAGGTTAATTAAATCCCCTAACTCCAAGAGCCTATTCTAAATACTGACTGGCCCTGCACTAGAGAGCTGTTTAATTTTCAACACTACAGCCTCACAGATCTCACAGACCACTTAAGCTGGTAGACCTACAATCACAGCACTGTCTCACTCAACACAGCTGCCAATGCATCCAAGCCATGGTGAATAGTCAGGCTGGGCCCACCCGTTCACTACAGGCCAGAAAGCAGATGAACGCTTAACACAAGATTTTGAGGAAATTCGTTTACCCTAGAATGACAGACTTACAGTAAGCTGTTGTTTAACATCTCATTAGAATTTTTATTTATAAACCAACTTTGCCCAAGGCAGGGGTACAAAAGAATATGACCACAACAAGCTTCACAGGCAGCTTCAATCACAGCACAACCTGCACTCTCACAATTTAAATTAATTTTTTTTCCCATAGTTTGCTCTAAACTAGTTTGGGTAATCACTATCTCTCAGCAGCATCACAGAGGTTATCACAAGACTACACTTTTAAGGAAATTCTCTGTCTTCACACAGAGCACGCACCTATGCTTCCACACTCTTTCTCAGGGTCACAGTTCTTCTGAGCAATTGCCACTCAAGTTGTTGCCAGGGTAACAGTGATTCCGATGACATCAAAGCATCCACCCATGAGCCCAAGCACCAAACAGAAGCAGGCATTTAAACACATTCTAAAACTTTTGCTTGTAAGCAGTTCCATTCTGCAACCTCAATCTCTATTTTGAAAGTGTAAATCCCATTGAAATGAATGGGAAAATAAACTTAAATTCCCATGCCAGGAGACCTCTTACATGGTCCCTTATGCCCTCTCCAAATGTCTCTGGACATCTTCTGGGTCTGGAGGATCCGCTGTGTCACAATTATCTGTCACATACACCTGAAAATTAGCACAAAAAAAAAAAAATCAGAAAAAAAATCAATTAGAAAAAAAAAGGGGGGGGGGGGGGGGGGACATCTGTAACAAAACATACACTTATCTGATTATGTTCCCAAAATTGTCTAAAAGTTCAGATGTTAGTGTTTCCAAATTGCTTGTTGTTCCATCTAAACTGAGAGAATAAGCATTGGTCAATTTTACAGTTTTTAAGTCACAGATATATTTAACTTATTGGTGTTTGTGCAATTCAGTCACTATTGCACAATATTTCAACCACAAAATTACATTCTAACCTTATTTAACAACTTGTTTCTTAAATAAAGTGTACATCATTTCTGTTTGCATCATCTGATTCTGAGTTGAGTTTATCCAAATTAGTTGAAATTTCCCTTGAATAGCTTAAAGCTTTTCATGTGAAGCTAGTTAATTTAGCTTTCTCATTTTGAAGATTGTGCTTTGTCTGAGGTAAAGCGGTATGGCTACAAACATCTAGGCATAGATGCCCGGTATAAGAGGCTTGGGGAGACTAAGCCTCCCCAGCCGCAAGCCCCAAGTGTCTCTCTCTCATCCCCCCCATGATGCAGCGTCCATCTATCCCTCTCACTCCCTCCCTGCAGTGCAGTCCCTCTAATTCAGATCGCTGCTGGCAGGCTCTCTCTCACCCCCCCCCCGATGCAGCGTCTATCCTCCCTCTCACGCCCTCCCGCTCCCATGTCCCAGCTGCCCGCCCTCTTCTCCCCCCCAAGATCCCTTTCCTTTTTTTTTCTTTTAAATTTACCTCCGAGTCCGGCAGCGCAGCGACAGCATCAGTGAAAGCGCTCCCAGTGAAAGCACTTCCCTTCGCTCAGTGTCCCACCTTCTTCTGACGTCATGATGTCAAAAGAAGGCGGGACACTGAGCGAAGGGAAGCGCTTTCACTGGGAGTGCTTTCACTGACGCTGCGCTGCCGGACTTGGAGGTAAATTTAAAAGAAAAAAAAAAGGAAAGGGATCTTGGGGGGGGGGGGGGGGAAGAGGGTGGGCAGTTGGGGCAGGGGAGAGAGGAGCATAGATCGACATGGATGGGATGGCAGGACTCAGGGAGAGAGAGGAATTGCTGGATATGGATGAATGGAGGGGGGCAGGGGAAAGAGGAGCATGGATGGACATGGATGGGAGGGCAGGGCCCAGGGAGGGAGGGGAATTGCTGGATGTGGATGAATGGAGGGGGCAGGGGAGAGAGGAGCATGGATGGACATGGATGGGAGGGCTGGGCCCAGGGAGAGAGAAGAAATTGCTGGACACAGAGGGGAGGGGAAGGAAGAGAGAGGAAGGAGATGAGATGAGGGAAAAGGAAGAGAGGAGAAAAACTGCACATGGATGGAGAAAATAGGCAGAAACTGGATCCACTGGACAGTCAAGTCTGCGGAGAACCCAGCTTTTACTTATGGATGTAGGACAAGAAATGAAGAAGAACGCCGGAAAGTAAAGAAATAAATGGAAAGGAAGCCCTGGAAACGGAGTTAAGAGGACAGATAGCAGCAGAATCGGATACTGGGCCAGCATGATCAGAAAAACAAAGTCACCAGACAACAAAGGTAGAAAAGATCATTTTATTTTCATTATAGTGTTTGGAATATGTCCACTTTGAGAATCAGGTGCGCAACATTAAAAGTTTATATTTATTTACTTATTTATGGCATTTTATCCCACATTAAACATGAATTAGGGTGTTTTGTGGCTGTACATGAGAATTGTGATATTATGATCCCTTGTTTCATATTGTTGACGGTCTGCATTTTCCATATGGGTGGTATATTGGTGTATTAGGTTCTGCCCAGTGTAATATTTATGGTACAGTAAGGTTCTGAGTGTGTTTTTGCACAAAGGTGTGTATAGTGTTTTGCAGTTGAGCGATTGTGGTTAGTATATGCTTTGAGCAACCACTTTATTCTTTGACATATGATACATATGTAATATCTAAATTTAATAAAAGGTATTAATTGTGACTTTTACTGTTATTTTTTTTCTGTGTGTTATCAGACAATTATGGATTTAAGCTCCACCCCTGGCCTCACCCATAATCCCGTCCCCTTTAGCCTTCCCAAACAGTTGGGCCACCGACCGCCTATGCATCTAGGTAAAGTAAGATGGGCTCAAAATCCAAAAAGAAGAAGGTTACAGTAGAAACACTAGAGGCATGAAGCATGAGCTTCTGATTGATGATCCTTTGGGCTTGCAGGTTTTTCTATACATCACCAGCAAGCCTGAAGACTATTGAAGTGGAGTATATTCAGTTACAGCAGATATTTTTTTGTCTATGGAGGTCTCACAATTTAAAAACAAAATCTCAAAGAGCTGAACCATTAGGCTACTAAACATTAGGTTAATCCTCCACTCCAAATGGAAGTCTATTAAAAAGTTAATTAAAATAATAGTACCATGAAGTCCATAGTTCCTGAAGCTGTCATAGAGCCCGGTATCCCTTGCGAGTTTCACATTGAGGAGGCAATAGGACAGAAACCACTTGGGGATTAAGGTGATTTTCCTTAATCTCTCCAGTGGAGAGCTGCTAAATCAGAGCACCTTTCTGTAAACTGGATGTGCTGAGTGAACACAGATGTCCCTTCCCCTTCTGAAATCAAAGTTGGATATCTATATTTTGACAAAAAAGTGTCTTATCAAACAAGAGTAAACACTTTTTTTAAATAGGGAAATTACCTCAGAAACCACTGCTGTTGATGTTATGCAAATTGTTCATTCATCAGCATCAATTGTGGTTGAGTCTCATTCATTGGTCAAAACCCCTTTGTTTTAAACTTTATTCATTGATTTGACTTTTCTTCAATAACCTTTCTTTCAATAACTTTTCTTCATAATATGAAACAAAAAAAGTAGCTTGCATTCCAATGGGTCCTGTTTCACCCGAATATCAGGCTTCCTCAGGGATATATTTTTCATTAGATTAGTGCAGCTTACTCATATATTTTAATCTTCATCTAAAAATATATATAAAATATATCATTCAAATACATTATTCTCCAAAACACATAAAAAGTTTCAAAGATATGAGCTTACTGTCAAGAGTCTCACTGCCTGGCTCTCTCCCCAGCTTTACAATGGAGATCAAACATGGCTCTCTGCCTTTAAACAAAAACACCAATGCAAGCACATTAGATTGTATAGCGCTTCTGTCTAAACACATCAATTAAAAAAAATTTTGGATATGACATCTAAGTCTGAATTTGAAATTTGTTTTATAAAACATCCAAAATCAGAACAGGAAAGGTCATTTTCCTTTTGAAAATGCTGTTTGGAAAAACGTTTTGTGACTTGGATGTTTTATTTTTTGGTCCATTTTCAAACAAAAACATCCAAATGCAAAACGTACAAAATCCACAAGAAAATCCACAACACAGTGAAACCATTCACTTGTTCTAAGTGTGGTAAAAGCTTTGGTTGTAATGTAAATCTCAAAGTGCATCAGAAAGTCCACATGGGAGAGAAACCATTTGCATGTATAGAGTCTGGTAAAAGCTTTGGTCAGAAGGTAAACCTCACAATGCACCAGAGAATATACACGCAGGAGTGAAACCATTTACATTACCTGAGTGTGGTAAAAGCTTTGGTTGCAAAGAAAGCCTCACATGGCATCAGAGAATCCACACAGGGATGAAACCATTTACATGCATTGAGGAGATAAAAGCTTCAGTTGCATTGGGTCAGGTAATTAGAGAATGTACACTCTTGCTATGAAGTATGGAAAAATAGCGCTCTGGTATTTAGATATATTTAATGAGACCTCCTTTTCATCTATAGATCTGAATTCAAAGCACAAATCTAATGATAAACAATAGACACAAGGCTCAGATGTTATAAAAAAAAAAAAAAGAAACTTGGCATCAGGTAGAATAGTGGAAAAGTGACAACCCAGGAAAACAATAGGGCATCCTTGGGGGCACTGCAGTGGACTTTATAAAATGCTCCTAGGTACACATCTCACCATTGCTCCCTTACCTTGTCTGCTGAAGCCCCAAAACCCACCCACAACCCACTACCCCCAACTGTACACCACTACCATAGCCCTTACATGTGAAGGGAGCACCAATATGTGGGTACAGTGGGTTTCTGGTGGGTTTTGGAGGGCTCACAGCGTCCTCCACAAGTGTAACAAGTAGGGGAGGTAGAAGCCTGGGTCCACCTGTCTGCAGTGCACTGCACCACTACTAGACTACTCCAGGGACCTGCATGCTATTCTAATGGACCTGAGTATAACATCTGAGGCTGGCATAGAGGCTGGCAAGTAATATTTTTAATTACATTTTCTTTTGGGGTCGGAGGGGGATAGTGACCATTGGGGGAGTAAGGGGAGGTGATCCCCAATTCCCTCCAGTGGTCATCCTGTCATTTGGGGCACCTCTTGTGTGGAGTAGAGAAGTAGCCTAGTGGTTAGTGCAGCAGACTTTGATCCTGGGGAAGTGGATTCAATTCTAATTGCAGCTATTCATTATAAAAACAGTTCTTAAAATGTCTAAGTTTTAGTCTTGAACGTTTTTGTTTTGTTCAATTATGGTTGAAAGACATCTAAGTCTTAGGAATGCCCAAGTCCCGACTTGAACACACCCCTGGCATGTCCACTTGCGATTTAGACATCTTTCTGATGAACTTCAGAGAAAAATCTCTAAAAAGAGGTTTTGAAAATACTGATTTGGACGTTTTTGTCACTTTTTGGACGCTTTTCTCTTTTGAAAATGAGCCTAATGGTCTACTACATCAAAAGCACTTGAGGTATCAAACTGTAACACTACAACCCTTCTCCCTAAGCAAATTTCTTTTCTCAAATTTGCCTTTTGAGGAATGGTTAAAAACATTTTAATATTGTAACATGGTCCGAATCCTGATTGCAAGTTGTGTAACAGGGAAAAGGTGGAAAGATATTCTCTGAGCTGATGCCTAACTAAACTTTCCATTACCTTAGTCAATAAGAGGATGGAAGCAACTGGTCTGTAATTAGTGACATCACTTCTTGAAGCCAGTGATTTTTTTGGGATGGGAGTTAGCATAATAGAAACTTTCCCCTCAGAGAAAAGACCATGTGACAACATATAAGAAACATGTGTTGTAAGGAGATCGATTAAAAAGGCTAGAAGCAGCTTGCAGTTGATAATTTAGGCAAACATCTGAGCAATGTGAGGAAGAATATTTTAATAAAAAGAACTTACACTGTCAGATGTGGGTAACTGAAAGGATGACCAAATCATATCAACTTTTGCACCTTTGCACAAGGTGGAAGGTTCTCTGAAGTGCTTCTCATGATTACTTTTGAGAGTTAATACATTACATGTGATCTTCAACATTTTCTGCTCAAAGTACTGTTTGTGCAGCGCTGCGTATGCCTTATAGCGCTATAGAAATGCTAAATAGTAGTAGTAGTAGTAAGTAGAAGGCTAATCTGCAGAAGGAACTATTTCATTAACAGCTGATAGATCTTGGTATTGAAAAGACTACCAATCATATTAAAAAGCTTTCTAGTGTTCATCATGGACCTTCCTCAATTTACCCTGAAATCCATGGGTTTTTAACAAGATCAGAAGTGATTTGTCAGTTGCTCTCCCTCCCCCCCCCCCCCCCCCCCATTACAATCTTTCAAAATAGCACCAACTGAATCCAGGCATTCCTTTTCCTCTGATATTATATTATTAATAGGGTAACTAACCAACTAATACTGATAATCTATGGAAGCCAACTAAGTATCTCTATTGCCCAAACCACACCACAGAGAATAGCCTTTGTAGCTGTTCTTAGGGGAATGGTTTGTCTAGAGAAAAACAAATGAGTAGAGTAGATTTTCAGTGCTAACTGGCTAAGTCAGATGACAATAGCTGTGCACAGGTTTTGAGGCCTAAGAGGCAGATGCACTAAAGCTAAATGAGCCTTTAATGACCCTCCAACGAGGAAAATTTGATCCGTTGCATGCATCAAAGGGCTTTTACCGAGGAAGCCAGCAGCTAACGAAAACGGAATGGAGATGAGCAATTAGTGTGAAAACCCCATTGAAACGACATGCACTAACCTTTTCCGATTGCCTTTACGCAGGAAAAAGGCAGGAAATCTAACAAGAGGTCTGGACCTCTCGTTAGCTCTGTGCCAGGAAAAATCATTAAGTGAAAAAATAAACAAACTTTGAGCCAATCCCAGTGCATTAGCAGAGCTAAAAGCGCTGTGATTGGTCCAAAGGACGTCAGAAAACACATCAAATAAAAAAAATAAAAAAAGGATCGGGAGGGGGCAAGGGCGCTCATCAGGAGCGTCCTGTATGGACGGCCTTCCCCCCCCCCCCCCGCTGCTCCCCACTTTCCGCCGCTCCCCCCCCCCGAAAAAGCAAAATGCAAGCTGCCCCGGTCCCCCTCCCTTCCTGTTCCTGTGTTCTGCAGAGCTAACTCCGCCTCCCGTCATTCTTCTGCCCCGTGCCCCGCCCCCGCTGCCCCCCCTGAGGTCGACTACGCCGCTTCCCCCCTCCACCGAGACCCCCCTCCCTATTAACGACCCGAGCAGCGCCTCTCACCTCTTTCTGAAGCGCTGCACGGGCAGGAAGATCTATTGTGTTGGTTGTAGAGTCTCCATGACGTCTCTTCTTCCCTGGCCTAGGCCCCGCCTCCTTCTGACGTAAGTAACCTACGTCAGAAGGAGGCGGGGCCTGGGCCAGGGAAGAAGAGACGTCATGGAGACTCTACAACCAACACAATAGATCTTCCTGCCCGTGCAGCGCTTCTGAAAGAGGTGAGAGGCGCTGCTCGGGTCGTTAATAGGGAGGGGGGTCTCGGTGGAGGGGGGGAGCGGCATAGTCGACCTCAGGGGGGGCAGCGGGGGCGGGGCACGGGGCGAAAGAATGACGGGAGGCGGAGTTAGCTCTGCAGAACACAGGAACAGGAAGGGAGGGGGACCGGGGCAGCTAGCATTTTGCTTTTTCGGGGGGGGGGGGGGAGCGGCGGAAAGTGGGGAGCAGCGGGGGGGGGGGGGGGCAAGGCCGTCCATACAGGACGCTCCTGATGAGCGCCCTTGCCCCCTCCCGATCCTTTGTTTTTGGATTTTGCTGACTGGGTAGCCACGTGTATGTGTTGTGGCTTTTTTTTTTGTTGTTTTTACGTTTGCAGCATGCGCAGAGCAGCCAGCAAAACGCTTGGCTGCTCTGCGCATGATTTAGGGGCCGATTACCAATGTGTATTGTGATTCTTTGATACATTGTACGTTTGAATACCGATCTGAGCATGTGTGACTTTTTTTTTTTGGTGCATTCTTCGTTTTTTAAAAATCGTTAGGGACTTTAACGATTTTGATTTTTTTACGTTTGGTTGCTGCATCTGCCTCTAAGTCTAGTCAGCTATCTTGCTACTGAGTCAGCACTCAGGAAATCATCCCCATATTTTTATTCTATGGCAAAGTCAAAAATACCTCTCAGGTATCCTGAGCTTGTGTAAAAGACTTATCCATATAACTGTCAAAAGGAGAGTGGAAGAGTAGCCTAGAAGTTAGAAAACTGTGCTAACAACTCTAGAAGGCCAGTTCGAATCCCATTCCTGCCCCTTGCGATCTTGGTCAAGTCACTTTTCCCTCCATTGCCTCAGGTTGAAACTTAGGAGATCTTTTACTAATGATTAGCACATATCATCTGCAGCAGGGCCCATGGAAAAGACCCCTTTAGATTGTAAGTTTTCCAGGGACAGGGAAATACCTACTATGTCTGAATATAACTCACCTTGAGCTACTATTGAAAAAGAATGTGAGCTAAATCCAATTAAATATACTTTCCTGTACAACATTCCTTTTGTGCTAGAAGGTATGTTGATGATACAAGGCATCTGTCTCATGAGTGTATCTTGAGCTCACTTTCTTTTCAGAATGCTTGTCGTCTGTGATGTGTATCTTGAGCTCACTTTCTTTTCAGAATGCTTGTCGTCTGTGATGCTGATGGTTTTCCCCTTGCACTTAAAAATGAAGGAATTGTATCTTTTATGCCCCGAGAAGTCTAATATCTTTTGTATTCATTAGACAAATCAAGGCTGCATGTAAACATGGTCTTGTTCTCATGTTTTTCTATTTGTATGCAGCGATTGTCAGCGTGTCTGCAGTGGACGGTGATAGAGTGCATTTTTCTGCTTGGGTGGTTAGCCCTTTCATTTTTACAAGTGACAAAATAAAAATCTGCTGAAGAGTGAACATGCTGCTTTCACTGTGTCATCTCAGCCCCGCAGGTCATTTTATTATAAAAATGTAAAAATCCAGTCAATTTTATTTAATCAGCTGAAAAGGAAAAGTGTTTCCAGGTCATTAATCAAGTGTTCTTTCTCTGTGGGACTTGTCTCTTCAGAAACTGCCATCTGAATCATTAATAAAGCTGAAAAGATTTTTGAAAGCAGGTTTTGGAGAAACCTAAATGTTATCAGTATAATGGAAGCAAAGTAATTTAGGGGGTCAACAAATAAAGGCCCCTATTTACTAAACATGTTATGGCAATAATTCACAATATTTATCAATTAATACATGTTAATTGGCAATAACGTATTGTTTGCAGCTTACAGCAGGATATTTTAGTGTAACACAATACATAATAATGAGGGGTGAAGTATGCAAATATATGCAAAGCAGATAATTATTCAGCAAAATTGAATAACACACCTTGTGATAAACTTTACCAGCTATGTTATTCATAAAAAGTTAACAATATCTAAGGAGGTGCCATTAACTTTTTTCTGGAAGCATGATAAAGAGGCAGGTGAAGTGAACAAATTTACACCCCAATAATCAATCTCACTATAGAATTGAGTGCTTTCCCCCTCCCCCAGTACTGCCCCCTAGTACCTTCCCATCTCATGATCTCTTAGTAAATATAAAGGGTCTTCAAGATCCACCACCACCACCTCCTGCCCCCCCCCCCCCCCCGGCATTTACCTCACTATTTACCTTCAGAAAATGGAAGAAGCAACCGTCTGAAAATAACAAGAAGCAGCATAAGGAGTGTCAAAGCAAATGCAAGGCGCAGATAAAGAAGGCCAAGAGGGATTACAAAAAAAAGATAGCATTAGAGGCAAAAAAACATAGTAAAAATTTTTTTCGGTATATTAAAAGCAGGAAGCCGGCAAAAGAATCAGTTGGGCCGCTGGATGACCGAGGGGTAAAAGGGGCGATCAAGGAAGACAAAGACGTAGCGGAGAGACTGAATGAATTCTTTGCTTCGGTCTTCACTGAGGAAGATTTGGGTGGGATACCGGTGTCAGAAATGGTATTTCAAGCGGACGAGTCGGAGAAACTTACTGACTTCAAGGTAAACCTGGAGGACATAATGGGGCAGTTCGGCAAACTGAAGAGTAGCAAATCTCCTGGACCGAATGGTATTCATCCTAGAGTACTGATAGAACTGAAAAATGAGCTTGCGGAGCTACTGCTAGTGATATGCAACTTATCCTTAAAATCGAGCGTGGTACCGGAAGATTGGAGGGTGGCCAATGTAACGCCCATTTTTAAAAAGGCTCCAGGGGAGATCCGGGAAATTATAGACCGGTGAGTCTGACGTCGGTGCCGGGGAAAATGGTAGAGGCTATTATTAAAAACAAAATTACAGAGCACATCCGAGGACATGGATTACTGAGACCGAGTCAGCACGGCTTTTGTTTGGGGAAATCTTGCCTGACCAATTTACTTCAATTCTTTGAAGGAGTAAACAAACATGTGGACAAAGGGGAGCCGGTCGATATTGTGTATCTGGATTTTCAAAAGGCGTTTGACAAGGTACCTCATGAAAGGCTACAGAGGAAATTGGAGGGTCATGGGATAGGAGGAAATGTCCTATTGTGGATTAAAAACTGGTTGAAGGATAGGAAACAGAGAGTGGGGTTAAATGGGCAGTATTCACAATGGAGAAGGGTAGTTAGTGGGTTCCTCAGGGGTCTGTGCTAGGACCGCTGCTTTTAAATATATTTATAAATGATTTAGAGATGGGAGTAACTAGCGAGGTAATTAAACTTGCTGATGACACAAAGTTATTCAAAGTCGTTAACTCGCGACAGGATTGTGAAAAATTACAAGAGGACCTTACGAGACTGGGAGACTGGGCGGCTAAATGGCAGATGACGTTTAATGTGAGCAAGTGCAAGGTGATGCATGTGGGAAAAAAGAACCCAAATTATAGCTACGTCATGCAAGGTTCCACGTTAGGAGTTACGGACCAAGAAAGGGATCTGGGTGTCGTCGTCGATAACACACTGAAACCTTCTGCTCAGTGTGCTGCTGCGGCTAGGAAAGTGAATAGAATGTTGGGTATTATTAGGAAAGGTATGGAAAAGAGGTGTGAGGATGTTATAATGCCGTTGTATCGCTCCATGGTGCGACCGCACCTTGAGTATTGTGTTCAATTCTGGTCGCCGCATCTCAAGAAAGATATAATAGAATTGGAAAAGGTGCAGCGAAGGGCGACTAAAATGATAGCGGGGATGGGACGACTTCCCTATGAAGAAAGACTAAGGAGGCTAGGGCTATTCAGCTTGGAGAAGAGACGGCTGAGGGGAGACATGATAGAGGTATATAAAATAATGAGTGGAGTGGAACAGGTGGATGTGAAGCATCTGTTCACGCTTTCCAAAAATACTAGGACTAGGGGGCATGCGATTAAACTACAGTGTAGTAAATTTAAAACAAATTGGAGAAAATTTTTCTTCACCCAACGTGTAATTAAACTCTGGAATTCATTGCCGGAAAATGTGGTGAAGGCGGTTAGCTTAGCAGAGTTTAAAAAGGGGTTGGACGGCTTCCTAAAGGACAAGTCCATAAACCGCTACTAAACGGACTTGGAAAAATCCAAAATCCCAGGAATAACATGTATAGAATGTTTGTACATTTGGGAAGCTTGCCAGGTGCCCTTGGCCTGGATTGGCCGCTGTCGTGGACAAGATGCTGAGCTCGATGGACCCTTGGTCTTTTCCCAGTATGGCATTACTTATGCACTTATGTACTTATGTACTTATTCCAGATTGGTATTGAGAGTATGGGGTGACATTTAAATACCTCTGTGGTATTAATGTACAGTAGGCGAACCTCCTTCAAATGAAAGAAAACTCTGGAATCAGAGGGCACAGGATGAATTTAAGAGGTTATAGGCTCAGGAGTAATCTAAGAAAATACCTTTTCATGGAAAGGTTGGTGGATGTGTCGAATCGCCTCCCGGTTGAGGTCGTGGAGAGAAGGACTGTGTCAGAATTGAAAAAAGCCTGGGACAAGCACCTGGGATCTCTTAGGGAAAGGAGGAGATAGTTGTTGCTGTGGATGGGTCATTTGCCTCCCTGCAAGCTGTCATGTTTCCATGTTTCTAACTGTGTTCTCTTCCGCCTTACAAACGGTACATCCAAACGTTTGCCTGCATTACTCTAGTGATAGTGTTGTGGTAGTACCGCTAGCGATCAGGCTGCCAAATAATGGAATGCTCCCTTATTTGAGAGCCTGATTCCTAGCAGTAGATGTATAAACTCTAGTCAATTTTATAAACCACCATTTCTGTTAGGGGTAGGCACAGTCTATTATAAAAAGTAGACCGATACACATATATAAAAACAAAGAAATAATTTATTCAAACCAAGATAAAAGCAGTACCCGATGTGGCCACGTTTCACCCTCAGGCTGCGTCAGGGGTAAAACTAAAAATCAGGGGTGATCAACATACCCCTTCAAAAAAAGCTGTGCTTGTCAACAGACACTGCTCTGGATCAAGCACAGCTTTTTTTGAAGGGGTATGTTGATCACCCCTGATTTTTAGTTTTACCCCTGATGCAGCCTGAGGGCGAAACGTGGCCACATCGGGTACTGCTTTTATCTTGGTTTGAATAAATTATTTCTTTGCTTTTATACATGTGTATCGGTCTACTTTTTATAATAGACATTTATGTAGCAAGTAGACTGTTGCCTTTTTTGTTTTTCTTTTTATTTATTTGAGGGGTAGGCACAGGACAAAAGTTCTTGGTCCGATTTTGCCTTGTTAGGACTTTTCCCTGATTTCTGGACTTTCTTAAGTTTGTTTCACACATTTGTTTCAATAAAACAAAAGATAACACATATTAATACTTTTTAATTCACATTAATCAACATGTTAAATCATATGTTAACATTAGACAATTGATTTAGTACACACAAAATGTTTTAAGGCTAGATAAGGTACATTTCTAATTTGTGTGCATAAAGTACACTTTTGCACAAAGAAATGCCTTGTAAAACTACACCATACTTTTAAAAACTATAATAATTAAAGAACTGTGTCCCTCTTTTTAAGGTCCTTGGTGCTTTTTTCTTTGACTGGACTTTTGCTTGTACTTCGTTCCCTCTCTTTGCTATACCAATGTTTACCATTGAACAGCAGCACTACATCCTCAAAATGATAATCAAAGACAATTTGCTCAATTATATATTCTTGATCCTGATGAAACAGCCGTTCAGAGACTACGAATCTCAACAAATGCACACATCAATCATTTATTAATGAGACATTTAAGCGATTTTATGGCACGGGAAAATCCATTTGCAGACGCATGCAAGATGCTGTATGAAGTAGAAAATGAATGCATATGTGAAGCACAACGAAGAAGAATAGAACCTCCAACAGTTTCAATGGCCATTGTTCAAGATCGCAAAAATGATTCAAGATGATACAATGCCCCTAGAGCCAATGAGGTGGCTTTCATTTTTCAAAATACAGATAGGGAACCTCCCTTACATGGAGATCTGATAATACATTGTCGAAACAAGCCAAATGAAGAAAACAAACCTGAGATAATTAGTGTGTTGGACCCCAGTCTAGAACCAATGGTATATCCATTACTCTTTCCATATGGAGATCAGAGCTGGGGGATACATATTCCTTTGTCTAAACAACCAAAATGTATAATGCACCTCCGTCGCAAATCCAGCAACCCAAGACTAAGAGTTATGCAAATGCAGCACTATGGGTACCGTTTGGCAATAAGAGATGAATTCAATCCTTTTCTTAGTGCAGGAAATCTAACGCAACAATATTTTGTGGATGCATATATTAAAACAGAGGCAAACAGGGGACAATGGGGGGTCAGCTGCCGATGGCCAGCGTTTTGTCCCCTGTGCAGCAAGTGTGGGACCGCTGCGCGATGAGCTGCCCACAGATGATTGGGTTGATGAGTCCTTTGATTAGCACTGGCGAAGGAGCGTCGATGCTCTTGGACCTGGAAACAACTTCATCACTCTCAAATCATTTAACCACCATGCCCAAAGGAGTGGAGGAGTGAGTTAGGAGTGTATGTTGAAACGGAAGTCGTTTACAGCTGAACCTGTGTCGGCGGTGCCACTCCTAAACCCGTAAGAGCTATCAGCTTGGAGTTTTTGGCTCCTGTGGAGGTTACATTGAATATCATCTGGAAGACGTGTGAGGACCTAACGGTGGTAGTAAATAATTTTGCTTCAGATATAATCTTATTAGTGAGCCACATGGATAATCTAATCGAATCCTTGGAGAATAAAAAATGGATACAGCAAATGAAGTTCTACAGGAATAGGAAACGGTTAAGATTTTGAAAATGTTAATAGACAATTTGAACAAAATGAATATTATTACAAATAATTAATATCGAGATTGTTGTTTTCCCAGAGTTCCGGGTATGACTCCTAAAGTTTTTTTCCTCTGAAATGATTCCTCTTAGTATATTAATTCAAAAGGAGTGAAGCCTGTGAAACTGGGATTACCTTAATCAGTGGGAATTGGTTTAGAGATTCAAGTGTTTGTATTGTTAAATAATTTCTGGTTTTAAAAGAGAAAAAAAAAATGAAATCAGGTGTATTATTTCCACTAATATTGGACAATAAGTATGTTTCCAACAAAATTAATTGACTATACACCGTCTTGGGTTTGAAGAAGCCAACCAGATGATCAGTGTGGAATAATGATTTTGATAAATAATAACTGGGGATAATCAGGTTAATACCATGTTTTCTTTGTTTACTGTCGTTTAATTGATCTCCTTGTCTTGTTTCACTCTCCCTATTTATTTTGTGGTCTAAGAAAGAGAAAGATTGTATATAATCCATTTATCTAGTTGAGATTGTTTTCTTCTAATATTGTTTTATTGTACAGTCATCTTTGTATTACTGTTTGCAAGTGACCCTTGTAAAATGAAAAATTATAAATAAATGATTAAAAAAAACAGAGGCAAACAGACTTAATTATATTCGACAAAATCAAAAACTGTTGAGTTGAAAAATACTCTGGGTTAATGGAACACCTTGCAAGTGAAGCTGCAAATGGAGGATTTACACCTGGCCAGGCATTTATTTTACCATCATCATTTGCTGGCAGCCCAAGAAATATGCATCAAAATTTTCAGGATGCAATGGCAATAGTTCGCAAATATGGCAAGCCAGATCTGTTAATTACTATGACCTGCAACCCAAGATGGAAAGAAATTACTCAAAATCTAAAAAAAGGCACCAGAGTTTCAACCTGACTTATTGGTCAGGGTGTTTCATTTAAAACTAAAAGAGTTACTACATGATACATGCAAAAAACATATACTTGGTGTCCAGTGGTGTGCTGGTAAATTTTTAACAACAGGCTTTCTCCCCGGTCCACCTCAGCGCCCCCATCCACCACTGCGCCCCCCCCCATCCACCTCTGCGCCCCCCCACCCACCTCTGTGCCCCACAAAATTGCAGAGCTGGCTATAGCCAGGGGGCGGGGGGGGGGCAATGCATTACTCTCTACAGGAAAAAAAAATTAAATGATCCCAGGTTCCAATCTAATTCATATTTAATATGGGATAAAATGCCATAAATAAGTAAATAAATATAAACTTTTAACATTCAGCACCTGATTCTCAAAGTGGACATATTCCAAACACTATAATGAAAATAAAATTTATTTTTTCTACCTTTGTTGTCTGGTGACTTTGTTAGTCTGATCATGCTGGTCCAGTATCTGATTGTGCTGCTCTCTATCTGTTCCCTTGACTCCGTTTCCAGGGCTTCCTTTCCATTTATTTCTTTTCTTTCCTCCTTCATTTCTGGTCCTCCGCAGACTTCACTGTACAGTGGATCCAGCTTCTGCCTATTTTCTCCATCCATGTGCAGTTTCTCTCCTCACTTCCTTTTCCCTCATCTAATCTCCTTCCTCTATCTTCCCTCCATGTCCAGCATTTCTTCTCTCTCCCTTCCCTCCCCTCCATCCATGTCCAGAATTTCTCTTGCCCTCCCATCCATCCATGTCCTGAAACTCTCTTCTCTCCCCTGCCCCTACCCATCCATGTCCTGAAACTCTCTTCTCTCCCCTGCCCCCCTCTACCCATCCATGCCCAGCAACTCTCTTCTCTCCCCTGCCCCCCTCTACCAATCCATGCCCAGCAATTCTCTTCCCTGCCCCCCTCTACCCATCCATGCCCAGCAATTCTCTCTCCTGCCCCCTCTACCCATCTATCCATGCCCAGCAATTCTCTCCCCTGCCCCCTCTACCATCCATGCCCAGCAATTATCTCCCCTGCCCCCCTCTACCCATCCATGTCCAGCAATTCTCTTCCCTGCCCCCCTCTACCCATCCATGCCCAGCAATTCTCTCCCCTGCCCCCCCCTACCCATCCATGCCCAGCAATTCTCTCCCCTGCCCCCCTCTACCCATCCATGCCCAGCAATTCTCTTCTCTCCCCTGCCCCCCCTCTACCCATCCATGCCCAGCAATTCTCTCCCCTGCCCCCTCTACCCATCCATGCCCAGCAATTCTTTCCCCTGCCCCTCTACCCATCCATACCCAGCAATTCTCTCTCCTGCCCCCAGCGATTCTCCTCCCTCCCCTGCCCTCCCGCTCCCATCCATGTCCAGCGATTCTCCGTCGCCCCCACCCTCCCCTCCTGCTCCCAGCCATCTTTTTCTATTACCTCTGTCAAAGCGCCGCATTATTTAAAGCCCTGCTGCCCATCTCCAGCCTCCCCTGCTTGCTTCTGATGAGTTTGTTCGTTCCCTCAGTCCCGCCTTCGCTGAAAAAGGAAATGATGTCAGAATGACATCAGAAGGCGGGACTAAGGGCACAAACTCATCAGAAGCAAGCAGGGAAGGCTAGAGACAGGCAGCAGGGCTTTAAATAACGCAGCGCTTCGAGGGAGGTAATAGAAACTGACTGATGGGAGCGGGAGGGGAGGGTGGGGGTGAAGGACATCGCTGGACATGTTTGGGAGCGGGAGGGGAGGTAAGCATGGCCTGTGATGGCACCCTCCTGCCATGCTTACCTCGTGCAATGGAGCTGGCTTGCCACAAAGAACAACCGGCTCGCAAGAGCTGTCAAAATTTAACAAGCGGCTCTTGCGAGCTGGTGCGAGCCAGCTTTAGCACACCACTGTTGGTGTCCCTCTTGCAAAAATTCATGTCATTGAATTTCAAAAGCATGGTTTAACTCACGCTCATATATTAATTATCATGAAAGAGGAACACAAGCAGAAAAGAAAGGAAATACTTGACAAAATCGTATGTGCTGAAATTCCTGAAATAAACAACTTTCCACGTCTCCCTGCAACAGTTGCTAAACATATGATACATGGCCCATGCAGTGACCATAACTTAAATTATCCCTGCATGCTTTATGGGAAGTGCTCTAAACAGTTTCCAAAACCATTCCAAAATGAAACTATTGAGAACTGTGACGGATATCCTAAATACTGCAGAAGGGATAATGGCGTTGGTACACTCTTAAATGGAAAATTCATTAATAACAGTTGGGTAGTCCCTTATAACCCTTACTTACTTTTAAAGTACAATACCCATAGAAATGTTTAAGTATGTGCATCTATTAAAAGTGTCAAGTACCTCTTTAAATATGTCTATAAAGGACACGATTGTGCCAATGTGGTTATTACAGAACACCATACTGTACAACATGATGAAATGAAAACATAGTAACATAGTAGATGATGGCATAAAAAGACCTGCACGGTCCATCCAGTCTGCCCAACAAGATAAACTCATATGTGTATACCTTACCTTGATTTGTACCTGCCTTTTTCAGGGCACAGACCGTACAAGTCTGCCCAGCAGTATTTCTCGCCTCTCAAGCACCAGTCCCACCTCCCATCTCCGGCTCTGGCAGACCGTATAAGTCTGCCCTCCACTATCCTCGCCTCCCAGCTACCAACCTCTCTACCACCACCTGCTCCGCCACCCAATTTTGGCTAAGCTTCTGAGGATCCATTCCTACTGCACAGGATTCCTTTATGCACATCCTTTACTGACTCTAGATATGTTAGTGCTCCTGAAGCTGCATGGCGATTAAACGGTTTTGAAATGCATCACCAATCACATACTATCCAAAGATTAGAAATACACTTTCCAGATCAACAAAGCATTGTTTTTCACCCTAACGAAATTGAGGCTGCAGTACAAAGAGCCAGAACCAGGGACACCACTTTAACAGCGTGGTTTAAACTTAATGCAGAAGACAATCCTCCAAAGACCATTTTGTATGTAGATAATCCTATGTACTATACTTTCGACAAAAGAGAACGAAAGTGGAAATGTAGAAAAGCAGGACATGACAAAACAATTGGGAGAATGTATGCAGTTCATTTTTCAGCGGACCCTGAGCGTTACTGTTTAAGGCTAATTTTATTACACAAACCAGGGGCTAAGTCCTTTGAAGACTTAAAAACAGTTGCATGTGTTCTTTATAATACATTTCAAGATGCAGCCAAGAAAATGGGACTCATTGACGATGAAGCTCTGTGGGAGAACACCTTAGACGATGCACTCACATGCAGCATGCCACAGCAAATCAGACACCTTTTTGCATACATTTGTGTTTTTGCCGTACCATCAAATGCTTTCCAAATTTTCTAAAAATACAAACTTAATATGACACAAGAGTTTCAACACATCCATGGTTGCAAAGGTGATTGCTCGATTTGTGAACATACTAGCAGAACTATAAGGCATGTATGGGTTACTACAGGCTAATTTGGAAATCACTGGTGAAATTAAAAATGAAATCGCCTCAATGGCAGAACAAGTGAATAGTTTTCAATAACATCTAATTTCATATGAGGTGTGACTTGACATGGTTGAACACCATTTTGCTGCTGTGGAATGGAAAATTCATTATGTGGATAAAATGCAAAAGGAGCACAAAGACCTAGCTAACCATAACAGACAGAATAATATTCACATCATTGGACTCCCAGAAGGAAGTGAAGGAGCTGACATGATATCTTATTTGGAAAAAGTTTTACCAGAATAGCTCTAGTTTAGTTTCCTGTGGCTATATGAAATTAAGCGGGCTCACTGTACCATTCAGTTCGCCTGAGAAATCTACACCTTGCCCAATTATGGCAAAAGTTGAGATATCCTCAAGCCTTACAAATTTTAACTGTAACACGAGTGATGGTTCCTCTGATGTTTAACAAGTAGCACATATATATTGTTCAGGACCTTGCTAAGACTACCACACATAAGAAGAAAATATTTTTGGCTATATAACCTAAATGAAAAGCTCTGGGCATCCATTTGGTTTGTTCTTTCTAGCTCATAGACGAATTACATGGCAAAACACTATGAAGAATTTTGACTATCCTCATGACCTGGAATAATATATGACTGCAAGGTCCATCATGACAGTCATTTTTTGTTCTAGAGTGCTTTGGTTTTCCTACACAGATTATTTCTTTGATTAGAGCTCTTTATTTTTCACCCACTGCCTGAATAGTCAGCTTTCTAGTTTATTTTTATCTTAAGAGAGATACAAGACAACATTGTCCTTTGTCTCCTTATTTATTCAGTTTGGCCCTGGAACATTTTTGTGTATAATAAGGACTAATCTTCAACAAGGCATACCACAATGATCAATAACTGAAATTGTAATACATCACCACTCTACCTTATATTCTGAATGTTTTCTTACCACATCTGTTTGCTTAATTCAATTATGTCATCCATGTTCTCTATGCAACACCAATTGTATCTTTTACTCTGGAATGGTGAATGCCATGACTAAACATTGTAAGCCACATTGAGCCTGCAAATAGGTGGGGAAATGTGGGATACAAATGCAACAAATAAATAAATAAATAAATAAATAAATAATCCTTAAATATTTCAACTTATGCTGACGAATTTCTGTTGTATGTATCTAACCCCAAATCCTTTTTTTCTTCCTATTGAGATATAAAATCAATTAGGAAAAGTTGGAGTTGCTTTTCCTTAATGTACATAGTACAAGAGGTTTCATATAAAAGTTTCCATTTGAAATTTCCAAATGAGCGTCCTGTAGATTGAAATATTTGGGAATATACAGTGCACTCCATTTAAGTGCACGTCGGATAAGCGCATGCTCTGTTTAACTGCATGTTGTACTTCGGTCCCGTTTTTGGCGCCATCAATTTCTATGGGGAAAAACCGGTTTAGCGCACCATTGATAAGTGCAAGATTCGCTTATATGCATGGTTTAAGACCGCTCCTCTGCAGGAAAGACTCCACATAAGCGCACGCACAGAATATGGAAGCCGATTGGCGTGTGACAAAGGGGCGGTAAATTTCAAATCTCGTTGGTTAACTGCCACAGGCAGAAGAAGCAAAAGAATGTTGTTAGAGTGTACACTGGAGTCGTCATCGTTGCGCAACTGTAAAACTTTAACACTGGCTGAACGAATAGAAGTTCTTAAAAAATTAGAAAACAAACAAAGTCAAGCATCTATTGCTAAAGAATATGGTGTCAATCCCAGTCAAATTTCACGTATCTTGAAGCAGAAAGACCAGCTTCTGGAAGAAGCAAAACAATACAAATCCACAGTGGAAATGTAAACGGGCGGGAAAAGCTGAGGAGGTAGAAGATGCTCTTCTTCGGTGGTTTTCTCAAGTCAGGAGCAGACAGTTTCCTGTCAGTGGTCCACTGCTTATGGAGAAAGATAATCAGCTAGCTGAAAGTCTTGGACTAACAATTCAAAGCCACTGTTGGATGGTTGGAAAGATGGAAGGAGAGGAACAACATAAAATTCAAGAAACAGCACGGTGAAAAACAAGACGCTGATGACTTTAGTGCTGAAAATTGGGTTGTGTCAATTCTTCCAACCATCTTGAACGAGTTTGCACCTCGTGACATTTTCAATGCTGATGAAAACGATCTCTACTGGCGAGCGATTCCTGATGGAACACTTGCATTCAAAAAAACCGAAACTACAGGAAGTAAAACGTCGAAGGACCGACTGACGATCCTCTTTAGCTGCAATATGGATGGGAGTGAGAAGTTGGAACCACTCGTCATTGGAAAAGCAAACAGCCCCGTTGCTTCAAGAATGTTAAGTGACTTCCTGTGTCATATGAGGCTAATGCAAATTCATGGATGACTGGGGAGATTTGGAAGCAGTGGCTAAAGAAGTTAGATACTAGAATGAGGGCACAAAAGCGTCAGATTTTGTTGCTTTGTGATAATTGTGCTGCACACAGTGATGATGTCAGGCTCTCTAACATCAAGGTGGTCTTCCTGCCACCAAGCACTACCTCTCTGATCCAACCTATGGATCAGAGCATAATAGCCAATTTCAAACAACATTATTGGGCTCTTGTGCTATGTTGTCTGATGAGCATTATGGATGACCAGACTGGCAAGGATATACATGCTGTTGAACTGGCTCGTAATCTATCACTGTTGGATTTCCTACATATACAGAAAGAAGCCTGGAATCATGTTACACAGGCAACCATTGTGAACTGCTACAAGCGGGCAAGCTTTGTTAGGGATGTGGAGAGGGATGAAACAGATGCAGCTGTTGCAAACGTGTCAGATGAACAGGCTATTGACATCCCAGCCGGTGTAACTGAAGAGGAGTTTCATCACTACGTAGCTGTTGATTACAATCTACAAACAGCACGGATGTCGAGATATGCGCCTACACGCAGGCAATGGCTGATGATGAAACAGATGATGAAATGAGCAGTGAGGCACAGGCTGACAAAATTCAACAACCTCCTGTCACTTGGCAGACGTAGTCTATGGAACTCACAGACACAAGAGTGTACAGAGGACTATGACTGACTTCAAGTAAGCCTAACGTCAGTTAACGGAGACTGTATAACGCCAGTTAACAGAGACTGTATACTGCATGTATAATAAACAGTACTGTACATATGTTTATTAGATGTCAAGCTTCTTTGGGTCACAATGGTTAAATGCATGCTCCGGTTAACTGCATGTATTTCTTTGGTCCCAGACCCTTTCACTTAAGCGGATTGCACTGTGTTTTAGTCATAATTTAAATGCTATCTTAAAATTTAATTTTTCTAGATTGCTTTCTAATTTTTGTGAAACTGTGTCCCAATGTTCTCTCCTTTACTTAACGTGGTGGGGATGACTTAGTATAGCTAGAACAGCTATGTCCAAACTAAAGGCACCCTAAGATAAATGTGGGGCCTTGTTTCCTGATTTTCAAGTCTATCATCGCATATTTCTCTTTCGACAAGGTTGTTTTTGGATTTCAAAGGCAAATAATGAGTATCCTCATTGGTTGGAGATTGAGTCTACTTTGGCTAAGGGCTGGGGTTTAGATCATTTGATAGGAGTAAAATTATCACTATTTTTATAGATCACCATGTATGAGAGCTACTCGTTATGCGCTTAGGGGGACTAATAAATCAGCACTGAAATCATTGCCGACTAAGCATATTCTATAATCATTGCCTAGATTTAGGCACCGATTATAGAATACGCTTAGTTGATATTACACCAATGAAAATGTGGCGTAAATCCCAGTGCATAGATTTAGGTGCACTGGGCCATATTTTATAACTAGGTGCATAAATTTCAGAACGCCCACGAAACACCCATTTTCCCACCTATAACCAAGCCCCTTTTTGCCTGCAGACATTAGATGTTTGGCACACATCGTTACAGAATACTCTTAGCGAGTTTTGCGTCTAAATTCTAATCAGTGCCAATTAGTACTCATTGTTGCTTAAGTGCTGCTATCAGCACTCAGCTTGTGAAGCTTGTTAAATTACATGCAGTGTTATAGAATCTGTGCCGATATTAGCGCCAATCTCTAGGCGCGCTATATAGAATCTGGGAATTAATGAGTTAGATCATTCCATTGCATGGTCATAATCTACTTGTTTCGTTATATGGTCCAATGCCCATCTTAAAATTAACAGTAGGCGGCCTATTGTGGGGAAGTGTGGGCAATGAACTGGTATTTGAAAACTATCTGATTTAGGACATGGATCTTTTTTTTTGCCTTTTCATCATTTATGCTCTCAATTTTCACTTTCTCTTGTTCAGTTTTTTGCATGGCTTAGACTGATTTAGTGTATTTGTTCTTGATGGAAAAATGTAATTCCTATAGCCTCTCCTAGAGTGTTGAGAACAGTAAATAAGATGGTGTGTCTGGGGCATGAGGCTTCTGGATTTTATAAAATACTTATGAATATGAAACACGCTAATCCCATGACTATTGAGAAAATATGGGAAAATGAATGGAGACCCCAAGAAAATATTCCTAGAGTGTTATGGGAAGGTTTTGGACATGCTTATTTAAAACTGTTGGTTCTGCTAACTTGGGGGTCCTTTTACTAAGCTGCAGGAAAAAGGGCCCTGTGGTAGTGGCGGGGGCCATTTTTCTCATGCACAGGGCCATTTTTACCACAGTGGGTAAAAATCCTCCCCACAAAAAGTGACCATGCAATAAGATAACCCTTACCACATTGCCATGTGGCGGGAAGCCCTTACCGCCACCCACTGACAGTAAGGGCTCCTGCGGTAACCCAGCAGTAACCAAGCAGCACATGGCGATGCCTGATTACCACCTGGTTAACGCCGAGCTAGAGAAAAAATTTTTTCTAGAGCACCAGATCCGGAGCTACTACCGGCGACCACGTTGGGCTGGTGGTAGTTCTGATTTAGTGTGCAGTGGGCTTACCTCCGCTTTGAAAAAGACATCCTTAACTTCATTTTTTTATAACACATAAAAAGCGCCTTAAGATGTGCGTGCTAATTTGGCCACATGGCCAAATTATGCACATAACTTAATTGATTAACAAGCCAATCAGTACTGATAATTGGTACTTAACAAAAAATTAGTGGCTTTAACTAGAATTAATGCGCACAACTTTCTAGGCGTATTCTATAATGAATTATGTATAAATTCTAATGCAGACAGTCAAAAAGGGGTTGTAGCCATGGGCGTGGAGTGGGCAGGTTGTAGGCATCTCAAAAAGCTATGGGCACTATTATAGAATACACCCAATATGCACCTAAGTTAGGCACAGGTATTTAGGCCTGGTTTTAGGTGGCCTAAATGGGTGCACCTAAATTTTAGTCATAAGAATGGCCCATGAGTGTATTCTATAAACTACATATAACTTTAGGTATAGTTTATAGAATCACGCTAACCAAGTGGTGTTTTGGCGCTGAATTTTAAGGCGCCATATATAGAATTTCCCCCAGAGTGTACTGGACTCGGGATAGATTATATAAAGTGCACTTAAGCTCAAACTCTTTATGTTGGTCATGCTTAAAAGCATCTGGGACTCTTGAACATATGTTATTCCAATGCCCTTATCTAGATACCTTCTGGAAGGATATATGGCAGAAAATTTCTGAAATCTTGGATATAAAATGTCCCCTTTTATAAAAAATTATTATTTTCTGCTCTATAGCTTTGATACAGTGGTTATTTTATTAAATCTTTACCTTTATGTGATATATTGTTAGAGGGGGTTAAAAGAAATAAAAAATAATTTTTTTTTTATAAACTTACCTGGGGTCTGAGGGGTCCTGCCATTTTCGGGGGGTCAGTGTTGCAGGGGGCAGAGTCGGGAGGTCGGGGCCGATTTCAGGGCCGTTAGGGAGCTGGGGAGGTTTTTCGGGCCGATTCGGGGCCCCGAATCGTGCAGCAGGCAGCACGATCTGGTGGGGTCTTCGGGCCCTGTTTTGGGGCCGTTTCGCGTCGGGGTTTGGGCGCGGGGTAGTGGGCGCAGAAGCGCTGTCGTTTCCATGTCCGGGGACAATTGCGGATGTCCCCGGACCCGAAAAGATGAAGTCGGGTTCGGTGGTGGGCGCAGTAGCGCCGAAGAAGCCGGCGAGGCCCGTTTTACAGGGCCGGAATGAAGAGGAGAGGCGGGAGGAGCCAAGGAGTTCGTGCATGCGGCAGCGCGCCTCATGCACGAATCGGCGACGCGCATCGGCGAAAAGACTCCGTGTAGGCCGAAGCCGGGGGCTAAATTTTGGGCCCGGCCACGGAGGTTTTTTTGTTTTTCCTCCGTTTTGGAAGAGGGATCACCGGGACCGGAACCAGCGGGGGTCTTCGCGAAAGAGGAAATTCTTCTTTCAGGTAAGGGGTCGTTTGACCCGGAATTTTACTTTATTGAATTTTAAAATGTAGAAATAGCGTTTTTTATTTTTAAAAAATCGGGGTTTTGAGTTTTTTAAATTCGGTTTTCAGTTTCGGGGTCGGGGAATTTTTGGGGATTTTTGTGGCGGGTTAGATTTTGAATTTGCATATTTTAAGTGGGACTTTTTGATAGGGTACTGTTTAAAGGGGATCTGAAAGGGTTAATTTTTTTTATTCGACGGGGTAGGTTTAGAGGGGGGAGTTTGAATTTTTGGGATATTTTTTGGAATTTTTTGGGGATTTTTAAAAGGGGATTTGGGGAAAATAGTGTGGTATGGTTTAGAAAGGGTTAAATTTAAATTTTGAAATTACTGCTAGTTAGGGAATAAAAGTGTTATTGGGGATGGGAATTTTGGGGTATATTGGAAGTTGTTTAGTTGGGTTTTTATTTTAATTATTGATTTCCCCATTATTTTCTATGGGAAATCAGTAATTAAAATGGGGATTTAGCACTGCTGGCCAAGATTCCGCCGGTCAGCAGTGAAGCTTGGAATGTTAAGGGAGAGGGCTGATTGGTTGGGAAGGGCTTGGAATGGCACCGAAAGCTCCGTATCCTTGGATACGGAGTCGTTGGCGGTTGGCAGAAGGAGTTGGGATCTGGTGAGGAGAGGGTGTGTTTTGGAGTGGCTGGTGGAGATAGGTGATTTGAGGGTGAGTGGTGTGGATTTGAGTTGGAAGAAGGGAGTGAGTGGTCAGGAGGAAAGTGAATAAATAAGGATTAGGTGTAAAAGAGTGAATTAATGCTGTTGGGGCTGATTTGTATATACAGGGAGTTGAATGTGAATGTTAGGGTTACTGGGGGGGGGGGGGAAAAGAGTGATTGTGGGGTGTTGTGTTGGGTTCCGGTTGATCACCTGATCGCTCCTTTATTAGTTTAGGGTCCATAATAAAATAAGGTTAGGTTTTTTTAGACTAGGGAATTATAATTATATTTGTTTAAAAGTTAAATAGAACCAAAGTTTTGATAGTGTAAGAAAGTAGTGTCATTAAGTGGGGGTATTTACAAGGGAGAGAGGGTCTTGCCTCCTTTTTGGTTTTTAAGGGTGAGGTTAGAGCGAAGACGTGCTGGAGAAGTGAAGCTGAGAACACGGGCCCCCACGCAAGAAAGACTACCGACCAGCTAAAAGGAGCGTAAGGAAAAGACTGCATTGCTGCATCCGTTTAGAAAAACGGGACTTTTGAAAAGGAAAAAGAACAAAAAGGGGGGGGAAAAAATAGAACATAATATAAAAATAAATACTTACCTGGTGCTAGGGAAGTTGGGTCCGGTATCCCTGTAAAACATAAACATCACACAAAGAATCAAAATCCTTATATGAACACAATTCTGGAAAAGAAATTGAATAATTTATTTGGATATTGTAAAGTATAAGAATAGAGGTTAAGCATCAGAATACTTATCTGAGACTGGGGGATGTGGAGAGAAAACCTGTGAAAGGAATAGAGAAATAAAATTACCTATTTGATTTACATTATAAATTTTATTAAATGTTATGCAACAGGTTACATCTGTTTAAAATAAATTCTTAATCATTTGAAATTTTATATGGTGAATTGGTGATTTGTGCTCTCAAGGAGTGGGAAAATCTTGAAATTAGTTTACATTCCTCTCTTGCTTCAGAAGCAGGGGACGAGGTTAGTGACTGTTGTCTGCTCCTCACTCCTGGGAACTGGTTCCTGAAGAGCCGTCACGACTACTTCCATCAGGCTTACTAGGGTCCAGTTTATTTACACCATCCCGGGCGTGAGGGCCGACTAACATTTGGCGTAGTCGGCAGGATTTTCCCGTTGTTGAGGGTAACAAACGGGGGCATTGGTAACCTCAGAAGTGTATATTGTGCTCTGAGAAATTTGGGGAAAATTGTATTAACAAATCTTCTCTTCAGGGTTTCCAGTGATACGGGTGAGCTGTGCTAATAAAGATATTGAAAAAAAAAAGTGGTTTGGGTTTTTGTCTCCCGGGATCTCTGTCTCGAAAGCAGACCCAGTCTCCTGGAAGAAGAGAGAAGATGGAAGGAGAAGCCGCAATGGGAAGCCGAGTTCCACAAATTGTGACTCACACGGTGGTGATTCCACAAGACAGAACTGTGCCGGATTTCCATGGGTTCCCGAAAGGGCCGGACGACCTTCAAGTTGAAGAGTGGATAGATAAAATGAAATCCAGATTGAGGATTCTGAGAGTTCCGGTGGAGGACCAGGTGGAGGTGGTACGGGATCACCTGAGAGGGATAGCACTCGACACCATCAAATACTCCCTACCTAGAGATTGCTCTGTGGATGCCATTTTTGATGTACTTCGACAGGTATATGGAGACAAAGTGGCCCTTGGACTTCGAATTCAGGAGTTTTACAATTACCGACAGGGTGAACGTGAATCTATCCGAGTGTTCGCCTATAAGTTACAAGAAAAGATGGAAATCATCATGAAGCGTGACAGAAGGAGGATGGGCAACGCCGAAGAGTCATTGAAAGAGCAATTTATCATTGGGTTAAGAGATGAAGTGTTGAAAAGGGAAATTTCGAAGCGGAGTGAGGACAACCCGAATATGCCTTTCTCCGATCTGATGCAGGCGGCCATCCGGTGGGCAGGAGAGGAACGAGGGTTGATGTCATGGGAGCAGACGCCGAAGAGAATTTTACAGCGGAACAGAGAGGAGGCCGGAGATTTTTGTCGTGCTGGGGAATCAGCCACGGTTGCCATGATGCAGCAAATGACATCTATGTTTACAAAAATGTGCGAGCGGCAGGAGCAGGAGTGGGATCGCCAAAGAAAGGAAAGGAACGAATGGAGGTATGCAAATCCCCCAAGAGAGCGTGCGGGCCCTAGCCAGAGCTGGGGGCAGTCTAGAACACAGACTGGGGAGATCATTTGTTTTAGGTGTCGGGAGCCAGGTCATATGGCCAGGAATTGTCAGAGTGAACGGCTCAGTAGACCCTACTCTGGGCCCAACCGAGAAGATCCAGCAGTACCAAGTACAAGCGGGAGTGTACCCAGAACCAGCGGTGTCCGTGGGGAAACTTCAGAATCACCAAAAGGGAGTGATCCTCGGGCGGCTGTCAGAATGCAGAGGAACTTGAGCATGGAGGCTAAAGAGGAAAAATTGTTTGGAGAGAGAGCTATTGGTGCGAGCCCGGTGCTGAAAGTGAAAATCAATGGAGTGGAAACAGTGTGCACAGTAGACACCGGGTCGAGTGTTTCCACCATTCTCGCAAGTTTTTTTTATAAAACTTTTAAGAATACGGAGAATCTTCAGGATGCGAGTCAGCTGACACTGGTAGCGGTAAACGGGACTGATCTACCAGTGTTAGGGTACATCGATGCGGATGTGCAGTGTTTGGGGCAGTTGGTACCTGAGAGGTGCATCTTCATTGTAAAGGACAATTTTCAGAATGGGCAAGTGGACAACACCTCCACTCAGGGTATTGTGGGAATGAACGTTCTTCAACACCTGGAAGGGTTATTTAAGGACCTATCCTGCTTTACCCTGGAGCCGGTAAAGATAGCAAGAATACTATCAAAAATCTCCCAGAAAAAGTCCAATTCCAGAGAGAATGAAGGTTGGGTGAAGTTGCAGGGGAGTTCGGGTGAGGTAATCCCAGCTATGTCGGAGAAGATCATCATGGGAAAATGTCAAAACGTCCGGAAGACCTCTGGAGTTCTGATGGTATCAGCATCAAGGAGAGTGAATTTACCGGATAAGATTATGGTGGCCAACACCCTGGTAAAGCAGTGTAGAGGGAATGTTCCGGTCCGGATGATAAATATTGGAAGCAGAGATATCAAGATACCGGGAAGAGCTCAAATCGCAGAGGTGAATTCAGCTGAGTTGGTTGCACAGGAACCAGAGCTGGATTCAGCTGAGGCGGTGATGGAAGATTGGGAAGAGTTACTCCCTAAGGTCAAGGTGGAGTGGGAAAAGCTGACTACAGAACAAGCGCAAATGTTGAAGGAGCTTTTATGGGAACACAGAGATGTGTTTTCTGTAAATGACACTGATATTGGGTATACTGACCTGATTACTCATAAAATAAATACGGGGAACGTACATCCGATCAAGCAACCCTTCCGGAGAGTATCTCCTCACCTGTTCGACCAATTCAAGACACACGTGCAGGATTTGGTGCAACAGGGAATTCTGCAAAGAAGTTTTAGTCCGTGGGCATCACCCGCGGTTGTAATAAGAAAGAAGGATGGAAGTCTTCGCTTTTGTTGCGATTACCGCAAACTTAATGCAGTGACAGTACGAGATGCGTACCCTCTACCGCGCATCGATGAATCGTTGGATGCCTTGGGGGCTTCTCGCTGGTTCTCTTCATTGGATATGACCTCTGGCTATTTCCAGCTGGGAATGTCTCGGGATGATATAGAGAAAACTGCCGTTACCACTCCCTTCGGTTTGTTCGAGTGGACTAGGATGCCTTTCGGCTTGTGCAACGCGCCAGCGAGTTTTCAGCGTCTTATGGAAACAGTCTTGAGTGATTACGTGTTTCAAATCCTTCTGCTGTATTTGGACGACATTCTGGTTTACGCTTCTAGCTTTGAAGAACATCTGAGAAGGCTGAATATGGTTTTCCAGCGGTTGAAAGAAGTGGGCTTAAAGCTGAAGCCTTCCAAATGCAAAATTGTTTGCCAGGAGGTTCGTTTCTTGGGGTATGTGGTATCTAGTCAAGGAGTGTCAGCTGATCTTGATAAAGTGAAGGCCCTGAAGGAGTGGAAAGTTCCCACAACGAAGACCGAAGTGCGTAGTTTCATGGGGTTCGCCAGTTTTTATAGGCGTTTTGTCCAAAACTTCGCTCAAGTGGCAGCCCCTTTGCATGCCTTAACTGGGAAATCAGCATCTGAAGGGGCAGTGATTGTGTGGAATGAAGAGTGTCAGTCAGCATTCGAGACACTTAAGGAGAAACTTTCAACCGCTCCTATACTGGCATATCCAATATTCACGGAACCATTTATTTTAACGACGGATGCGAGCTGTAAAGGCTTGGGGGCGATTTTGAGCCAAGTTCAAGAAGGTTGCGAGAAGGTTATCGCTTTTGCCAGCAGGGGGTTGAGAAAATCTGAGAGAAACTCCAGCAACTACTCTGCGTTTAAACTGGAGCTCCTTGCGCTGAAGTGGACAGCTACAGAAAAATTTAGAGAATATCTGCTGTACCGAAGGTTCATAGTAAGGACGGATCACAATCCTCTCAAATACCTGGAGACGGCTAAAATTCAGGCAGTGGAACAACGTTGGCTTGCGCAGCTGGCCGAACTGGATTTTATAGTCGAGTATAAGCCTGGAAGAAATAATTTAGCGGCTGATGTATTGTCCCGACTGCCGGAGAGAGAGGAGGCGGAACTGAGTGAAGAGGAGTCTGGGAAAGATTTTTTGAAGATGACATGCTCGGCAATTACAGTGAAGGCGAAGAGGAGAAAAGCTGCAAAAAGAAAATGTGATGGAATTTTGACTGAGGCTCAGGAGACAGAGATTGAGAAATTGCAAAAAGAAGATGAAACCCTATCTAAGGTCATGTTATGGCTGGAATCTAAACATGTCCCCGTATCAGAGGAGTTGACTTCTTCGGAAGTGAAGGCACTGTGGAAAATAAGATCCAGATTATGTGTGAGAAAAGGAATTTTGTATAGAATATTTGAAGATTGTCGACATGGAGGAGAGGTATACCAAGTGGTGGCTCCGGAGGCAGTGCGAAAGGAACTTCTGGAGATGTTTCACGATCGGAGAGGACATTTCGCGGCAGAGACTACCTTCAAGAATCTAAGGAGGAGTTACTTTTGGTTGAATATGAAGGCCGATGTGGAGAGATGGATACAAAGTTGCAGGAGATGCTGCTATTCCAAGGAGTTGTTTCCTAAGGAAAGAGCCAGAATGTCGTGCTTTAATGTGACAAAGCCTCATGAAGTGTTGGCTGTGGATTTCACAGTTCTGGAAAAAGACAGCAGAGGATTTGAACATGTGATTGTGATGACGGATATGTTTTCTAGATTTACAATTGCTGTGCCGACAAGGAACCAGACCGCTAGAACAGTCGCAAGGGAGTTGGTAAATAGGTGGTTTTCTGTTTATGGAATCCCGGAGAGATTACATTCCGACCAGGGGTCTAATTTTGAATCTTCCATCATCAAAGAATTGTGCAACTGGTACGGTATTAAGAAAACCAGGACAACACCGTACCATCCCCAAGGCAATGGAAGATGTGAAAGGTTCAATCGAACTTTTCACCAGATTATGCGCACCTTTCCTGAAGATAAAAAGAAAAGCTGGTCCAAATATCTCCCGGAAGTGAATCAGATCTATAATAGTTCTTTACATCATGCCACCGGCTATACACCGGCATCCCTGTTCTTGGGAAAGGAGAGTTTGATGCCACAACGAAAGTTCGTGGAGGAGTGGGAGGAAGAGGTAACTGGAAGGAATTTGGATGAGTGGGTGCAGAATCACAAGGAGAGATTGGAATGGGCGCAACAATTAGCCCGGGAAGCGGATGAACAGCAAAATGAAAAAATGAGAAAATATCATGACCGGAAATATGATGTAAAACCTCTTCAAACAGGAGATTGGGTTTTGTTGAAGAGGCAGAGATTTCCGGGACGGCATAAAATTCAAGATATTTGGGAACATCAACCGTATCAGATCATGGAAATTCTTGGGAATACTGACAATGTATTGAAAATTAAGAATGACCTATCTGGGGAGAAATTAATCCATAGGGATTTGGTGAAAAAATATGACTTTGATGATATTATGTCTGGGGATGGGCAAATACAGAATGTTGCTGTAGAACTCAGAAAAGATATGTGTACGGTTCCTGTATTGAAATCAAAAAAATGTGGTTGGTACACTATTTGTACGGAGGTGATGATCACTCCTGCTGAGTCTGATTGTGGAAAACTGGGAAATGTAAGAAGTTCAAGTAGGCCTAACAAGGGAATATGCTCTTCATACTTAAGTGAGCATTTTGTGTTAAAATAAAGGAGCAATCCGGGAATGAATGGTGTTATGGAGGTGTTGACTGATGATAAGAGTGGAATGTGTGGGAGGAAGGAAAGTTCTGATAATGGTAAGAATGTTAGGGTTGTGAGTTTGTGAAAGGAATATTGGGGACAATATTGATTTTCAGACCGGGCGAATGTTAGAGGGGGTTAAAAGAAATAAAAAATAATTTTTTTTTTATAAACTTACCTGGGGTCTGAGGGGTCCTGCCATTTTCGGGGGGTCAGTGTTGCAGGGGGCAGAGTCGGGAGGTCGGGGCCGATTTCAGGGCCGTTAGGGAGCTGGGGAGGTTTTTCGGGCCGATTCGGGGCCCCGAATCGTGCAGCAGGCAGCGCGATCTGGTGGGGTCTTCGGGCCCTGTTTTGGGGCCGTTTCGCGTCGGGGTTTGGGCGCGGGGTAGTGGGCGCAGAAGCGCTGTCGTTTCCATGTCCGGGGACAATTGCGGATGTCCCCGGACCCGAAAAGATGAAGTCGGGTTCGGTGGTGGGCGCAGTAGCGCCGAAGAAGCCGGCGAGGCCCGTTTTACAGGGCCGGAATGAAGAGGAGAGGCGGGAGGAGCCAAGGAGTTCGTGCATGCGGCAGCGCGCCTCATGCACGAATCGGCGACGCGCATCGGCGAAAAGACTCCATGTAGGCCGAAGCCGGGGGCTAAATTTTGGGCCCGGCCACGGAGGTTTTTTTGTTTTTCCTCCGTTTTGGAAGAAGGATCACCGGGACCGGAACCAGCGGGGGTCTTCGCGAAAGAGGAAATTCTTCTTTCAGGTAAGGGGTCGTTTGACCCGGAATTTTACTTTATTGAATTTTAAAATGTAGAAATAGCGTTTTTTATTTTTAAAAAATCGGGGTTTTGAGTTTTTTTTAAATTCGGTTTTCAGTTTCGGGGTCGGGGAATTTTTGGGGATTTTTGTGGCGGGTTAGATTTTGAATTTGCATATTTAAGTGGGACTTTTTGATAGGGTACTGTTTAAAGGGGATCTGAAAGGGTTAATTTTTTTTATTCGACGGGGTAGGTTTAGAGGGGGGAGTTTGAATTTTTGGGATATTTTTTGGAATTTTTTGGGGATTTTAAAAGGGGATTTGGGGGAAAATAGTGTGGTATGGTTTAGAAAGGGTTAAATTTAAATTTTGAAATTACTGCTAGTTAGGGAATAAAAGTGTTATTGGGGATGGGAATTTGGGGTATATTGGAAGTTGTTTAGTTGGGTTTTTATTTTAATTATTGATTTCCCCATTATTTTCTATGGGAAATCAGTAATTAAAATGGGGATTTAGCACTGCTGGCCAAGATTCCGCCGGTCAGCAGTGAAGCTTGGAATGTTAAGGGAGAGGGCTGATTGGTTGGGAAGGGCTTGGAATGGCACCGAAAGCTCCGTATCCTTGGATACGGAGTCGTTGGCGGTTGGCAGAAGGAGTTGGGATCTGGTGAGGAGAGGGTGTGTTTTGGAGTGGCTGGTGGAGATAGGTGATTTGAGGGTGAGTGGTGTGGATTTGAGTTGGAAGAAGGGAGTGAGTGGTCAGGAGGAAAGTGAATAAATAAGGATTAGGTGTAAAAGAGTGAATTAATGCTGTTGGGGCTGATTTGTATATACAGGGAGTTGAATGTGAATGTTAGGGTTACTGGGGGGGGGGGGAAAAGAGTGATTGTGGGGTGTTGTGTTGGGTTCCGGTTGATCACCTGATCGCTCCTTTATTAGTTTAGGGTCCATAATAAAATAAGGTTAGGTTTTTTTAGACTAGGGAATTATAATTATATTTGTTTAAAAGTTAAATAGAACCAAAGTTTTGATAGTGTAAGAAAGTAGTGTCATTAAGTGGGGGTATTTATAAGGGAGAGAGGGTCTTGCCTCCTTTTTGGTTTTTAAGGGTGAGGTTAGAGCGAAGACGTGCTGGAGAAGTGAAGCTGAGAACACGGGCCCCCACGCAAGAAAGACTACCGACCAGCTAAAAGGAGCGTAAGGAAAAGACTGCATTGCTGCATCCGTTTAGAAAAACGGGACTTTTGAAAAGGAAAAAGAACAAAAAGGGGGGGGGGGGGGAAAAATAGAACATAATATAAAAATAAATACTTACCTGGTGCTAGGGAAGTTGGGTCCGGTATCCCTGTAAAACATAAACATCACACAAAGAATCAAAATCCTTATATGAACACAATTCTGGAAAAGAAATTGAATAATTTATTTGGATATTGTAAAGTATAAGAATAGAGGTTAAGCATCAGAATACTTATCTGAGACTGGGGGATGTGGAGAGAAAACCTGTGAAAGGAATAGAGAAATAAAATTACCTATTTGATTTACATTATAAATTTTATTAAATGTTATGCAACAGGTTACATCTGTTTAAAATAAATTCTTAATCATTTGAAATTTTATATGGTGAATTGGTGATTTGTGCTCTCAAGGAGTGGGAAAATCTTGAAATTAGTTTACATTCCTCTCTTGCTTCAGAAGCAGGGGACGAGGTTAGTGACTGTTGTCTGCTCCTCACTCCTGGGAACTGGTTCCTGAAGAGCCGTCACGACTACTTCCATCAGGCTTACCAGGGTCCAGTTTATTTACACCATCCCGGGCGTGAGGGCCGACTAACAATATGTTTGACTATTGCATTGCACCAAATTATAAATAATTGGAAACATTTCAAGTTAATCTATTCAGAATTCTGGTGGAATTCTGATTGCTTAATTTATAGGTATGAGAAACAGTTGGCCTCTAAATGTAGGAATTTTAAGACATTTATGGACATTTGGAATCCTATGGACCAATATATATATAAAATAATCTTAACTGGAAGACTACATTTGTTGGTCTTTGTACTGCCTCATTAATGTTATCATTTATGCTCATTTTTGTTCTATTTGACTTAGGGGCCCTTTTACTAAGCCACGTAGGCACCTACGTGCATCAGTTTTGAACGACTGCCCGGCCACTGCATGGCCTGGGTAGTAATTTCATTTTTTACGCACGTCCACTAAGTGCACTGGAAATTTTCCTGCTTACGGCGCTAATAGGGCGGTAATCGGCATTGTAAGCGCGTAGACCATTACCACCTGGTTAACGTATTATTATTAGCATTTGTATAGCGCTACCAGACGCACGCAGCACTGAACACCTGACACAGAGAGACAATCCCTGCTCAATAGAGCTTACAATCTAAAAATACAGACTGACAAGACGGGTGAGGGAAGTACTGCGTGAGAAGGAACAAAGGGAGGGCAATTGAGTAGTGGCTAGCAGTGGCGTAGGCAGATGGCCAATTTTGGGTGGGCACAAAATTTTCTCTCTGTCCCTGCTCCCTTCCTCCCCGCACTCTCCACATATCCCCCGGCACCTCCCAATTGAAAATATACTTTAGCTCATAAAGATCCCCAAGCTCTGTCAGCTGAAAACTTCCTCCGAAGACAGCCAGAAATCCCTTTTACCAAGCTTGGCAGGCAGCAGTAGCAACAATGCTTTGAGTCACCGATGCTGGCACCCCATGCAAGCTTAGTTATCGGTGGCTCAAGGATGTTGCTGCCATCTGCCAAGCTTAGTAGAAGGGAGTTTTGGCTGCTTTTAGAGGAGGTCCTCAGCTGATGTAGGTTGGGGATCCCCACCAGCTACAGCAAGGGTCAGGACTAGTGTTAGACATGCTAGGGCCCAGACTCTCGCCAAACACAGAACAAGGGATCACAAATTAGAAATAAAAATATGTAGACAAAAATTGAACTCGGAACCTCAGCATGTTACAGTGGAGAAATAAAATCAGAAATGTATTTCTTTTTTCTACTGAACACAATAAAATGATATCCGCTATGCACATTTCTCAAGCTAACAAATTTCAGTTAATAAATTCAAAATAAAATGTCTTTTCTACCTTTGTTATCTGGTCATTTTATTTTTCCATTATGTTGGTTCAAGTTTCTCTTTTCCACTTTCCTGTCTTTCTGTTAATTCTCCTTCAAGCAGCTGCTATTCATTTGTCTTTTCTCCACTCTTATTCTATTCCCTCACTACACTGACATATTGATGTTTGTTTCATTTTAGCTCTTTCCTATCTTTTTTTTCTTTCCTGCTCTCTGTCCACTCAAATTTCATCTTCTTTTCAGATACCTATCAGATTTCCATCTCCTTCTTTTACCCACTAGCTCTCCTATTCCCCATCTCATTCCTTCTCCAACCTTCCATCTTCAATCTACTCCCCGTAATCACTAGCATCCTGTCGTTCATTTCCTTACCTTGGCCTTCCACACGCTTCCACCATCCCAGTGTCTGCCTCCTTCCAACCCTTCTAGCCCAGCATCTGTTCCCTCTTTCTCCTCTCTCCACCCTCTATCCCCTCCTAGCATCTTCCTGTCATTTCTCTCTTTCCTCTTGCCCCTTCCCCCAGGGGCCAGCATTTCTCCCCCTCTTCCTTCCCACCCACATTCCAGAATTTCTCCCTCACTGTCTTCTACCCCTGGATCCTACATCTCCCTCCTTCTTCCCCCTCCTCCGCCCTCATGTTCAACATTGTTCCCTCTTTTCCTCTTCTCTCTCACCCTTGCATCCCAAGTCTAACATCTGTTTCCCCCTTGCAGCATCTCTCCCACCACCATGTAACATTTCTCCTTCATCCCTCTGTCCCCTGTGCAGTACCTTTTCCTCCCCTCCCTCCCAGGTCCAACATTTCTCCTTCTTTTGTCATTCACCCCTCCTTCCCTCCCCACCCTACCATACATCCAGCAATTATCCCTCTCTCTCTCCCCATATCCCAATAATGATCCCCTTTCTTCTACTCTGCCATGCATGTCTCTCTCTCCTACACCCCCCTGCATCTCTCCCTCCCCTCCCTAACAATTTTCCTCACTCCTACACCCCCTGTGTAGCATCTATCTTCTTTCCCTCCCCTCCACTCCCATGCCCAAGCAGCCCAACAATTTTATCTTCTCTCCAACCCCCCCCCCCCCATGCATCATCACCGTCTTTCCCACTTGCTAGTCACCAAACAACTGAACGCCGCAGCTCATCTCCTGGCCCCTTCTGAGTCAGCTGGCAGCAGCGATTTTCCATGGACACGATCTTCTAGCTTCGGTCCCTGCATTCTTTTCTTCGATCGTCGCCGGCAGCGCTGCCATTCACACAGGCAGCTCCGCTCCCCTCTGCCACGTCCATCTGGCCCTACGTAAACAGGAAGTGCATCAGAGAGGGCCGGATGGACGCGGCAGAGGGGGGCGGAGCTGCCTGTGTGAATGGCAGTGCTGCCGGCGACGATCAAAGAAAAGAATGCAGAGACCGAAGGTACTGGGTAGCATGCAGGGACCGAGGCAGCGCCGGCGGGGAGGACAAGAATTTCCATTGCGGCCGGACGCCAGATAAAAGGCAGTGAGCGAGCAACATGGGCGGGCAGGCGGGCCTGGAGGGAATGTAGAGAGAGATAAGAGTGGATAGGTAATGGGGGGGGGGGGGGGGGGCTGCAGAATGGATGCATTTAAAGGTCAGTAAGAGAAGTTTGAACTGTATGCGGAAGCGGACAGGGAGCCAGTGAAGTGACTTGAGGAGTGGGCTAGTGTGGGTATAACGATTTTGGCAGAAAATAAGTCATGCTGCAGAATTTTGGACAGACTGGAGAGGAGAGAGATGGCTGAGTGGAAGACCAGTGAGAAGCAAATTGCAATAATCCAAGCGAGAGGTGACAAGGGTTTGGATAAGGGTTCTGGTAGCGTATTCAGAAAGGAAGGGGTGGATTTTGCTAATGTTGTAGATAAAGAAACGACGGGTTTTGACAATCTGTTGAATATGCGCAGAGAAGAAGAGAGAGGAATCAAAGATGACTCCAAGGTTACGAGCCGAGGATGCAGGGAGGATGTGAGAGCTATTAACGGAGATAGAGAATGGGGGAAGAGGGGAAGTGGGTTTAGGGGGAAAAATGAGAAGTATGAGACCTTACTGCTAGGTCAATGGGTGGCAGTAAGGTCTCAGGTCCAAAATGGAAGCGCGTCAATTTTTATTTTGCCACACGTCTGTTTTCGGTGCCTTTTTTGCAGGTGTACTGAAAAATGGACTTGCACGTGTCCAGTACACGCGCCTACACCAGTGCAGGCCATTCTTCAGCGCGTCTTAGTAAAAGTACCCCTTAATGTTTTGTTACATTTTTGTTTATGGATTTCTTTTTAAAAAAACTTCAATAAAAAGTCTAAGACTAGAACTATTCTTGGTTAAAGCGGAATATAAAAGTTGTAACTGTATATGTAAATGAACTAAAAAAAAATCTGAAAATCTGGAATAAAAGCCATAAAACTAAAAACAAACCAAAAGTTGTTTGCCTTGTATACACCTCTACTGGGTATAATATAGGCATAGTGTGGATGATCTTTTAAAATACTAATGTGTGCTTCCCATTTTATAAGGAGAATACTTGTGTGTTTCAAAAAAATATCTCCACTAGTATTTATGCTTTATATAAATCACAATAAGTGTGAGCTAATTGCTTGTTTAGACATAGGGTTTGGGGGGAATGGATTTCAGGGGGTTTGGATTTGAATTTAGCTCAGTTTTTTTCAGTTGTAGTTCAAGATAAGTTATATTCAGGGGGAGCAGTACACGAGGGAACAATTGTACATCTCTCTGGCCTTGGCTTCCTAACTGGCTTTCTTGTTTATGTAGTTTTGCAAAATGTAGCACTTACACATGCAATTTCAAATGCAGAACTTACGGCAACTCCAGCAATTTGGGAAGTAGGACCAGTGCCAGGCAAATGTCTACGGTCTAGAATAGCAGGGATAGATCAAGAACAAGTGTTGTATTTGTTGTGTCACATTCACATAAGGATTAATAGTAAGTAAAATGTCAGCCTTGTTGGATTGCTAGTTTGTTCAAGTATTGACAATAAATGTGACTATCTAAAATTATAAAGCCACTTTTCCAAGACTGTGTGACTGCCCTATTTGTTAAGCCAGTATTTGTTCATGACAGAGTGTAACCTGCAGGGAGTGGTAGGTGGGGCTCTGGCCACCTTATTGAATAGATTGGATGGACCATGTGGGTCTTTATCTGCCATCTTAAACTATGCAAGTGCTGCTACTTATACCCCAACTGAAGATACTTTTTTTAAAGAGCTTTTTTTTATTTGTAAAATGGCTGTTCATTCTGTACATTGCAGTAAATGCACATGCACTCCGGCATGTCATACATTGTTTATGAAAAACTCTATATTCAATGCACTTTAAAAAAAATATTTGGGGAACTACCTACCTAGATGTCTGCTTTCTGACTTAGATGTCCTATGGAAAATAGGACTTATATGTTATGTGATTAAAGTTAAATGTCAGCCATACCTTTGAATATTGACCTTGATAAGTAATCACTCAACAGGCTAATGTGTGGACAGAAGACTTTGTGATAAAGCTGAAGAAGTGTTTCTTAATTTTTCAATAGGAGATTTACTACAGAAACATGCAGCCTTACAGTTTGGGTGATATATGTTTGTGAACCAGTTAGAGAAACGCTCTTCTTTCTCATCCTCCTAGGTAAAATGGAATGTTCATTTTTGCAATATAAATCAAAAGGTGACTTGTCAAAAAAGTCACATTCTCAAAAGCAAATAAATTATCAAGCACTGCTGTTCACTGGAGTAAGCATTAACTAAAATTAAAAGGTACAAATCCGTTAAAAGTTATATAGGACATGTCCTCAAATTCTTTGTATTATGCCAGGCCCAATGCTTTAGATCAACACTCTTGAGGGGTCAAAGTTCAGTGGGAGTTAACCGGTCAGGAGCAGTTCCTGCCTGGTTAACTCCTGCTGATCAGTTCTCCACATGATATTTAGTGGCACTTAACTAACTATCATGAGCCACTGGATATTATGTGTGACCACTTCAGCACGGTCTGGTTAATTCCAGGGAAGTCCACTATGGAGCAGAGGCAGAGCCTGAAGTTATCTGCCTAATTGTTAGTGCTTTGAGCTGAGAACCTGGGGAACTGGGTTTGATCCCTACTGTAGTTCCCTGTGACTCTGAGTGAGTCACTTAACCCCCCATTGCCCAGGTGCATAAAATTAGATTGTGAGCCCAGTAGGGACAAAGAAAATACTTGCATATAATAATAATATATAAACCACAGAAAGGCAGTATATCAAATCCATGATCCTTTATTCAGTGTCTGTGCTCAGATAACTATCCATATAAGTAGAGCTATATGTATTGCAATCATAACTTGCCCAGATATCCAATTACTTGCACTGAATATTGGCGCTACCTGGGATAACTTCTGAGAGCTCCCAAAGGACCCAGATATTTAGTGCCAGGACCCGGATATGATCTGGAACTGAATTTCTGGTCTAATTCAGTCCATAGTAGCCAGTGTTTACAAAAGGACTTCGTGCTGTGGGCTAAATATTGCTGGGTAAATGTCTTCCTTTTCCCACAGATGAAACAGGACAATGGTGTACTATTTATTTTATTTATCAGGAGTGGGCAACCACTTGAGAGCCATGATCCAGTCAGATTTTCACGATTTCCAGAATGAATATGCATAAGGTCTATTTGCATACAATGGAAACAGTACATGCAAATCAATCTCATGCATATTCATTGTGGGAATCCTGAAAATCCCCTGGGTTGCTCACCCCTGATTTATATGCTTTATTTACAAAATTTGGTAGGCATCTAATTAATGATTGTCATATAACTAATGTACAGTCCCCTTGTATTCAAATTCCAAATAGTCAATATAGTTCTACAGTCTCATCTATTCTGACCATCCATAATACAGACTGCAATTTATGGGCTTTAGTATGCTTTCATGTCAGCTTTCAATTTCAGACCACATCTCTTGGCTGGTCTTACTATTATAGTACAGGACTTCGGCATTCTTATGTTAATCTATACGGAGAAGACTGCATCATGGTCTCCTGGTCAATATCTTACCCATCATATATGGGCTGATATTGTGCCCACGGAGGTCATTGATTACAGAAGCACTCACAGACGTGGGCAGAAAATGACCCAGATATTCAATGCCATATGCAAATGGTTATATGCTACACTTGGTGTTCTGCAAAGGGGTCAGCATCTTTGAATGCAAGTCTGGTGGCATTGAGATAACACCCCCATCATGGACTGATCGTTTTATCATTAAAGACTACATAAAACAGATGCACCCAACCAAAGTTTGGAAGGAAATTGGAGACTTGAGAAATCTGACTGCTGATAACTTCCTAGAGGCCTTGTCTTAACCCCCATGTGGATGAAAAGATGATGATAGTGTCAGAACAGGTTGATATCTGGAATACACACTTAGCAATGGCATTAGAAGAAATTTCTCTCTAAAGAAGGTCCTATATGCTGTACACCCAAATGTTCCCTGTGGTTCTCCCCATAGCTATGGGTCCTTAAACATAAAAGACGTCAACTTGAAAGAAAATGGTAAAAATCTCACCTAGATGGAGACAGGCTCAACTGTAAGAAACACATAGCAATGTACCACTAGTTCTTAACAACAGCCAAAAAAACCTATATTTCTCTCAACACCCTTAACAAGCTGCCAGCCTACTGCAAACCCACAAAAGAACCAGCCTTTATAGTCACAACTAATCAGCAATGCACAGATGAGTCGATGGTGCAGAGAGGAGGGTTTTAGATTTGTAAGGAACTGGGCAACATTCTGGGGAAGGGGGAGCCTATTCAAGAATGATGGGCTCCACCTTAACCAGGGTGGGACCATGCTGCTGGCATTGACATTTAAAAAGGAGAAAGAGCAGCTTCTAAACTAGAACCTGGGGGAAGGCCGACAGTCATTCAAAAACGCATGGTTCGGAACAAGGTATCTTTCAAAGGAACAGGGAAGATAGGGAATCCTGATAGCGAGGTTGCTAAAGAGACCATAGTAGACCAGGAGGGGCATGATTGAAAGGGGCACCCAAGTTTTCCTGAGGACGTCCTTGCAGGACATCCCGGTGAAGGGGCGGGGAAACCCGTATTATCAAAACAAGATGGGCATCCATCTTTTGTTTCGATAATACGGTTGGGGATGCCCAAATCTGGAAATTTAAGCTGACCTTAGAGATGGTCATCCTTAGAGATGGTCATCCTCGATTTTCAGCGATAATGGAAACCGAGGACGCCCATCACAGAAACAACCAAATGCAAACCCTTTGGTCGTGGGAGGAGCCAGCATTCATAGTGCACTGGTCCCCTTGACATGCCAAAACACCAACCGAGCACCCTAGGGGGCACTGCAGTGGACTTCAGAAACTGCTCCCAAGTGCATAGCTCCCTTACCTTGTGTGCTGAGCCCCCCAAAACCCATTCCCCACAACTGTACACCACTACCATAGCCCTTATGGGTGAAGGGGGCACCTACATGTGGATACAGTGGGTGTCTGGTGGGTTTTGAAGGGCTCACATTTACCACCACAAGTGTAACAGGTAGGGGGGGGATAGACCTGAGTCCGCCTGCCTGAAGTGCACTACACCCACTAAAACTGCTCCAGGGACATGTATACTTCTGTCATGGAGCTGGATATGACATTTGAGGCTGGTATAGAGGCTGTAAAAAATATTTTTAACATTTTTTTTGAGGGTGGGAGGGGGTTGGTGACCACTGGGGAGAGTAAGGGGAAGTCATCCCTGATTCCCTCCGGTGGCCATCTGGTCATTTAGGGCACATTTGTGTGGCTTGGTCGTAAGAAAAAAAAGGACCCTGTAAAGTCATCAAAGTGTTCGTCAGGGACGCCCTTCTTTTTTCCATTATCGGTCGAGGTCGCCCATGTGTTAGGCACGCCCCAGTCCCGCCTTCACTACGCCTCCAACACGCTCCCATGAACTTTGGTCATCGCCGTAACGGAAAGCAATTGAGGATGCCCAAAATCGGCTTTCGATTATGCCGATTTGTGCGACCCTGGGAGAAGGATGCCCATCTTGCGATTTGTGTCGAAAGATGGGTGCCCTTCTCTTTCAAAAATAAGCCTTCAGGTGTCCTTAAATAAAAATCAGACAAAAGATTGCAAATTAACAGTCAATTGCTGAGCAAGATGTAAATAGGAACAACAAACATAGTATGAAATGTCTAAATGTGAATGCCAGAAGCCTAAGAAATAAGATGGGAGAGTTAGAATATATTGCACTAAATGAAAAATTAGATATAATAGGCATATCTGAGACCTGGTGGAAGGAGGATAACCAGTGGGATACTGTCATACCAGGGTACAAATAATATTTTAACGATAGGGTTGATCGAATTGGTGGATGGGTAGCTTTATATGTTAAGCAGGGCCTTGAATCAAATAGATTGAAAATTATGCAGGAAAATGCTCATAAAAAATCCCTGTAGATTGAAATTCCATGTGTAAAGGGGAAAAGGATACTGATAGGAGTCTACTATTGTCCTCCTGACCAGGATGAACAGTCAGATGTAGAAATGTTATCAGGTATTAGGGAGGCTAACAAACTAGGCAGAACAATAATAATGGGTGATTTCAATAACCCAATATTGACTTGGTAAATGTAACATCAGGGAATGCTAGGGAGTTAAAATTCCTTGATGAAGGACTGCTTTATGGAGCAGCTGGTACAGGACATAGCAAGAGAAGGAAAAATTCTAGATCTAGTTCTTAGTGGAGTGCATGATCTGGTGCAGGAGGTAATGGTGCTGGGGCCACTTGATAACAGTGATCATAATATGATCAGATTTGATATTGACTTTCCAGTAAGTACATACAGGAAATACAATATGTTAGCATTTCACTTTGAAAAAGGAGACTATGATAAAATGAGAAGAACAGTGAAAAAAGAACTTAGAGGAGCCACTGCGAATGTCAAAAATTTACTTTAGGTGCGGATGCTGTTCAAATACCATCCTGGAAGCCCAGGCCAAATATATTCCATGTATTAAAAAAGGAGGAAGGAACACCAAACGAAAGCCAGCATGGTTAAAAAGTGAGGTGAAGGAAGCTATTAGAGCTAAAAGAAAATCCTTCAGAAAATGGAAGAAGGAACTGACAGAAAATAATAAGAAACACTCAACAAGAAACAGCATAAAGAATGGCAAGTCAAATGCAAAGTGCTGATAAGGAAAGCAAAGAGGGACTTTGAAAAAAAGATTGAGTTAGAGGCAAAAACATATAGTAAAATTTTTTTTAGGTATATTAACAGCAAGAAGGCGGCAAAAAAATCAGTTGGACCGCTAGATGGCCAAGGGGTAAAAGGGGCACTCAGGGAAGACAGAGCTTTGGTCTTCACTGGTGCCAGAAATGGTATTCAATGCTAACGAGTCAGAGAAAACTGAATGAAATCTCTATAAACCTGGAGGATGTAATGGTGCAATTTGACAAATTGAAGAGTAGCAAATCTTCTGGACCAGATGGTATTCATCCCAGAGTACTGATAGAATTGAAAAATGAACTTGCAGAACTATTGTTAGTAATATGTAATTTATCTTTAAAATCAAGCATGGTACCAGAAGATTGGAGGGTGGCCAATATAACACCGATTTTTTAAAAAAAGGTTCCAGAAGTGATCCGGGAAATTATAGACCAGTGAGCCTGATGCCGGTGATATTGTGTATCTGGATTTTCAAAAGGCATTTGACAAACTACCTCATGAAAGACTCCAGAAGAAATCGGAGAGTCATGGGATAGAAAATAGTGTTCTATTGTGGATTAAAAAGTGGTTAAAAGATAGAAAACAGAGAGTAGGGTTAAATGGTTAGCATTTGCAAAGGAGAAGGGTAGATAGTGGGGTTCCCCAGGGTTCTGTGCTTGGACCACTGCTGTTTAACATATTTATAAATGATCTAGAGATGGGAGTAACTAGTGAGGTAATTAAATTTGCTGATGACACAAAGTTACGGAATTCAAACATGCGTGGGATATGCATAAAGGAATCCTGTGCAGAAGGAATGGATCCTCAGAAACTTAGCCGAAATTGGGTGGCGGAGCAGGTGGGGGGAAGAGGGGTTGGTGGTTGGGAGGCGAGGATAGTGGATGGCAGACTTATACGGTCTGTGCCAGAGCCGGTGATGGGAGGCGGGACTGGTGGTTGGGAGGTGGGAAGTACTGCTGGGCAGACTTGTACGGTCTGTGCCCTGAATAAGGCAGGTACAAATCAAGGTAAGGTATACACATATGTTTGTCTTGTTGGGCAGACTGGATGGACCGTGCAGGTCTTTTTCTGCCGTCATCTACTATGTTACTATATTCAAAATTGTTAAATTGCAAGAGGATTGTGAAAAATTAGAAGAGGACCTTACGAGACTGGGAGACTAGGCAACTGCATCAGTTAAGTACCACTGAACATGATTTCCAAAACATTGCCATTTTACTCCAGTTTTACAGCTTCTGTAAAACTGGGGTAAAGTTGCAATGTTTTGGAAATCCAAAAAACACACAAGCCGCAGCATTCTGTTCTATTTGGAATGACTTCAAAGGGCTTTCAAAGGGCAACTGCATCAGTTAAGTACCACTGAATATGAGAGGCAAAGCTGACCAGCAGGATTTAACCAAACCTACTGTCCATTAAAATATGTATGACAAATTTTATTCCCTAAAATAATCTGAATGGATAAACAGATAGTGATTATGCTACAATAATTGAAACCTGCACTTGAAAAACAGTTGCACAGTTTGCATTTTCATACTCATGCCAACTCATATCTATAAAAACAATTTGATTACTGTTGTTGAACCAAAATTATAATATTAACAGCTCTTAGGCTGATTATGCCTTGGACACCATAGGATGTCATTCATCTCCTCAGGCAGCCCGAAGGAAATACCTTGATTATAAAGTTATCATGGTTATTTAGAAACAAGTAAACAGGAAGCAGTGAAGTAACATGCTGAATATACTGAAAGTGGCCCTGTTGTTATATTGATTTAAAAACTACACTGCCAATTATTAATACTGCATTAATAGATTTTCAACTTGATTTTCTCCCAATAAACTGTTGTTTCTGTTCGTTTGAGTAGACCTTAGCTATTTTAAGTATGGCTTTATCACTCATATATTTGGAGATGTCTGTGGAATTAGTAACTGGCTTATATGGTATTGTGAGAAGACTCCATTTTGTTGATGAGTTTGATTTTGAAATAGTGTGCATCATATATCTTATCACTGTAGTTTTCTTTTTAAATACCCTGAAACTTTTGCTATATCAGAATTGACCATGACCAGATACAATGATCTATATGATAAAGGATCTATTCCCAACCCAGTCCTCAGGGCACACCTAATCTCGTCGGGTTTTTAGGAGATCCACAATGAATATGGATGAGATAGATCTGCATGCACTGCCTCAATTGCATGCAAATCTAACTCATGAATATTCATTGTGGATATACTGAAAACCTGATGGGACTAGGTAGGCTCCGAAGACTGGATTGGGAATGGTTTTGATAAAGCTTAATGTATTCTATAATGGATTAGGCATACACAATTTGCTATTATAGAATACTAGCTTAGGGGTCCTTTTACTATGCCATTGTAAAAAGTGGTCTGTGGTAGTGTAGGCCTGTTCAAGTGTACAGCGCTGTGTATGTCTAGTAGCGCTATAGAAATGATAAGTAATAGTAGTAGTAGTATTGGGCACGTGCTGGGCCAGTATTTACTGCATCTAGGAAAACTGATTTTTTTTAATGGGATGAGAAAAAAGGCCTGGGGTAAAAATGAAACCAGCGTGCACCCAAAACCGCCCTGAGCCCTTAACGCCACCCATTGATCTAGCAGTAAAGGCTCACGTGCTACACATGTGGTGACTGGTTGGCATACACCAAGTGCTGATTACTGCTAGAACCAGCGCACGTAGGAGGAAATAAATAAATAATTCATCCAGGCGTTATGGGCACACGCCAGGGATGTTGCTGTACTACCACTCCCAGTTCAGTGAGAATGTCATGAGTTGCAAGGTGGGTCAGGCCCACCAGAAATCACATCTTGATTCTTGTGTACCAACTGCTGTAGGTCGGCCATCTTGGAGATGGAAAATTGGTCACCAAATGGAATTTGCAGGACCTAGACTTGGTCAGAACCTCTGGCCCAAAGTTGTCCATCTGGACCAAGGCAGCAGTCAGAGACCCACTTCTTTAGCAAATTGATGTGGAAAATTTTCACCTTGCCACTCTTGTCTGGTTGAGCTACCTTGTAGTTAACCGGTTTTGTCACTGCCACAGTTTCAAAGGGTCTCTGCCACTTGCATAATAGTTTGCTTTCCGAGGAGGGTAAGAGGATTAAAACCCTGTCCCCAGCTGAAAAGTTTGTTGTGCTGCATTCTGGTTGTAGGCTCGGACTTGATCCGCTTGAGCCTTTTCCAAGCAGAGCTTGGCTGTCTCACCAGTTTTTTTCAGCATCTTCTGCAGGGTGAGCACATATTTAGCCAAGTTCCTTCCTAGGCTGTGTTCCTCTTCCCAAACCACATCTAGGATTCCTCTAGGTCTCCTTCCATATAGCATCTCAAATGGAGAGAACCCTGTGGAACTCTGTGGCACTTCTAGGATGGCAAATAGTACTTACGGGAGTAAAGAATCCCAGTTTTTCTCATCTTTAGTCACAAGCTTCTTCAGCATCTTCTTCAGAGTCTTGTTCAAGCATTCCACTAGACCATCTGTCTGCGGATGATAAACAAATGTCCATAAGGTCTTCACCTTAAGGAGGGCACACACGAGCTTCATGACCCTGGATATAAAGATGGTTCCTTGATCAATCAACATTTCAGGAAGAATCCCCATCCAGAAAAAGACTTCTCAGAGCGCATTGGCCAACATGGTAGTTTTTATATTACATAGGGCAATGGCCTCTGGGTAACGAGTAGCATAGCCCAATGTAATCAGGATATATTTGTTACCATGGGTGGTTCTTTGTAGTGGTTTCACAAAGTCCATAGTCACTCTCTCAAACGGGGTATTGAAAATGGGCATGGGCACAAGAGGATCTGGTGGAACCCTCATAGGACTACTCAGCTGGCAGGTTGGACAGGAATGTCAGAAGAGCTCAACTTGCTTGAATACACCTGACCAGAAAAATTGGGCCAAAGTATGCTCCAGGGCCTTCTCAAATGACTACTCTGCTGACAGGTTGGGCAGGACTGACAGAAGAGCTCAACTTGCTTGAATACACCTGACAAGAAAAACCGGGCCAAAATCTGCTCCCCGGTCTTCTCCTTCCCCAGGTGACCTAACAGGTGACTGTGGGCTAATTGCATGACCTGCCTATGGTAGGGTTGAGGGACTACAGTTGCTCTACTTCTTCCCCCTCCGGGGTTCCCTTGGCCACCCTATACAACAAGCCATTCTTTATTATAAAATATAGGAGTGCTACCTTAGAGGGGTCCCAGTTGCCTATGCGATTCCTATCTACCAAAACAACCCTAGCTTGGGCTGCTCTAAGAGTCGCATCCTCTGATTGTGCCCTTTAAAATTCCCTGTAGCTCCTTCGCTACTCCATTTGGGTAGGCTGTCTAAAGAGTCTGGGGTTTCCGGACTGCCATCCTCTCCCAGCTCTGTATCTCCATGCACTGCAGCTACTAGATTCAGAGAGCAATGCAGTTTCTCTAACCACCACTGGCAGAAGGGTTTAAGCAATTTGGGGGTTTTGGTATACAAGTCAGGGTCCTCCAGCAGAAAAATCTCAGAGAAAGACTCCTTCTCCTCCTTTAGGCCAGCGAGCTATGGGACCAGATGGCACCAAAAGTTGGGAAATCCTGGCTAAAAGCTACTGGGTAAGGTAGCTAAGGTAAGACTACTACTTCCAGCTGATCTTGCCTAGAGGTGCTTTAAAGGATACTCAAGCTGTAGGATACTGTCATGCATGCATGCCAGGCTCACAGTTCCCTCGTAATTCAATTGCAGATGGTTGAGTATCTCTCTCTGAACAAGGGGCTTCACACTGCCGGAGTCCACCAGTGCTTGGTATGGATGTCCTACCAGTTCAACTTGTAACTCACAATTTCTGCTTTCCAAATGGAAAGCTTTCACAAAATTGTAGTTGTATGTGGCAACCAAATTCACATTCATGGCATCTTCAGCTAGATCCTGGCTGTACCTAACTATTTGACATCTTCCCCTACACCTGAAACAGGTAGGGAATTAAGGATCCTATGACTGAGTTAAGGGTACATAGTATGTTTGGGGGGATGAGGACTTCTATGGCTCTGACCCCTTTGTTAGAGACCCTACACTGGAGGGTGGTTTCTGATCCCTCTGGTTGTCTGGTCCAGCCTTTTCTTCTTTCCTCCCAGGTCTTCCAGCCTGCATCTTTTCTTTGTAGAGTTCTGACTCTGGTTGTGCTTGGCTTCAGTCTCTTCTAAAGCACTCTCTGAGTCAATTTATGATGTCGCCTCATCCACTGTTTCAAAGGCGGGGATAACCCTTCAAGGAACTGTTCCCAGAGGAAGACGCTTTTGAACTCTGGGCCTGTCTTACCTTCTGGTTGCAGCCATCTCTAGGCCACCTCCTTGAGTTGGTAGAAGAAACTTTGGGGGTTTTCTTTAACTTGCAGGGACCCCTTCTGGAAGCGCTGCCAGTAGGCCTCTTGGGTGCAGCCTTTCATCTCCAAAATGGCAGTTTTTACTTCCGCACAGGAGGCCATCCCACTAGGATTGACATCTTAGAATGCCATCTGGCTGCTACTGGTCAGTAAATTCCCTAGGTAAGCTGTCCATGATACTTCTGGAAAACCAGCAAGGTGGATGGTTCTTTCAAAATTGGTCAGAAAATAGTCTGTGTCATCCTCTGGTACTGTCTTTGATAACACCGGAAGCAGAGGGTGCAACCTAGGAGTCTACAATGCTTATGTTGCCTGGGTCAGGGAGCTTTGATAGGTTTTCAGGGATCTTTGCTAGTCTTGCTGGTGCTCTCATTGCCTCTGTAGTACTTGCTGCAGCTGCTTCTGGCCTTCCACTAGGGCCTGGAGTAGTTTCTCCATGTTTTTGCTATAGCGGCCGTACCCAGAAATGTGCACTGCATGAGGAAAACAAAAATAAAACCTGCCTGTCCAGCACTAACTATACTTCAACTCCCCCCCAACAAAGGAAGGGCTAACCCTTTTTGCCCAATGTTCCGGTGTGGTATTTTCAATAAGCTCAGAGCCCCAGAGATCAAGGATATAGCTTCCTCAGGTAGGATATGCTCTAATCCCACCGCTGCGACAACATGTGGTACTGTGAGTGAGGGTAGAGGGCGGGGCGTAACCAGAAAATAGATTTTGGGTGGGCCTAGGCAAGAACTGGGTGGGTACCAAGTGTTCTATCCCTTCATACATTTAGCATAGAAGACACATACTCTTGAATGCAACGTATGGTCTTGTTTCCCCCCTTGGACTGTATCTATGCTAAATATAAAAGTTACTATATATTAGACGTTAAATTCCTTCTCCCCCCCATTCACAGGCAACAGCAAGAAAGGGTTTTTTTTTGTATTTTGGGTTCCCCTACATTCTCTAATTCAGGATGGTTGACAAACGTATATAAATAGCTATTTAACTACCTTCCATGATAGAAAGAGAGGAAACACAAAAGATGAGGCAATCTCAACGCTAGTTTGAGTCACAAAAAAGGCAGGGTGAACACTTCTGCATGTGCATTATACAGTCAGTGATTTTGGGTCACTTTTTTTGGACCCTTTTTTTTCATGAACAGGTCCCAAAAAAGTGCCCCAACTGACCAGATGACCACTGGAGGGAATCAGGGATGACCTCCACGGACTCCCCCAGTGGTCACTAACCCCCTCCCACCAAAAAAAACCCACTTTAAAAACTTTTTTTCCAGCCTCTATGCCAGCCTCAAATGCCGTACCCACCTCCATGACAGCAGAATGTGTTCTATCCTGTGACAGCCTTTCCCTGGTTCTGATGTGGCTCTCTGGTGAGTGTGACACCCTTTCTGTTATGCGCACTGCAGAGTCACATCAGCAATGCATTGTGGTGGGTGTAGGGTATTGGGCTCCGTGATTCCACTAGCTTGTGGCAAATGCTCACGATGTTGGTAGTTGGTAGGCTCTACTCCCGTGGTGCTTTTCCCCCTGCTTACTGGGTCAGAGTGTGCCATGTTTTGTTTCCGGTAGTCCATGAGGTAGTGGCCATTTTTGTAAGCCAGTTTTAGATCCCTTTCACATGTTAGCCACGTTACAGAACTTAGTTCTTACCTTGAATGTGGCTGAAAGAGGGCATTGTACAGCATTCTGCCAGCTCTGACCTACTGCTAATCTCAGTACCAGGGAGACTCGTTGCCAGTGGGGCACAACCTCTGATCTGCAGTTAACTATGAGTAAGCGTGTTTATTCCAATAAAGGACATTTTCGGAGAGATTAGTCTTCAGGTGTCAACTGGTGTGCCAATGTTATATAGCAGCAACAAGTCCTAGAGGCCTGCGTGTATGCAGGTCCCTGGAGCACTTTTAGTGGGTACCGCAGTGCACTTCAGCCAGGTGGACCCAGGCCCATCCTCCCCTACCTATACCACTTGTGCTGGTAAATGGGAGGCCTCCAAAACCCACTGTACCCACATGTAGGTGCCCCCTAAGAGCTATGGTAGTGTTGTACATTTGTGGGTAGTGGGTTTTGGGGGAGGGGCGTTGGGTGCTCAGCACCCGTGGTAAGGGAGCTATGCATGTGAGAGCGTTGTCTGAAGTCCACCGCACTGACCTCTAGGGTGCCCAGTTGGTGTCCTGGCATGTCAGGGGGGCGAGTGTACTACGAATCGTGGCCCCTCCCACGACCAAATGGCTCGGATTAGGACGTTTTTGAGCTGGGCGTTTTTAGTTTCCATTATCGCTAAAAAAACCAAATGCCCAGCTGAAAAACGTCCATTTTTTCGAAAATACGGTCTGTCCTGCCTCTTCACGTACCCGTTTTCGGACATAGACACCCATGGAGATAGGCGTTCGCGCTCGATTATACCCCTCCACGTTACAAAGTTGTAACTAGGGCTGTGGCTGACAGGGCCCAAAATAGACTCTGTAGCTTGTGACTGCCATGCTCCAAATGCAGTCTAAGTTTCCGCTCTCTCTATCTCTCTCAGTTTCCAGAATTGTCCCCAGCCAGACCTCAGAACAAGGCTTACAAGTCTTCAAATCAAAATTGGCTTGGCTTACCTCAGCCAGTAGCTAGATATATATCATAAAGGCATATGCTGGTGCTTCACCTCTTCCTTCCCTGGGCCTCCTTAACCCCACTCTAGCCTTGCCTTTTATACTTCCTGGTTCCTGTCTTTTCAGCTCCACCCCTCCCATCTCACTTCCTCCCTAGGCGGGACTAGTGGTTATAAGGTGGTTGGGACTAGTGGTTATAAGGGTCCAGCTTTAAGGGTGAGGGGCAGTGTTCTGTAAAACCCCTCCCACCTCCTAATTCTATAAGAGTTCCCAAAATTTGCACGTGCAAATTTGGGCATGCACCCAACAATTATTGGTGCAAATTGCCTGATCTGGTTGGTATTCATCCCAGAGTACTATTAGAATTGAAAAATGAACTTGCGAAACTAATGTTAATAATATGTCATTTATCTTTAAAATCAAGCATGGTACCAGCAGATTGGAGGGTGGCAAATGTAACGCTGATTTTTAAAAAAAGGTTCCAGAGGTGATCCAGGAAATTACAGACTGGTAAGCCTGACATTGGTGCTGGGCAAAATGGTAGAGACTATTATAAAGAACAAAATTACAGAGCATATTCAAAAGCATGGATTAATGAGACAAAGCCAACATGGATTTAGTGAAGGGAAATCTTGCCTCACCAATCTATTACATTTCTTTAAAGGAGTGAACAAACATATGGATAAAGGTGAGCTGGTCTATATTGTGTATCTGGATTCTCATAAGGCATTTGACAAAGTACCTCATGAAAGACTCCAGAGGAAATTGGAGAATCATGGGATAGGAGGTAGTGTTCTATTGTGGATGAAAAACTAGTTAAAGGATAGAAAACAGAGAGTAGGGTTAAATGGTTATTATTCTCAATGGAGAAGGGTAGATAGTGGGGTTCCTCATGGATCTGTTTTGGGACCACTGCTTTTTAACATATTTATAAATGATCTAGAGATGGGAGTAACTAGTGAGGTAATTAAATTTGCTGACGACACAAAGTTATTCAAAGTTGTTAAATCACAAGAGAATCATGAAAAATTACAAGAGGACCATATCAGACTGGCATCTAAATGGCAGATGACGTTTAATGTGAGCAAGTGCAAAGTGATGTATGTGTGTGGCGGTGGCTAAGAAAGCAAATAGAATGTTAGGTATTACTAGGAAAGAAATGGAAAACAAAAATGAGGACATTATAATGCCTTTGTATCACTGCACGGTATAACCACACCTTGAATATTGTGTGCAATTCTGGTCACCGCATCTCAAAAAAGATATAGTGGAATTAGAAAAGGTACACAGAAGGGCGACAAAAATGATAAAGGGGATGGGATGACTTCCCTATGAGGAAAGGATAAAGTGGCTAGTGCTGTTCAGCTTGGAGAAGAGATGGCTGAGGGGAGATATGATAGAGATCTATAAAATAATGAATGACGTGGTACGGGTAGATGTAAATCGCTTGTTTACTCTTTTCAAAAGTACTAGGACTAGGGGGCATGCAATTAAGCTACAAAGTAGTAAATTTAAAATGAATTGGAAAAAATATTTCTTCATTCAATGTGTAATTAAACTCTGGAATTCGTTGCCAGAGACTGTAGAAAAAGCACTTAGTTTAGCAGGGTTTAAAAAAGGGTTGGCTAAGCTTCCTAAAATAAAAGTTCATAAGCCATTATTAAAGTGACTTGGGGAAAATCCACTGCTTATTTCTACGTTAAGCAGCATAAAATGTATTGTACTGTTTTGGGATCTTTCCAGGTACTTGCGACTTGGATTGGCCACTGTTGGAGACAGGTTGCTGGGCTTGATGGACCTTCGGTCTGTCCCAGCATAGCAATATTTATATACTTATGTACTTATGCAGATACATTTAGGAATATTATTTGTGCCTAAATTTTACGTGGGTCCTGAAAAAGAGGGGAGCAGAAATGGGGGGGGGGGGGGGGGTCCAGGGCGGTTTGAGGTGGATTGTTAGGTTCTGCTTGTAAATTTAGATAGTCATTTGCACCATGTTTTCATTGGTGCAAATAGACATGCCTAAATTTACATGCGATCCCCCTGGGTTTTTACTGCTATTCTCTAAAATGCACCTAACTTTAGGAGTGGTTTATAGAATGGCACTTAAACATTTTTTGTGCCGATCTTTTTAGACATGATTTATAGAATTTAGTCCTAATTGTGCACTAAAATACACAGAAAGATGTGCTGGTCAATATTCAGCAGTAGTGGTCAGCATTTCTTTAATTTACACCTGGATATTCAGTACAGAGGGTATCTGGGCAATGGGACTATGTAAATATCTGGGTCTTCAACAACATTTGGAAATTATTTGGGTACAGTTGATATTCTCTGCCGCAGTAGCATAGCTAAATGGGCAACGTTAGGGCTGCAAGAAATTGCAGGAGGACCTTGGGAGGACCAAAAAAAACTGGTTATCCAAGTGGTAGCTGAAATTTAATATAGACAAGTGCAAAGTGTTGTACCACTGTGAACAATACATTAAAATCTTCTGTTCCGTGTGTGGCAGTGCTCAAAAAGCAAACAATATGTTAGGAATTATTAGGAAAGAAATAGAGAATAAAACAAAGACTATTGTATTGCCTCTATATTGCTCCATGGTGAGGCTTTATCTTGAGTATTGTATGCAATTCTGGTCACCATCGGGCTCATTTTTGAAAGAGAAGGGCGCCCATCTTCCGACACAAATCGGGAGATGGGCGTCCTTCTTTCAAGACTGACCAAATCAGCATAGTCGAAAGCCAGTATTGCGTGGCCCCAACTGCTTTCCGTCGCAGAGATGACCAAAGTTCAAGGGGGCATGTTGGCAGTGTACCGAAGGTGGGACGGGGGCTTGGTTAAAAGATGGCTGTCCTCAGCTGATAATGGAAAAAAGAAGGGCATCCCTGACGAGCATTTGGCCGACTTTACTTGGTCCCTTTTTGTTCACGCCCAAGCCTCAAAAAGGTGCCCAAACTGACCAGATGACCACTTGAGGGAATCAGGGATGACCTCCCCTTACTCCCCCAGTGGTCACCAACCCCCTCCCACAAAAAAAAACAAATTAAAAAAACATTTTTTCCAGCCTCTATGCCAGCCTCAAATGTCATACCCAGTTCCATCACAGCAGTATGCAGGTCCCTGGAACATTTTTTAGTGGGTACTGCAGTGCACTTCAGGCAGGCGGACCCAGGCCCATCCCCCCACCTGTGGTGGTAAATGGGAGCCCTCCAAAACCCACCCGAAACCCACTGTACCCACATGTAGGTGCCCCCCGTTACCCTTTAAGGGCTATGGTAGTATTGTACAGTTGTGGGTAGTGGGTTTTGGGGGGGGGGTTGGGGGGTTTGGGGGGCTCAGCACCCAAAGTAAGGGAGCTATGCACCTGGGAGCAATTTGTGAAGTCCACTGCAGTACCCCCTAGGGTGCCCAGTTGGTGTCCTGGCATGTGAGAGGGGACCAGTGCACTAGAAATGCTGACTCCTCCCTCGACCAAATGGCTTGGATTTGATCGTTTTTGAGATGGCCGTCCTTGGTTTCCATTATAAGCGAAAATCGAGGTCGGCCATCTCTAAGGTCTGCGATCTCAACATTTTGGTCAACCTAAATGTTGAGATTTGGCAATCCCCAACCGTATTATCGAAATGAAAGATGGACGCCCATCTTGTTTTGATAATAAGGGATGCCCCGCCCCTTCGCCGGGGCGCCTCTAAAGATGGGCACCCAGTTCGATTATGCCCCTCCATATCTCATATTAGGAAAAGCTAAAGAGGTTAAGGCTTTTCATCTTGGAGAAGGAACTGATAAGGGGAGATATGATAGCAGCCTATAAAAACTTGGAGGTGAACAGTAAAAGCAAATTGTTCATTTTTCAAAAAGTACAAAGACTAGGGGGATATGCCATTAAGTTGCATAATAGCACATTTAAAACAAATAGAACATATTTTTTTTTTACTCCACATATAGTTGAGCTCTGGAACTCATTGACAGAGGATGTAGTAAAAACAGTTAGTGTAAGTAGGTCTAAAAAAGGTTTGGACAAATTCCTGGAGGAAAAGTCCATTATTAATATAGACCCATTATTAATATAGACAAGGGTAGGGGTTCCCATCCTAGTCCTTGGGCCACACTAAGCCAGTCAGGTTTTCAGGATACCCACAATGAATATGCATGAGGCATATTTGCATGCACTGTCTCCATTATATGCAAATCTCTCTCATGCTTATTCACTGTGGATATCTTGAAAACCAGAGTGGCTTTGTGTGACCCAAGGACTGGGATGAGAACCCCTGGACTAGAGAAAGCAACTGCTTATCCCTAAGGTTCAGTATCATGAAACCTTGCTACTGTTTGGGACTCTACCAGGTAGAGTAAGGCCTGGACTGGCTGCTGTTGGAAACTGGATACTGGGCTACAAGGACCCTTGGACTGACCCAGTAGGACAACTAATATATTCTTTTTTGCTTTATGCAGCCCTACATGCCCAGTTAGCTATGCTGGCACTGGTGCTGAGTATCACCAATGCCTGCATAAGTTTTGACTGCTCCTCAACTCCGCCTCTGACCTCCCCAGCACTAACCAGCTAGCGCTATAGCTGTCACAGTAGATTTTCAGGGGCACTGTGTGGTTAAGTGTCCCTGAAAATCTGAGGATGGCCTGCTTATCATGATGTGTGTGACTTTAAATATAGGTCTTTGGTTTTCTACAAGAAAGGAATGTACATATCTGATAGGGCAAGTAGCTGTCTTTTGGCATCTTAATATATTTCTAATATCATACAGCAGTAGTGAGACATGTTTACAATCCTACAAATTACTAATGATTTACTAACTTCATGGACCAAGTTGTTTTTGTCTTGATGGGGTAAAATTGAAGCTATAAAAAATGGTGCTAGTGCCGAAACTTAATTATATTTTCAGTATGGTTCCCATCCTATTTAGGAATGCACTATATAAAAAGCTGAATGCGTTAATTTCTAAATTTCTTTAGAAATATTCTGTGCCTCGGATCTCTCTTAAAAAACTTCAACTTCCCAAAAGCCTCGGGGGTTTAAATGTACCAGATTTTAAGTTTTATCATTTGGCCTTTCAGGTGTCTCAGACCAAACAATGGTACTCATCTTTCTCAGCTGATACCCTCAGATGGGTAAGTTTCGAAAGAGAACAAATATTTCCTCTACCATTGAATCTACTTCTAACCATGAACAGATTCCGATATGCTCCACATCATCTGGTGATAAAGAACTCAGCACGCTCAGTAAACTCTGTGTGTTCTCTCTTAAAGTTTAAATGGTCGGAGTGAAGCCTGTGAAAACTGGGATTACTTTAATCAGTGGGATTTGAATTAGAGACTTAAGTATATGTATTGTTAAATAACTTCTGTTTTTTAAAAGAGAAAGAATGTTGGGGGCGTGTCAAGATGGCGGATTAAGCTCGATGAATGCCGGAGCGTGTCTGAACTCTTCCGATATTTCTGTTTGGTAGATATTTTTTCCTTGAATATGCCCCATACAAAAATGAAGGGTGCTGTAAGAAGCCTACTGCCGACGGCTTCAGGTTCAACGCAAATATAGACACCGCTGGACTGGTACGCCACAAGTACACTTTGCTTAGCCGGTTCGAGCTTACCCGCAGTGGGGGAAAATGAAGGAGCATTCAACCCACAGGGAAATGAAACAACGCTATCCTCACCAGAAGTGAATCAACCGCCATGCCCCGCCGCTGCCTGGGAGAGTTTGGAGGTTCAGGAGCTTTCGGTTTCCGTGGCTCCAGATCTCCAGTTCGGTGGTAACTCTCCCGAGAAGGCGGGTGTAAACAGCAAAGGAGAAAATGTCTCTCCAATGGTGCCAACGCTGGAATCTATTTGGGCTGCGATTCAGACTTTAACTTCAACTGTTACTCAAGTTGCCTGGGAGACGTCTTTAATCGTGAGTAAGCTGGATTCATTAACAAGCACGTTTGATACTTTGAAACAAGAAACAATGCAAAATAAAACGCAGGTTCAACAAGACATATCTCTTTTGACTACTAAAGTGGATTTATTAATTAAGGATAAGATAACAATTTATCGTAAAATAGAGAATTTTGAGAACTACAATAGACGCTTGAACCTCCGGATTCTTAATTTTCCAAGGTTGTCAGAAATAAACGCTACAGACATGTTCAAAAAATATTTGATTGAAAACCTATCTGTCTCACCAACTCTAATCCCTCCGATTAATAAAAACTACTATTTACCAATTCCTAAAAGGAGAGAAGATAGGAATGAAGGTCTACAGGATTTATCAGCGTTCCTGGAACAGTCTAATGACGTAATTTTTGAAAGACGAACACTTCTTGTGTCAGTTTTCGAACAAGACTTGAATATGAAAAAAAAGTTATACTTTCTAAATCTTGCTAAACCATTCTATGGTGCTAAAATCTGGATTTTTCCAGATGTTGTGCAGGTCACTCAGGAAAGAAGACGAGCCTTCTTGGCAATGAGAGATGAAGTTAAAGTCTTAGGAGCCAGTTTTGTACTGGCATATCCTTGTAAATGTCAAAAACGGTATCTTGATAATAAGTATATTTTTGTAGATCCAGAACATTTGAGATCTTTCATAGATTTAAAAAAGTTGAACAAATAGATCCAGTGTTAAATTAGATCATGTAATTCACAATGTAAAATGCGATGTGTTCCAGGCCACATTCTTATTATTTTGCTTTAGAATATCTCCTTTTAAGTTTACTAGCCCCCAGAATCTTAATTGTGGTCTACGAAAGAAAATGAATGATTTCTGTTTTGTGATGATGATACTTTTGTATGTATTTCTATCTGCTTTTCTTAAACAAGATGTAATACTTGTGAATGTTATAAATTTATAAATAAATAATTAAAAAAAGAGAAAGAATGTAATCAGATATACTGTATTATTTCTAACTAATATTGGACAATAAGTATGTTTTTCAATGAAATGATTTGATTATACACCGTATTGGCCTTGAAGAAGCCAACCAGATGATCAATGTGGAATAATGAATTAGACGAGTAATATCTGGGGATAATCAGGTTAATACCACGTTTTTTTTCTATTTACTGTTTAATTGATCTCCTTATCTTGTTTCACCCTCCCTATTTAGTGGTCTAAGGAAGAGAATAGAATTACCTGACTGAAATAATTCTTACATATTACTTTCTCTGTATTTCCAGCAAGTTGTTCTATCGCTTGCAAAAATGTAAATGGTTATAAATAAAAAATAAATAAATAATAAAAAGTTTAAATGGTCAAACTCTGTTGATATTTCTATATGGTATAACTCTATGTTTTCGCTCAAAGCCTCTCCTAGTCTCCGCAAAATATGGTACTTTGTTAATATTTGGTCACTTTGGTCACCAATGCATTTATTGTCAGGTGTTAATGTTACTCCTTTTCAGGATTTTAGTGCTTGTCACAACATTCCTCACTCGCATAGAACTTTTTGGGAACATCTGACTCAGATCATTGAACGTCTCTATTCTGCGTCACTAGATCGTCAACCACTGTCTCCAGTTTCAGCAATCTATGGCAATCCCTCATGAGCCCAAAGTCTGCATCTAAATTGTATAAACTCATGCAATTGTTAAAACCTAACATATGTTCTGATCTTACTTCTGCATGGGAAAATGAACCAAACATCTCGCTGTCCAGTAAAGAGTGGGACCTTTTTTGGACAAAAACTATGCACTCCTCCTTTTCAGCTGCTCTTCTACAGTCTACCTACTATATTGTCCATAAATCCTACTGGATGCCTGTAAAACTTGCTAAAGTAAAACAAAGTACATCAAATCTATGTTGGTCATGTCAATCTGAAGTGGATTCACTAGATCATTTGCTTTTTTCCTGTTGTAATTTGCAATCATACTGGCGTTCGGTTTGGGGCACAACTCAGAAGATATTTAAAATTCAAGATACTCTGTCCTTTAAAATACTAATCCTCAAGGCTTCAACTCCTGGCCTGCCAATCCCTCAAAAATATTTTAAATTGTTTAACTTAATGATTTCTATTGCCCTTAATCTGATTGCACTGCATTGGAAAAATAATCAGCTTGTTTCGTTTCATGAATGGTGGAACCTGCTGTGTTCATACAGGCGATATGAGGAAATAGCTGCCGTAAGGTTTGGTCATGTCTCGTCCTTTTATAAAGCATGGTCACTGCTAGATAGCTCACGTAACCCTGTAAAAGGGAATTAACTTCCTAATAGTATGTTTGTATATGCTGTTCTACTTTATTTTTACCAACCCACTGTCACATTTATTTATTTACGTATTTATTTTTTTCTTATTTCAATAATATATGCAGATGTATGTTTCTACATATATATTGTATTGTTTAAAATTAATAAATAAAGTTTGAAAAAAATTTCTCTATGATGCTCTGAATCAGATAGTAATCACTATATTTCTGCCCTCCACAGAATACTTCCAGTGGTGTCAGAGATGCAGTTCATAAACATTTGGATGAAAGGTGCAGCAGTATTTTGAAGTAAATGATTCATTTTATGAATCTAAAAAATTCTACTCATGTGAAGTATTGGTAAATATATTATTTCTTATTGAATGTTTTTTTTTTACTAGATGGAAAAAAATACCTTCACAATAGGTAGTGGTTTGATTGGAGATGTTGTCTATTTTCTTATCTTTTCATTGGAGCTTTAATAGACTGAATAAACCAGTACTGAATTCAAAGAAAAATATATGTTGACAAAAAAGTTATTTGCAGTTTGTATTCAACTGCAGTGCATATTATCGAATCTCCATAAAAAAGAAATTAATTGGAAATGATGTTTGCCGGTTGACATTTAAAACAGAATAATATGAAAAAAAAGCCATAATTCTAAATTATTTTTCAGATCGAGGAGTTCAATTTAAGTGATTTCTGTTTGAAGAAAAAAATAAACCCAAATCTGAATGCGTTGCAAGAAGGTCAGGTGCACTGAGTGTGTAATAAGTAGGAGGCAATATGGCAACCATTATCTTCCCTCTGACAAGAGAGCAGCTCACTGACCTGGCATGCTGACAAATAGAGAGGAAAACTCCACACTGAGATGTAAATTCTCTATGCAGGTCCCTCATGAATATCTTGTCTCCAGGCTGCAAGTCAGTGACCTGGAAAACAAGCTTCCTCCACAATCAAAATGACAGGCAGAGCTGGTTTCCTGTTAGGAAGACTACTAGGTGTGTAAAAAAATTAGGATTCCTGAGGAAAAAAAATGAGATGTCACACAGAGCAAAATATTACTTTCAAATGGTCTTCCGCAAAGCGTATGAATGGCAGCTGTTAAGAATTCAATTGTGTGTATGACACACTGGAGTCCAGGAGGGAAGTTCTCCTAGAAGGAAATTCTCTTTTTCATCTTTGTCTTCTCTGGCTCTGAAATAAAATAGCAATAAGAGGGGTTTTTATCTTTTGCTCGATTATCATTCATTTACATTCTGACAGCACTTCCCACTGGCTCCTGAAATCAGCAAAATTAGAAAGATTAAATGAGATATCATAAGGTATAAAATGTTAGGGAAGAGAAGCTCATATAAGCTAAATATAATATCATAAGGGGATTGGAAAAGAAACACTGACTATGGGGTTATTCCAAAGGTATTTCTATGACTAAAACCATAGGCACAGATTAGACTGAGCATGGGGGGATGGTCATCCCACAAATTTTGCTGGTGCTAATACTGAATTGGTATCCATCCCCCCCATTGCCAATATGGCTTCTATACTCTTCCCCCCACCTCACCTCCCCCCCCCCCCAAAAAAAAGCTGGCATACTGCACTTATGGGTAAAACACTGTTTCTTGGGCAGAAATAGCCTTTCATAATGTTGCCTAAAGTATAGCAATGCAAATATATGCAGATACAGCTTGAATGCACTTAAGTATCTGACATCATTGGATGCATTGCTGGAGGAAGGATTAAAAAGTCATACGGGAATGCACATAAAATAAACTGGGAAAGCTGTGCATATTAAATATCAGATGCATCTGTGTGCAAATATTTTCAATGGGGTAACTTTCAAAATAAAATTATGTGTATATTTTCCAATGAGAATTGGTGTAACATATGCACATGCCTCTCACACAAGTTAAGTGGTCTCTTATACAATTAACTTCCTTAGACTTCAGAAATAGACTTTCCAGAAATTGGGGTTTCCTTAAGAATCAATGAAGCTCCCATTAGAAACTACAGTACAACTCAATATGAGCCATGTAAGAAGTCTAAGTATGGGGATCAATCAATTTCAGCAGACAAAAAATGTTCTGTTCATTTTTGTTTTGAGTTGTTTTTAATTTGTATCATTTCGTGTGATTTTATTACTAGAAATGTGTTATTATTTTATTGATTTTGTAAATATTTATTATTTGTTAGGGTTGTTTTTATTATCTTGTTTGTAGAAATTCAACCAAGGTAGTATATAGAAAGCATAACTTTGATATAGGCATAATACAATTACAACAGTAAAATAGTCATATAACAGCACATATCATATCATAGTAAAACATTAATATATAATTATATGCATTGTACTTACATTATCAACATTAGATCACTTTGGAATTGGTGGAAATGTACTTGACTGGTTTAAAGGCTTTCTGACCACCAGGTCATACCAAGTTAAATCTAATACAAATATATCATCATCATGGAAATCAGACTGTGGAGTTCCTCAAGGTTCACCTCTATCACCAATACTCTTCAACATTTTAATGATCCCATTGGCCAAGTCCCTATCGAATAAAGGTCTCCATCCATCCATTCATCTATGCTGATGATGTTACAATCTATATCCCTTTTAAACATGATTTATCAGAAATCTTCAACGATATCAAAAATGGATTGAACATCATGCACTCTTGGGCCAACTCATTTCAATTGAAGCCGAACACCGATAAAACGCATTGCCTTACCCTCTCATCCCAGTACAACAATTATAAACCCTCAACTTTATTCACTCAGAGCATTCCCTTCCCATCTCTGATAGTCTCAAAATACTAGGTGTCATTATTGATAGAAATCTTACACTTGAGTCCCAAGTCAACTCCACCATAAAGAAAATGTTTCATTCAATGTGGAAACCACCATAAAGAAAACGTTTCATTCAATGTGGAAACTCAAGCATTTAAAACCTTTCTTCCCAAGAGATGTTTTCCACAATCTAATTCAATCAATGGTATTAAGCCACGTTGATTACTGCAATGGAATCTACGCAGGATGTAAGGAACAACTCACAAGGAAACTCCAAACGGCACAAAACACAGCAGCCAGATTGATATTTGGTAAGACACGATTCCAAAGTGCCACACCACTCCGTGAACAGTTGCACTGGCTTCCTATCAAAGAACGCATCTCTCTCAAAATCTGCACCTTAGTCCATAAGATTATCTATGGAGTAGTCCCAGATTACATGATTGACCTAATCAATCTCCCAATCAGAAATAGTACCAGTTCATCATGGTCTTACCTGAATCTCCATTACCCAAATTGCAAAGGACTAAAATACAAGACAACCCATGCGTCCAACTTCTCTTACATAGGCACGCGTCTGTGGAACGCATTGCCACAAGTGGTGAAAACAACTTATGATTACCTAAAATTCAGAAAGTCATTAAAGACTCACCTATTCGCTATTAAAGATCGTATTGGACATTAATGAACTCTTTTTACCTCAACCCAACTTAATTGAATCTTATCTTCCCTATCCCAATACAACATTTTGTACCTATCCCGTACCGGATTTGGCGAATGCCTTCACAGTATTATTTAAGCCACATTGAGCCTGCAAATATGTGGGAAAATGTGGGATACAAATGTAACAAATAATAATAATAATAATAATAATACCACAATACACATTAAAACATCTTCATAGATAGCAATGGGAACATGTGGAGGGGTGTTTTCGAAAGAACATCCAAGTCAGACTAGGGATGTCCAAGTCAAAATATCTGAACTAGACATCCATCTTATATGTATTTTCAAACTGGATACAGACTGTTCAAAAATACTTGAGACAGACATCCATTCTATGGAAATATCCAGCATGTACATCCATTTTACAAACCGGAACATCCAAATTATGAACAGGGGAAAACAAGGGATTGTGGACAATTTTATGGCAGTATTCTTTGAAAATGGCCACACAAGTGCCCATGCAGAACAGAGGGTCAGCCTAGTGGTTAATGCAGTGGACTGTGAACCAAGGGACTCGTTCAATTATTGTGAACCCTTCAGGAACAGCAACATACCTACTCTATCTAAATGTATGCCATTTCTTTGGCCTTTAGGCTTGCTGGTGGCTTATATATTTAGGTACATAGGTATTATTTTGTTACATTAGTGTTCACAATTACAAAAAAAAATAAAAACAAATAAAAAAAACAAGAGCTGGAGGGGGAGTTAAACTTGGCTCCCTCTTTTTACAGTTTACAGCATAACCGCTAGGTTACTCCTCGGACCTGCTTCTCATGTTGCTAAGAATGCCAATAATACGTGCAGGTATCATACAGCCTGATTTCCCTTTCAGTTTCACTTTCAGGGCAGAGGAAGGGGTCAGCAACCACTTGGGGGATTAAGTAGGTGTCTTGCCTTAGTCCCTCCAGTGAACAAGTGCTCAATCAGAGTACCTTTCTGTAGCCAGGATGTGCCAAATACCAGGTCTAAATAAGGATATCCTTCTTTTTAGACATGGACATTTGTTCCCCTTCGATAATCACTGTTGAACGTTTTAATTTCAGGCCCTCTGTAGTTCTGCTCAAAACATGCACCCTTGCTCTTTGGACATACTGCAGTATTGACGTTCCTATTCTGCCTTTGCAAAATTGGGATTTGGATGTTTCAAGTACATGGACGACCATTTCAGCTTTTAGAGACGTCAGTATGCTTCGAAAATGAGCCCCAATGACACTCATTTTCAAAGCATATGGGCATCTCAAAAGGCTAAAATGGAGGATCATGTGCTTAAAACGTCCAAAGCCCAATTTTGCAAAGGCAGAATAGGGATGTCCAACTGCAGTATGCCCACATAGCAATGGAGGCATATTCTGAGTGTGCTTTGGGTGGGGTTAGGGAGGTCCTGAACTCAAGGTCTCCGAGGAGTAGTCTACTGGTTAGTGTAGTGGACATATAAATCAACAGACCCAGGTTCAAATCCCACATCAAGAAGGAAAGAACTCTCAAAAGCTTGAATCTCCTTTTTCTGTTGAGAAGACCTCCCCCTGATGGTGCTGAAAACACTGCTTTCCACTTCAGCAGTCTAAGCTTCCTGAGCTGCTGATACTGGCCTCATCGCATTGGGGGGGGGGGGGGGGAAGGAGAACACTTGGTGCCCACCCACTTCTTGACTAGGCCCACCCAAAATCTGCTGTCTGGCTACGCCCCTGGTCTGTGGAGGCTGCAGTCCGGGGTCTCTCTCAAGGGGGGGAGTCTTTTTAAATTTTTGCCAAAAATGGACGTGCATCCATTTTGGGTCTCAGACCTTACCGCCAGCCATTGACCTAGCGGTAAAGACGCACGCGGTAACTGAGTGGTAATGACCTACGCATGTCAAGTGCTACTTGGCACGCGTCCATGCATATCGGATGCGTGCCAAAAATTAAATTTCCACAAGAGCCATGTGGTAGCCATGCGGTAACTCCATTTTGGCATGTGTAGATGCTTACGCGGCTTAGTAAAAGGGCCCCAGTGTGTTTTAAGCCTGTAAAATGTATTGAACATTTTGCTGTCTTAAATATGTCTGAAGTGTATTTCTCCTGTTTGGCCAGCAGATGGTGCATGTTTATGCTTAAAGCTCTTACAGAAGACTGATTTCTCTTTCTTTTAGTTGGCACACAGATAATAGGAAGTGCCTATAGTGATGAAACCAGTTTTTATTTGAAACTTGACTGTTCTGGGCTCTGATTGGCCTGGAGTTTGAAATTACCCAGCAGATTGCTGGCTGTTGCTTCAGTTTCAGTGTGGGAGAAGAGAGAGTGATAGATCTATTTGCTGAAGCTCTGTGAACAGATATATATACCCTTGGACCTCCAACAACCTCTGGAGAAGGTTCCAAAGACAACTATGGAGGTGTCACAAAACACCTAGCCACCCACCTGGAGTTACCTCATGGCCACTTAGAGGGTCTATCCCCAGCACAGCTCAGATCCACCTGCACCTGCTGCTTGTGCTCAGTAGTGGTGGTGGTCAGTATTTATTATTATTAACATTTGTATAGCGCTACCAGACGCACACAGTGCTGAACACCTAACACAGAGAGACAGTCCCTGCTCGATAGAGCTTACAATCTAAAAATACAGACAGACAAGACAATTAAGGGCGAGGAAAGTACTGGGTGAGAAGGGGAATTGAGTAGTGGTTAGGAGCCAAAAGCAGTGGTGAAAAGGTGGGTTTTCAATATTTCAGTATTTAAAAAACTTCTGACTACATCCAGCTGAATATTACTCCCATAGGTTTTTATAGCATCTTTCCACTTTTATTTTTCATCTAATTTTCTTTATTTTCCCTATAGGTGTTCTTTACAAGGACATAGCTATTTTTTTTTAATTTTAAAAGTTCAGTCATATACCATGTGGTGGAAGATTTCCTAGATAATGGCCTCCAGCATGCTGGAGCTTCCGGATCTAATGTTTCTAGAATTATTCCAATGATTCAACATATGGTATCAGAAACAATAAGTTGAAGATCTTTTTTGATCAAAAATTATTCCCCTACTAATTTTCTCCTAGATATATGAGATCTACATTGCAAATTTTAATTCTCCTTTTTGCCTTATAATAAAAGTTCAAAATCTAATAGATAGTGATGTGACCATGACATTGGATAGAATTTTAAAAATCTCCTAAGTCATCTAATGCTAATGCAATAAAATTTAACCAATGACTTTCTTCATGTGTGTGATGTGAACTGTAAAAGTTCAAACATAGGGGCCCCTTTACTAACCTACGTAAACATCTACGTCAGGTGCATAGCTTTGTGGGGCCATGGGGGCCTGAGCCCCTGTAGATTTGGCCCTGGACCCCCTGCCAATGACCTTCTTGACCCCCTCCTGCCGCCAACCTGCCGTCGCCTATCTTTGCTGGCGGGGGACCCCAACCCCTGCCAGCCGAGGTCCTCTTCTTCCTTCGTTCTATTTCTGAGTCTGACATCACAGAAACAGAACAAAGCCCCCAAATCAAAACAATTTAATAGATTTGCTTTTAGCTAAATTTTTAAATATATTGTGAAAAATTCTTATAACAAAATGAAACAGGATGGTCTTGTGTCTGTATTTTCCGTATGCTTACAGCTGCATCTCTCCTTTTCTCTGTGTAAATGCTCACACTTGGAGAGCCTGTCAGTTTCATCTTTCTGTACTTCGAGGTCATGCTGACCCAGCAAGGAACATTCTCCTACCCCTCCTTTCTCTCCCCCCCTGCCCCTCCTCTCCCCCTCCCACCCCTCCTTTCTCTCCCCCCTCGGACCCCCTTCCTCAACCCCCACTCCCCCTTCAACCCCTCCTCCTCCCTCCCCCTTCCCACAACCCCTCCTCCTGACACACCCAACCCCCTGCTGATGTCCCATCCCACCTTATCCCTCCTTCACCAGATTTTGCTTCTACTTTGCAGTCTTCAGTTACACAAGCAGAGCTTATACAATGGAAACGAACAGGCTGCTTTCTCAATCCTGATCGTGTTTGGACACACCCTCACGATCAGTTACTCAGTACCTACTCTCTTTACTACTACACTCACTCCACTACCCACTTCACCTGAATGCAGCATCATTATACTAAGTTGCTGGATTCGAAGCTTGTCATTCAACTTAATTTTTTTTCTGACTTTGAAAACTGTCTTTCTTCTTCTTTTTAGCCACTACAGGGGGCTACCATGATACAGATATCCAGTATAGTTGTGATTAAGTTGCAGAGGCAAATTAATGGATGTGAGAATCCCATTCATTTTGGGGTAATTATGAAAGATTTTACGGAGATGGTATTTCATTATGACAGGTTTCAGAGATGTTTGCATAATAAAATGGTTTACCTGTTTATGTGCCATTTGGATGCATTGTTATAAGTGCATATTGTTAGAAACTCACATGACAGCAAATTAAGAAATAATATCGCAAGTCGAGAGGGTGAGAGAGAAAGTCAAAGAATGTGAAGAGGTTTGCTGAAAAGTTTGAATGGGGTAATGTATCTGGTATCCTCTGTGCTCTATTTATTCTGATATTTGCCTCCTTTTGAAGCATGATGTGAGGCCGTCTATTCTCATTTCATACCTATATTTTCTTTTTTGTGTTTCTATTTCTCTATATATGCTCTCAAACAGCTCACATTCCTTTGAACACACAATAGTTGAGTCTCTAAACAAACTACTTATTTACATATCAGTCTGTCCCATATAAATAAATATCCTACCTGGATTAGGTATTTCACTAGATGGGGTATCCCTTAGTATTTACCCAATACTGTATTTCCCTAATTCTATAATTTTTTCTGTTCATGGTGTAGGGAGACCAGGATTGACTTCTTTTACTTTTCTGTTTCTCAGGCAGTATATATGAATGACACAAAAGAAAGCTTCTCTGTCTGATGTCATTCCTCCAACTACTACTATTTAGCATTTCTATAGCGCTACAAGGCATACGCAGCGCTGCACAAACATAGAAGAAAGACAGTCAATATTTCATCTGCTGCATACCTGCTGGTCACTTGCCCATTTTGCAAGGGTCAGGCCTATACTGATTTTACAGATATGCAGATAATTGTCAAAGGTAAAAAGGTACCTGCTTGTCTGCATGGATGCTTTCTAATAAAATAAAAAAAATGAATAGAAGCTTTTTCCTTGCATCAGAGAGATTGTTCCCCTATTTGGTATTCCCTGCAGAATTACTACAACCCATAGTTTTAATTTTTAATGGGTTCCTCAATTCTTTTAAAAACTAAATTGAGACAACTTATAGTAAATTAAATTAAAAATTGGCTCAGTGCTCTGCTACTTGCCTTGTTAGCTCTTTAAGCCACCCCATCTGCCTCTTTTTTTAAGCTGTCTCCTTTTTAGATCTGTACAGGCCTTAATGTGCGCCTTCTTACAGCCAATTCTGATAACCACTTGCCTGACCAATATTCTGTATATTAGGATGTATTACCCAATATCATTACTTTTCTGTCTTTGATTTCACAGGCAATCTCAGTCAGAAGAGGGGAGGGTAATGATAGCCCTGCCCCTGTCACCGGTCATCCAAAAGCTCTCAAAGTTGGAGATTTGGTTCACCGGAAGTACTACACCCCTATTTACGTAGGACCCTTCCAAATTAGTCAAGTTGCAAGACCACACTTCCTGAGTCCATCTAAAAGACATCCACATCTACAAGGCTCCTGATTCAGTCCCTTTCAAGCCATCCCCACCAGCTCAGTAGTTACCACTGGTTCTGCAGCCTCCGCCACCACTTGAAGTTGATGGACTAAAAGAACATTTTCCAAAATTTCTCACTCCCATGACCAAGCATCTGACAACTACAGACATTACCACCGTACCTGAACTGAACATTGCCCATCAAAGAGAGCCCACTATTGCACTTGCCATCTTTCCAGTGGAACCGGGTGACACAAGTCCAACTACCCACAAGAGGACACTGTACTCTGTACTCCAAAAACTGTGTTGGGACTTGTGCTTATATCACTCCTAGTTTTGGTTTTGGGACCGATCTATTATATATTTGAAAAGATTCACAGGTTTCTTCAGTATACTCATTAATGTTACATAGTAATAATTACCTGGGCCTAGACTAATGTTAGACTGTTATTGAATTTCTTGTTACTGTGCTCTTGCCTACCTTCTCTATTCTCCTTCCTGTTACTTGACTCCTATATTTTCCCTGTTTAATTCTCCTGACTTAGGGATGTATTTCCCACTGCATGACTCAGGCCAACACCCCCCCCCCCCCCCAACCACTATCTTGGGCCTCAATCACAAGAATCCACCCTAGGTACCCCAACAGTAGACTTACCCTGTTTTAATTGAAACCCTGTATCTAATGTTGCCACCCCTCTCGGCTGGACTGTAGTGATGTGCTCCCAGATACCTGATGTTTGTAGTCATGGCGAATATCCAGGGAACACACACTCACAGCCGAGGGAGTGGAACAAATAAACTAACCTCGTCCTTTACTCTCAAAGAATAAAGGAGGAAAAGAAGCTAAATTTAGGATTTGTTCCTGAAATGGAAGAGCCGCACCTTCAGATTTGCAAATGGTCTATTTCTTTATTGAATACAAATGCAAGCAAATTTTCATTCAAATAAACTCAAATTCACAATTAGTATGTGGCTTAATAGAACTGCAATAACATATTCAACATTCAAATGGAGTTTTACATGTATACCCTTAACTTTTTCTGTTTCTTTCAACAAAATCACCTAAAAAGGCAGAAAAGAACTTTTTCAGATAAATATTTAAATTGTCTTTTATCAAAATCAGATATTTGTTGTAATACTCTTTCCTTGCTATTGATGTCAGAATTTGAGTCTTTATGGGTTTTATGGATGTTTGTGCACGGATCTCACTTGAACCCAGAGCACTTAGGCAAGTCAGGAAAACATGGATTTTTTATATTTGATGTTGTTCTGTTCTTTAGTTTTCCCTTAAAATGTTGTAAACCAAAAAAAACTTATATCTCCTTCAACACCCTTTGCAAATGTCACTTAGCTGTGGTTGAATTTATTTAGGTGAGGTCTTTCTTGCGTTGGAGCTCAGCCAGAACCCTTCAGAGGATAATTCACCGATCTCTTCTCCCTAAACCTCACTTATAAAGAAAATAATCAGGGAAGTAAAACCTTAAAACTCCCTGCTTGTCCAGGCTCTGGTGACTATTAATCAGTTCTCAATACTGTGGCCAAACTTTCTAATTGAAATAAAATAAGTTAAAGGTTTTCTCACTAAAAAAACCTATTTCTCACTGTTGTTTCCCTAGTCTAAAATGATCCAGCAGGATTCAACATTCCATCTCAGACTTCACATAAAAACATAACATTTCCCTTCACAGCTATCAGATCTATCTGAAAAATACAGCACACTCATACACAGGCAGTGCTGGATTTTCTTTAATCTGCAGTCTGATTCCAAACCCTGTACTGAACTCAGAACTCTCACCAACAACACACCTTTCCCACAGACACAGCTTAATGACTTCTTTCTTCAAATCACAGATTCACCTCTCAGTCCTTCCCCGTGTCAGAGTTAAAATCCTTACACACTTTTTCCGGACACCCTTATAGTTTCTTTCACTTAGTATAACTACCATCAGAAATCACAGTCTCTCAGAACCTGAGTCTCAACTGTTTTCCCCTATTCTAAAAAGAGTAGGCAGCCATGTGAGCACTTAATACCTGAGCATACAGACTCTCATTCCACCTTCCATGACCTTAAATTCCCTTAGAACTTAACCATTCCATGCACTGCATGCAGAAACATAACTCTGTTTCACTCCAAACCAAACTAAATTTGGTTTAAACTTTCTCACAACTTTCTATTCTACAGCTCTCTCACCCAAAACACATCAGTTTTCCCCACATGAATTCAGCAATACAGCCATGAAAAAGGCAGACTTGTTCATTTAAGTACTCACTTTCAAACTGGTACACACAAGCCTGTCTCCCAATTACTCTTACTATCACTTATTCCACTTTAAACCCATAAAATCCATCCTTTTATTTCTCTTACATTTCACAGACACACCATACGTGTTTTTCTTTCCCAGGCTTCTCTTCAGGGTTGCCAGGTGGAAAATTTTTTTCCCACCCAAACCAGCCTAAATCCAGCCCAAAACCCGCCCAAAACCCGCCCAAACTCAAACCCTGCCCCTGACACCCCCACCCCCACGTCATCACCCCCGCCCCCGCTGTCATCAACCCCGCCCCCGCCGTCATCAACCCCGCCCCGCCGTCATCAGCCCCGCCTCCCCCGTCACCGGCCCTGCCTCCCCCGTCATCGGCCCCACCTCCCCCATCATCGGCCCCGCCCAGAACATCACTAACCCCGCCCAAAACGTCACTAACCCCGCCCCCCGTGGCCGAAAAAAAACGCCTAAAAACCGCCCAAAAGACAAAAAAGAAGCCCAAAAAACCGCAACCCTCTGCCTGGCAACTTCCCCCCCCCCCCCCCCCACTAGAGGAAGGGACATCTGACCTCACTCAACCAATCAGCTTGTCAGCTAAAGACTGTTTTTTTTTCTTATCTCTGAACTGTTTAGAATCTGGGCTGTCCCAACCCCCACAGAAGTAAATGTAAAACTTACTACACAGAGAATTTTAAAGTCAGTTTCAACCTGAACCTGTACTCAAAACAGCAAAGAACATTTTAAAGTACAATCCCCACCTAATCATGGTTTATTTCTTGAAAAATAAAACCACATTTAAGAAACATCTCACACTTTCTTCAGCTAACTCTATTAACAATTCCCAAACTAAACTTTAAACCTTTTCCAGCCAGCACCATCCACCAAAACCCTGGAACAGCCCCCCTAGAGCCCCATGAAAAAAACATTTAATATATGTTACCATATATTACACTAATCATTACTTGCCTTTTTAATTCTATTTAATTCTATTATTCCAGACAATACGAATCATCATTTGTTTTGTTTTTTCTTTTGACTTTACATTTTATACTTCTTGCATTACACCTGTCTGGCTATTAAATGGCTGGTGCTCACTCTAATTTGCCCCTGAACGGTGCCTGTCCCACTCACCCCCTAAATTTGGATCCTGGAATGGATGATGATCCTAACTGAGACCCTTTAACTAGATTTAATATCTTGTATTACCCTTTATTTGATACATGGACTACTGTATCTAGTTGGTCCGTGTTTGATAACTTTGAAATTTTCCAGGGATGTGGACAAATTAAAATTGAACAGAGTACACATCCAATAATCAGACCCTCCACCAGAGAACCTGTATATTTTTGGTATGCCACTTATAACATTGTTCAAAGCGGGTGGCATCCTTGGTTTTTCATCTGAAAATTGGAAATAGATATGTTGAAATTTATAAGCTTTTCTTTGCGTACGGATTGACAGGTGCCGTACCTCTATTGTCACTATAGATGCTATAGGAGTGTCAAGAGGGGTACTTGATCAATTTAAAACCAGAAATCATTCCCAATAATATTGACACTGATGATTCTGTAACAAAGGCATTACAATACCTTTTTGCCTTAGCCAACAAAATTAGCTACTAAATCAGGTGTTGATACTGTTGCATTATTCCATATGTTCGGGGGTTTGTCTTAAGCCTCCTTGTTACTACTCTCAGTATAAGACAAATTATATTTCCACCATAAATTCTGTGTAGGACCACTGCTGTTTATTTTACCTATTTTTACTTTTAATGCCTGTAACGCAAGTATACCTCTTTTATTAAGGAAGATATTTATTCTGCTTATGCTGTTTAACTGAACTATCATATGCTTCTTTTTAGTTTGTTATATTTTGCCAATTTGTATAGATAGTTTAGATTGGGGTTTTCTTCTATATTTTTAAACTGTTGTACCTTTCATCATTGGACCTCGAGTAGTAACTAAGCAGACTGTTTTCTACTGCTGATAATTTCTTAATCATCAAGAGAGAAATGAATTGATTTGCTTCATTTTCTCTACAAAGGAAGAAGATTATGTTCCTATGTATTTTCCAAAAACACTATAACTCAACAGTGCCTTCATATATGATCTAGATCTATTACACCCAGCAGTAAGATAATGGCAAAACTATTATCTTGCCCATAATGATAAAACTACTGCAGGTTAAACAGTGCAACACTCATAATTATAATGCTCTTGAGTTTGCACTAGTTATTCATTATTTGGCCAATATTAATCCTTTTTAAATGATACAATGAAATATTTCTGCCCTATTAACACCAGTTTTAGCTATATTTATACAAAGTTTGACTAATGATCAGCTTTGTAATAATGGTATATTAGTTGATTGCAATCATATACACTCAACCTTATTGATTCCATTGCATGACTCATAGACTTAATTGACTTCTCATGTTTCCAAGTCTCACTCCGCCCTAGAGGGGTAGTTGTAGGATAGTTAGGCCCCTTGGGTTGGTTTTGGTAAATGGGGAATCCCAACACTGCATTTCATCCAGCATATAATTATATATCCATGTGCTGACTCTTGCTATGGCCTTATCCCACCATGTCAGAGCACCCATGTCAACTCAGATATATACATCCCCCTCACAGGACTCTAAGAGCCCTCTGTAAAGGAAGGCCACACCCACTAGTAGTCATGTGTACTATCCCTTTAGAGGTCCGGCAAGAGGGGAATGTAGAAATATGCTAGCCCTTGCTCTCTGTAAAATACAGGCCAATGGCCCAGGCTAAGAGCAAGGCCTCTTGAAATCCAAAAATCGTCTCTGATACAAAATATATTTCACTGCAGTTCAAGCTGAAATGAGTTCCCAGAGAGCTGGGCCTGTAAAAATCAGAGATCACCTTTGACACAGTTACATTTCACTGTGGCAAGTGCTGAAATGAGGTAATTGAGAGCTGGCAAGGGAGGGGCATTTGCTCTTGTCCACAATCCTGAGACTGGCACCTGCGAGAAGTCATGAGCCAAGATATTTTGATTAAAATGATAGTAGAGGGTTAGATGCAAGTAGAGGGAGGGGGAGCTGAAGAGAGCAAAATGACCTGTGAAGTCATCTCACAAGATGCGCTTGGAACATATCTTGTTTATTCTTAGAGCTTGAGAACTTGTGAAGTCATTTTGATCAATTGATAAGGGCCAAGGGCACTGGTGACAACGCTGGGGTCCATTGAAATGAATAGGGCCAAAATAGTATATAAGGAGCAGTCTGAGGGGTATTAGATCAGAAGACTTCAGGAGACTCCAGAGGGATGTAGACATGTCATGAAGTGCTGTCCTACCATATGAATACCTGATTTGCCTGTACTGCTGTTGGTGAGATTGTAATAAACTATGTTTCTTTATCTACTAAATACTGGGTTCCTTTCTAATTACATAGGTTTATACTGCCTTGACTGTGTAACACTATCATGTGCAGATACAAGGTTGGGGTAATTAAGTATCTAGAGGGGATAGGCAATTCTGTCCAGGGTAGTAAAAGGGCCATGGCTCCGCTGCCCAAATGGAGATGGCAGACCTAATAAATTAACAGGGGTAGAAATCCATGGGAGACATGTGTGTTAGGCAGTGAGAGTCTGATATGTACAGGCAGGGAGAGGGATCTTGGGGTGATAGTATCTGAGGATCTGAAGGCGACGAAACAATATGACAAGGCGGTGGCCGTAGCCAGAAGGATGCTAGGCTGTATAGAGAGAGGTGTGACCAGCAGAAGAAAGGAGGTGTTGATGCCCCTGTACAAGTCATTGGTGAGGCCCCACTTGGAGTATTGTGTTCAGTTCTGGAGGCTGTATCTTGGTAAGGATGTAAAAAGAATTGATGCAGTGCAAAGAAAAGCTACAAATATGGTATGGAATTTGCGTTACAAGACATATAAGGAGAGACTTGCTGACCTGAACATGTATACCCTGGAAGAAAGGAGAAACAGGGGTGATATGATACAGACGTTCAAATATTTGAAAGGTATTAATCCGCAAACAAATCTTTTCTGGAGATGGGAAGGTGGTAGAACTAGAGGACATGAAATGAGGTTGAAGGGGGGCAGACTGAAGAAAAATGTCAGGAAGTATTTTTTCACAGATAGAGTGTGGATACTTGGAATGCCCTCCCGCAGGAGGTGGTGGAGATGAAAACGGTAACGGAATTCAAAAATGCATGGGATAAACATAAAGGAATTCTGTTCAGAAGGAAAGGATCCTCAGAAGCTTAGCGGAGATTGGGTGGTAGCACTGGTATTTGGGAGACAGGGCAAGTACTGGGAAGACTTCTACGGTCTATGCCCTGAAAATGGCAAGGATAAATCAAAGTCAGGTATACATATAAAGTAGCACATATGAGTTTATCCTGTTGGGCAGACTGGATGGACCGTACAGGTCTTTATCTGCCGTCATCTACTATGTAAATTGGATTGGTGTGCACCCAAAAATCCGCGGCTACACTACCGCAAGCCATTTTTCAGTGTATCTTAGTAAAAGGATCCCATAATGTTTCCAAGAAAGTCCAAAAACCTAATACACGGGGATCCAATGAATCTTCTAAATGTAAATTCAACTCACCCAGTACAATTAAATGATCGTGAATATAAGTCCAATTGTCAGAGGGTCAATATATATCAAGATGATTCCTAACATTCCCTGAAAGAAACTGAACAGTGATCCATTGCTTCAAATTGAGGAAGCATCACAAACCTCACTAAGTATAAAGAAAACAAAAACCTCCTAGAGTACTGCTAGGACAAAGTAAAATTTTATAACATCTTGGGCAGAGGTAATTTAAAAAGGGAACCTTCATCAGCTGATATCCTATATAATAATTTACACCTCCAACATTCTATGTCTGGATGCTTGGGTTCATAACATCCATTCCCACTCATTGCTCCGCCCTCGCGTCAAAACGTAATGACATTAGAGGGCGGAACAATGAGGGGGAAGGGAACGCTGGAGGCGAGATGATGTCAGGAGGAGAGAATCGCGGGACATCGAGGGGAGGGAGGGAGGAAGGGAAGGGGAGGGCAGGGCAGCGGAGAATTGATGGACATAGATGGGATGGGAGGACAGTACAGGAGAGAATCGCAAGAGTCGCATGGCAGGGCAGGGAAGAGGAGGAATGAAAAGAGCCCTTAGATCACAAAGAATAGTTACTACATGCATGTCTTTTTATCATCATGCTCAGGGCAGCAATAATAATAATGTCTCTCACAGGCTTCCTATATCTGTGTTGAAGACAGTGATAATGTCTCTGCCAGGCTCACTGTCTCTGTGCTTGGGGCACAGATGTCTCTCCAAGGCTCACCTGTCTCTATGCTTGAGGAAGCGATAATGACTCTACGGAGGCTCCCTGTCCCTGTGCAATGATAATGTCTCTCTCGGGCTCCCTGTCACTGTGCTCAGGGCAGTAATAATATCTTTCCCTGAATCCCTGTTGGTGTGCTGAAGGCAGTGATAACGTGTCTTGACAACAAAAGGAAGAAAAATAATTTCATTTTCATTTTAATGATTGGGATATGTCAATTTTGGAAACAGCAAACCCATAGGTACAATTTGTGCAGCCAGCTGATGTCAGGGGAGGTTAGCAACACACACACAACAAGACAGCCAGCGAAATAAGGGTGAGGGAGCGCACGCGCCACGGCATAGACTTACCTTGCTCGCCCAACGCCGTGTGAAAATCAGAATGGCCACGAGGCAGCAACTAGCAGAAAAAACTGCCTGTTGACGTCAACAGTCCAGCGCCGGTACAACTGCATCGTAATCAGCATGGTGGCGGGAAGTGGGCAAGCGCAGTACTCGCCACACAACTCGCCACTGACGTCCTGACTCCTGCGCCGAACGGAGTCTATTGTACTCACTCTGTCTCTCTCCCTGTCTCACAGGAATTCAAAAAGTCTCTCTCTCACACACACTCTCTCTCCCACACTCTCTGTCTCTCACACTCTCTCTCTCTCTCACACACTCTTTCTTTCTCACACTCTCTCTCTCTAACACACACTGTCTCTCTCACACACTCTCTCTCTCACACACACACACACACACTCTCTCTCTCACATACACACTCGCACAGAGTCTCACACACACACACACACACTCTGTCTCTAACACTCTCACACACACACACTCTATCTCTCTCAAACACTCTCTCTCTCTCACAACACTGTCTCTCACAGTCTCACACAGACTCACTCTCTCTCATACACACACTGTCTCTCACACACACATTTTCACTCTCACACACACTCTCTCTCTCACATACACACACACTCTTTCTCAAACACACACATTCTCTCTGTCTTTAGTACACTCTCTCTCTCTGTCTCTCTCTATCACTCTCTTTCTCACACACATACTCGCACACAGGCAAATCGCAGGATATGGATGGCATGGGAGGCAAGAGAAGGATACAATATAGGAGAAGAACACTAACTGCAGAGGAGTAGGCTGAAGCTAAACGAAAAAGAGCTGAGGCACAACGAAAAAGGCGTGCAGCTCTGAGAGATGACAAAAAGGCACGTGAAAGTCAACAAGCCACTGCAAGGAAGAAGTCCAGGATACAAAAGATGACTGATGAGGAAAGTGCAAGTAACAGACAAAGAAACGCCGATTTGGAAAAGCACAAAATTGCTAAAATGATGGACAAACAGAGACAAACACACAGAACAAAGTGCAGGTATACAACGCAAAAGATTAGAAAAAATGACAAAGAGGGACAAATAGAAAAAGGAGAGCATATTTAGAATGGGAAAGAATTAAACAAATGACAAAGAAACAGAGACAAACAACCAGGCAAAGACGAAAAGATTTAGAACAGCAAAGACTTGCACAAATGACAGATATGCAACAAAGAATGACTACACAAAGTGTAACAGCTACAGCATAATACAGAACTACAAACACAGGAATTACAATAGCAGACTGTCTCAATGAGAACGAAACTCAATACTATAGTTGTGGTCCAATGAACACAGTCTGTATATTTTTTTCAATGCCAAACATTTTCACAATGAAACACCTTCTGACAACCTATTTACACAATGCTGTAGTAAGGGCAAAGTACAACTTTCCAGGGAACATGAATATTCTAAGAATTTTTTACAAAATATTAGGTCCATTAATAGTTCATTAGCTTTTGCCTCCATGGGAGCTAACATTGCACCACCACCCAGATATGGCCCTTATTGTTTTGGAATTCATGGTACTATTTACCATAGAAGAGCAGCACTACATCCTCTAAATGATAATCAAAGACAATTTGCACAATTATATATTCTTGATCCTGATGAAGCAGCCGTTCAGAGACCACAAATCTCACCAAATGCACACATCAACCATACATTAATGAGACAATTAAGTGATTTTATGGCACAGGAAAATCCATTTTCAGATACATGCAAGATACTGTAAGAAGTAGAAAATGAATGCATATGCGAAGCTCAACGACAAAGAATAGAACCTCCAACAGTTTCAATGGCCATTGTTCAAATTCACAAAAACGATCCAAGATGACACAATGCCCCTAGAGCCAATGAGGTGGCTTTCATTTTTCAAAATACAGATAGGGAACAACCCTTACATAGAGATCTAATAATACACTGCCGAAACAAGCCAAATGAAGAGAACAAAACTGAGATAATCAGTGTATTGGACCCCAATCTAGAACCAATGGTCATAGGCACCCAGTATAAGAGGCTTGGGGAGGCTAAGCCTCCCCAGCCCAACCGCAGCCCCCACCCCATGAGCTGTAGACTTCCCCATCTGCCCTCAGCTGCCATTTCCTGCCTTCGTTCCAGCCCGATCCCCCGCTCCCTCCGTCGTCAATCATCTCAAGTCTGCCCGCCCCTCAGCTGCCCGATAGGCTAGCCCTCGTTCCCTTCTTGCCTCCGCCCTACCTTAAAATATTGTAATTTTCCTCGAGCGGGTGGCGCCAGCATTGCAAGAAGCAGCAGGCTCCCCAGCCTTCCTTCGCATGGCTCCGCCCTCTGCTGACTTATTTCCTGTTTCCGCGAGGGCAGAACCATGCAAGGGAAGGCTGGAGCCTGCTGCTTCTTGCTGTCCGTCCCGGTCTCAGTCTCCTTCACAGTTGTCAGTACCCCTCCTGTACCTGCTGTTCTCTTCCGCTCCAGGCACTAGAGGCTCCAACGACTGAAACACCACACAGCAGGTGCTCTGTGTCACGTGACCGCAGCCGGAGTCCGAGCGCAGGAAACTTGATTATCCTCCAGCATGAGGGTTATTGACTTTCAGGCTGCCATACAAAGGACCACCTATCTTGTTTGGTGCGTTTGTTTCTCTATCGATGTAACGCTTGTTTGTAAAGTTTATAAGATACTTTGTAAATTAATGCTCGAACTGTACAGAATGTATATAATGATGTTTGGTTAAATGCATAAGAATATAAGATGTGCCATATGGACCAGAATATAGGTCTTTCAAGCCCAGCTTCCTGCACTAGAAAGCAGCTTGCAGATCCAAGAGACCAAATGTATTCCTTATAGTTCTCTCCCAAGAATAACTGGTGGCTGTTTCCAAATCTCTATGACTAATTATTGTTCGGGCCTTTTTCTCCAAGAGCTTGTCGCAACCTCTTTCAAACCCAGTGATGATACCTTTTATATTGGACTAATTTAATACATTTTTCATTAGCTTTTGAAGGCAATACCTTTTATGCTAACTGGTGCTGGTGCCGCCCGTTCGAGGAAAATTACAATATTTTAAGGTAGGGCGAGGGCAGAAAGGGAACGAGGGCTAGCCTATCGGGCAACTGAGGGGTGGGCAGACTTGAGATGATTGACGATGGGGGGATCGGGGGATCGGGCTGGAAGAAGGCAGGAAATGGCTGTCAGAAGGTTGACATGGGCTGCTGGATGGAGGGGAGAGGAGGGGGGAGAGGAGGGTTGCTGGACATGGGTGGATGGAGATGAGGGTTGCTGGACATGGATGGAGGGGAGGGAAGAGTGAGGAAGGAGATGAGATGAGGGAAAAGGAAGAAAGAAAAATTGCACATGGAGGAAGAAAATAGGCAGAAGCTGGATCCACTAGACAGTCACGTCTGTGGAGGACCCAGCTTTTACTTACGGATGTAGGGCAAGAAATGAAGAAGAAAGGTGGAAAGTAAAGAAATAAATAGAAAGGAAGCCCTGGAAATGGAATTAAGAGGACAGATAGCAGCAGAATCGGATACTGGGCCAGCATGATCAGAAAAACAAAGTCACCAGACAACAAAGGTAGAAAAGATCATTTTATTTTCATTATAGTGTTTGGTTTATGTTTACTTTGAGAATTAGGTGCTCAACATTAAAAGTTTATATTTATTTACTTATTTATGGCATTTTATCCCAAATTAAACATGAAAGGGTGTTTTGTGGCTCTACACGTATCATGATATTATGATCCCTTGTTTCATATTGTTGACAGTCTGCATTTTCCGTATGGGTGGTATATTGGTGTATTAGGTTCTGCCCAGTGTAATATTTATGGTACAGTAAGGTTCTGAGTGTGTTTTTGCACAAAGTTGTGCATAGTGTTTTGCAGTTGAGCGATTGTTTTTAACATGGTAACATAGTAACATAGTAGATGATGGCAGAAAAAGACCTGCACGGTCCACCCAGTCTGCCCAACAAGATAAACTCACATGTGCCATTTTTTGTGTATACCTTACCTTGATTTGTACCTGTCTTTTTCAGGGCACAGACCGTATAAGTCTGCCCAGCACTATCCCCGCCTCCCAACCACCAGCCCCGCCTCCCACCACGGCTCTGGCACAGACCGTATAAGTCTGCCCAGCACTTTCCCCACCTCCCAACCACCAGCCCTGGTATATGCTTTGAGCAACCACTTTATTCTTTGACATATGATACATATCTAATATCTAAATTTAATAAAAGGTATTAATTGTGACTTATTTTTATTTATTTTTTCTGTGTGTTATCAGACAATTATGGATTTAAGTTCCACCCCCAACCCCGCCCCCTTTAGCCTCCCCAAACAGTTGGGCCACCGACCGCCTATGCCAATGGTATATCCATTACTCTTTCCATATGGAGATCAGAGCTGGGGGATATATATTCCTTTGTCTAAACAACCAAAATGTATAATGCACCTGCATCGCAAAGCAAAGAACACAAGAGTAAGAGTTACGCAAATGCAGTACTATGGGTACCGTTTGGCAATAAGAGATGAATTCAATCCTTTTCTTAGTGCAGGAAAACTAATGCAACAATATTTTGTTGATGCATGTATTAAAACTGAGGCAAACAGACTAAATTATATTCGACAAAATCAAAAACTCTTAACAGTTGAAAAATACTCTGGATTAATGGACCACCTTGCAAGTGAAGCTGTAAATGGAGGAATTACACCTGGCCAGACATTTATTTTACCATCATCATTTGCAGGCAGCCCAAGAAATATGTATCAAAATTATCAGGATGCAATGGCAATAGTTTGCAAATATGGCAAGCCAGATCTGTTCATTACTATGACTTGCAACCCAAGATGGGAAGAAATTACTCAAAATCTAAAAAAAGGTCAGGCACCAGAATTTCGACCTGACTTATTGGCAAGGGTGTTTCATTTAAAACTAAAAGAGTTACTACACGATATATGCAAAAAACACATACTTGGTGTGCCTCCTATAAAAATTCATGTTGACACTGAGCCGACAAGAGAAGGAAAAATTCTAGACTTGGTCCTTAGTGGAGCGCACGATCTAGTGAGGGACATTATGGTACTGGGGCCACTTGATAATAGTGATTATAATATGATCAGTTTTGATATCAACCTTGAAGTAACTATACATAGGAAGTCAAATACATTAGCGTTTAACTTTAAAAAAGGAGACTCATAGTCTGCAACTGAGAGGGTAAAAACTGTACAAGAGGCGTGGATGCTGTTCAAAAGTACCATCCTAGAGGCCCAGGCCAAACATATTCCTCGAATTACAAAAGAAAGACGGAAGTCCAAAAGACAGCCGGCGTGGTTGAAAAGTGAGGTGAAGGAAGCTATTAGGGCTAAAAGAAACACTTCAGAAAATGGAAGAAGGAACTGTCTGAAAATAACATGAAGCAACATAAGGAGTGTCAAAGCAAATGCAAGGCACAGATAAAGAAGGCCAAGAGGGATTACGAAAAAAAGATAGCATTAGAGGCAAAAAAACATAGTAAATTTTTTTTTCGGTATATTAAAAGCAGGAAGCCGGCAAGAGAATTGGTTGGGCCACTGGATGACCAAGGGGTAAAAGGGGCGATCAAGGATGACAAAGACATAGCGGAGAGATTGAATGTGTCGGAAATGGTATTTCAAGCGGACGAGTCGGAGAAACTTACTGACTTCACGGTTAACCTGGAGGACATAATGGGGCAGTTCAGCAAACTGAAGAGTAGCAAATCTCCTGGACCGTATGATATTCATCCTAGAGTACTGATAGAACTGAAAAATGATCTTGCGGAGCTTCTGTTAGTCATATGCAATTTATACTTAAAATCGGGCAGGGTAGACAGTTACTTATTTAAGTTCGTACTCCATTCATGACTCCAATGATGAGGAACATCAGTTATACCCTATAGAGTTCCTTCATGAACAAACTCCAACTGGCATGCCTTGCCATAAACTGCATTTAAAAATTGGAGCCATAATTATCCTACTCAGGAATTTAAAAACCAGGTGAGGTTTATGTAACGGAACTCGCTTAATAGTCAAAGACTTGAAACCTAACCTCATTATTAGTCAAGTAGTCACTGGGTCAACTGCAGGGAGTACTGTTTTTATACCACTTATGTTGAACTAGCACTATCTAACACTGACCTCCCATTTACATTACGTAGAAAACAATTTCCTGTGAAATTGGCTTTTGCAATGACAATTAACAAGTCACAAAGACAAACATTTGAAAAAGTTGGCATTTTCCTACCAGAACCAGTGTCTACACATGGCCAACTGTATGTAGCATTTTCATGAGTTTGAAAGTCTTCTGATACAATTGTAAAAGTCATAGATGGTCCTGAACAAGGAAAGCTTTTCCCTCATTGTAACAACGTTTTCACTAAAATATTGGTTATAAAGAAATCTTGCAAATGTAAACAACCATTATATTTCTAATAAAAATTTCTGCATACTCTTTATCTTTTAAAAAATACTATAAATAAAAGTCACAAAAAAGAAAGATAAAACAAACAAAAAAAAATAAATAGATAAAACAATCCGTATCTCATACCCCTGGAGCATATTACTCATTATACACCCTTCCCAATTATTACTTATCATGACAGAACATTTCTCCTAACAGTTCCCTTAAAAACATAATCGCCATTACATGATAACCTTGCTAGCACCCGTTTCATTTGTGTGAGAAACGGGCCTTTTTTATTGTGCAGACTGATGTGTCAGAAGTTGGACTTGGGGCCATTCTGTCCCAAGAAGTTGACAGAGAAGAGCTCCCAGTGGCCTATATTAGCTGGCTGCTATTTCCCAAGAGAGAAAAATTATGCAGTAATTGAAAAAGAAGCCCTAGCTGTTAAATGGGCCCTTGAGACATTGAATATTGTGTTCAATTCTGGTCGCTGCATCTTAAAAAAGATATAGTTGAATTAGAAAAATTACAGAGAAGGGCGACGGAAATGATAAAGGGGATGGGACGACTTCCCTATGAGGAAAGGGTAAAGCTGCTAGGGCTCTTCAGCTTGGAGAAAAGGTGGCTGAGAGGAGGTATGATAGAGGTCTATAAAATAATGAGTGGAGTTGAACGGATAGATGTGAAGTGTCTGTTTATGCTTTCCAAAAATACTAGGACTAGGGGGCATGCGATGAAGCTACAATGTAATAAATTTAAAACGAATCAGAGAAAATATTTCCTCACTCAACGTGTAATTAAAATCTGGAATTTGTCAAAAAACAAAAACTGGAATTTGTTGCCAGAGAATGTGGTAAAGGTGGTTAGCTCAGCGGAGTTTAAAAAAAGGTTTGGACGGCTTCCTAAAGGAAAAGTCCATAGACCATTATTAAATGGACTAGGGGAAAAGCCACTATTTATGGGATAAGCAGTATAAAATGTTTTATACTTTTTGGGGGATCTTGCCAGGTATTTGTGACCTGGATTGGCCACTGCTGGAAACAGGATGCTGGGCTTGATGGGCCTTTGGTCTTTCCCAGTATGTCAATACTTATGTACTTATATTATAAAATAAATCAGAACAACTCACACACTGACAACAAGATCTAGCGTTACCCCTCCCCTTATGGTTTCCATCACCATTTGACTCAGCAGTCTGGCACTTTGAAAAGCATCCACAATCTCTACTTCTTTCCGATTCCACAGAGTGAAACTTACAATCTGCATCCAGCAGGTTGCAATCTCCTAGCAACCTGCAATTTCTTTTGATAAGGATAGAGTTAGTGATGCTGATTGAGAGGGCAGAGAGCTAACTTATTCTTTAGGTACTCTGGCCATTTTGTTTAAGAAACTTAAAAATCAAAGAGAATTTTAATTTTGGCCCTTTAGAGTACTGCTAGCCAGTGCAGTTTTTGCAGGAAGGGTTAGATGGGATCATGTAGCATGCAGTCTTCTATCAGTTGTACTGCATCATTTTGAATTAGTTGGAGCAGGAACAGTGCCAATGTACAGGGCATTACAGTAGTCCAGTCAAGATGTATTTACAGCATGAATCACTGCGGTCAGACTCATATTTTTGATGTATGGAGAGAAAAGTTGTAGTTGCTGCAGGTGCTAGAAACAGTTAGAGACATTAATATTCTTTAATTTATGTACGTTACTGTGTACCTTGCCCACCTTCAAACTAGGCACCATGGCATTTAGGTGTCTTTTCATAGAATAGCATGTAGTTGGAATATTGGCATTCATATATGCATAAATATGTTTTTGTTTATTAGGTTTTATATATTTCCTTTCTGTGGTACAAACAATGCAGTTTATATATTAAATACAAGTATTTTCTCTGCCCCTAGTAGTGTACAATGTAAGTTTTGTACCTGGGGCAACGAAGGGTTAAGTGACTTGCCTAGGGTCATAAGGAGCCACAGTGGGAATTGAACCCCACAGGTCTTAGCTCACTATCAGGCTTATTTTCAAAAGAGATCGCCGGTGATCTTCCGAAACAAATCGGGAGATCGCCAGTGATCTCCTGAAACTGGCCAAATCGGTATAATCGAAAGCCGATTTTGGCCGGCTTCAACTGCTTTCTGTCGCAGAGCCGGCGAAATTTCAAGGAGGCGTGTTGGTAGGGTAGTGAAGGCGGGATGGGGGCAGGATGGGGACGTGCTCACGAGATGGCCGGCTTCGCCCGATAATGGAAAAAAAAGCCAGGCTTGACGAGCATTTCGCCGGCTTTACTTGGTCCCTTTTTTTTCACGACCAAGCTTCAAAAAGGAGCCCCAACTGACCAAATGACCACCGGAGGAAATCAGGGATGACCTCCCCTTACTCCCCCGGTGGTCACCAATCCCCTCCCACCCAAAAAAAAATCGAAGTGCTCAGGGACGTCCTAAATCAAAACTGTTTCTGTGCAGCTTTTTCAGTAGTACCAGTGGAATTTGAACCAGCCACCTCTGGATTACAACACTGGTGCTCTAACCACTTGGCCATAGCTCCACTTACTTGGATGTCCCTCCCTTTTGATTATGCCCCTTCGGGTCTCTCTCAGTCAATCACAGACAGGGGTCTCTCTCAGCCACTCATAGACAGCTAAATGTAACCCATAATTGTAATGCAACAAACTGTATTTCCATCATTTACAATGTATTGTAAGCCACACTGAGCCCGCAAATAGGTGGGAAAATGTGGGATACAAATGCAATTAAATAAATAAATAAAATAAATACTACTGAAAAAGCCATCCCTGACAAGCACTTTGATTTTTTTCCACTTTTTTTGAAGCCGGCCATCTGTAAACCCGGCGATCTCAACATTAGACCTAAATTAGCCGGCCCCAACTGTATTATCGAAAGAAAAGATGGCCAGCCATCTTTTTCGATAATACAGTTGGCACTGCCCCTTTGCGGAGCCAGCCCCGAAGATGGCCGGCCATATAGATGGCCAGCGCCGTTCGATTATTCCCCTCCATGCAAACCCATTAAGCTACTCATATACTCTTTTCACTAAGGGGCCCTTTTACAGAGCAGCAGGAGGGCTAATGCATGGGCAGCATGCACCAAATCAGCACTAATGCAGGGGTAGCATATGCACCCAGTGGTAATTCTGAGTTTGGTGTGCATCGAATCTCAAGGTAGAAAATATTTTTCTATTTTCTACCACAGGGGGCGTTTCCAGTAGTAATTGGCAGTGCTGCCACATTGGCATGCGTTGCATGGTTACCAAGTGGGTGGTGCGTGAGCCCTTACCGCTAGGTCAATGGCTGGTGGTAAGAGCTCAGGCCGTAAATAGGTGTACACTAGTTTTAATTTTTGTGCATGCCCATTTCCCGGCCCATTAAAAAAATTTTTTTTTTCCAGCTGCGGTTAAAAAGTGGCCCAGCGCATACCAAAAAGACACATCCACACTACCGCAGGCCACTATTTTTTTACCACAGCTTTGTAAAAGGACCTCTAACTCTCCTATCTTTTGTATTAGACTTCTAGCATTTGCATATAGGCATTTCAAAATATGTTTTTGCTTTTATTTACAACCTGCCTAGCCATTGAAAAGCATATATGCCAGTTTTGTGATCATTTACTTGTATACTGGAAACATAAATGTTGGTACCCACTTTATAGAATTATCCTCTTGGCATGTGCATAAGCTTAGCAATCCTATATTACACCATACAATTCTCGTTCTAATTCAAAGTCAGGAATACATCTACTTGCTTTTGAACAATACATGTCCTTTAGCCACAGACAATCTATGGAAATAAATTCTGAAAATTGCCCCAGCCCCTCAACTCAAGGTCTGGACCTATTTGTTTTTCTTTATGCCATTTTTTTCTTATTATTGTAAGAATATTTCATACAATTCATTTAATATCTAAACCAGCAATTTTTATCCTGATACCAAGGCTCACTTAATTTTTACTAGATTCCAGCTCTTATCCATATTATATTACCATTGCAAGTCTAGTATCTGTATTTTTAATTTATATTAATAAGCCAATTTTTTTTCATGCCTTATTTATCATTCACCCCCATTGTAAATGCAATAGTTATAAAGAACACCTAGTTGCTGCTATATCTGTAGCCTGTGGTGATTTCTATTTTGCCTGCTTGCCATCAATAATTTTCAGCTCCAAATTTGTCACATTGTACATAAAATTAGAATGTCTTCCACCAGCATTGTAGACCCTGCCAGTCAGACAATGTCAACAATATGAAAAAGCTGGCTCTTTGCAGACCACCTTTCAATCACCACAATGACAAAATAATTGTAGGACCAGTGAGATTAGTTAAAACGGCATGGCTACAGGACGTTCAGTAAGTGACAGATGCAAGTATGCTATTAAAGAACTGGCCAAGTAGGGGCATGCTGTTTTGACACCTCCCATGCTTCCAATGAATATAGAACAACTTTCCTGCATGAATGTTGGGGCAGAGTGATTAGCATAATTAACACATGTCTAAATAGCACATATAAGGTTACTGAACAGTGCATTTATAATGGTATAAGGTTTCTAAATAGCACATTTATAACTGTACCTAGATTTGTCTCAGTAGGAAATGCATCATGCCATTTCATGGAGATTAAAGTACTGTATGGAAATAAGAGATATCATATAACCCAAATCAATATAAAAGCCTTGGTCTTTGGTGACAATATATTACTGTAAAATGTTAACCCAAAGATTTTCATAGTTAAAAATGGCATATAGTAACGTTAACATAAGCAGAATATTTTCTTTATCTTAACATGTTCTAGAGAGATGACTAATTTGTCTGCCCCTAAGATTCTATATATGTGAGCATGTGCAAACACACAATAATATACATAATCATCATAAATGCATTTAACTCTAAAACAATGTTTTAAATTAGCTAGGCATGCTAATTACTGTAGTATTGCTCAAACTGAAGAGACACTGAACCCTGCTACTCCAACTGAATCTTTTGAAATGAATCAATTCAAGTGAACACGTCCTACAGTTGAAAACCTACATTAAAAAGGTTCATTTAAAATGAAATTACTTTAACCTCAAAGAATGTTTATTTGTAAAGGGTTTTTCTATTATGTTTAACTATTTAGGGGGTAATTTAAAAGGTGGAAGTTATGTGCATGGCAGGTTTAGGTGCACAAAACTATTTTTAAAAGAAAGGGAAAATATGTTTACAAGAAAGTTTGTACATAACTGTATACGGGTGAAAAAGAAGTATGTTGAAAAAGCATGTCACTGAATATGTGGATATTACATATTTTTCTTGACAGTTCAGAGTACAGTGCATAGTTCTGAGATGAAATATTGTTGCTTCAGTCTGCCAGTATGTGCATACATCAAAGAGGCACACAGTCATTTATACCTGTTAACTTGTCTATTGGGACCTGGATTACTGGTTTGTGCTGGAAATAAGCTGGAGAATTTTCAATCATTGTGTTTTAGTTTTCTACTTCTCATGTCTCATAGTTCCCTTACACTGTTCTTTCCTTACTTACCAGTGCATTTTCTTTTCTTTGCTCTGATCAGTATGTGTCAGTCTTTTCTCTCTGTCTGCCTGCTTGCTTGTTCTTGTACTGTAGTCGCAGAATTAAATAAAAAGACTCAGGGCAAAACTAACATTATAATCGGAAACAAAATAGACAAGACCAAATTTTTACCTATTGGGCAAAATTCCAAACTTCATCGTGAGACATCATCTGTTGTGGATAATATCAAATATAACCTAGAAACATTATTAAAAATATTAGGAATTATAATTGATCTTAACCTAACAATGGAACCTCAGATCAATTATCTGTTAAAAAGCTGTTTCTGGACCCTGATAAGTTTTGAGTAGTGGCTCAATCCCTGATCCTGCAGTCCGTTCAGAGTGTAGCAGTTCATGTAATCATTTCTCTTAAAAATATGATAATATAACCCCTTTTTTTGTTTTACTGCATTGGCTTCCCTTAGAAGTCAGAGTTCTCTACAAACTTTACTGTCTGATAATACAAAGTGTTGACAAGGAAGACAAAGAGAGACTGACAAGAAAATTGCTTTGGATGCAAAAAAACACACACATATATATATATATATTTTTTTTTTCTTTTTTAGATATATTAGAATTAAGAAGCTGGTAAAAGAATCAGTTGGACTTCCAGATGACCAAGGGGTAAAATGGGCACTTAGGAACTAAAAGGCCATAATGGTGAGACTAAGGGGCCCATTTTAAATGAAAAAAATGTTCAAAAAAATGGCAAAAGGGGCAGGTGGACATTCTGATGACCGAAAACAACAAAGAGAGTCCAATTCTCCCGTAAAAAACAACAGAAAAAACAAAAGAACGGAAGAATCCAAAAAGACCAGACTCAAAGATATAAAAAGCCAAATTTATTGCACAAGACCCTACACGGTCCATGTTTCAGCCAAAGAGGCCTTCCTCAGGGGTCTATAAATTGGCTTATACAATATTCATATGTTCATCCAAAGATTCATTCAAATTCGGACAAATCCCAGGATTTCCAGCCTGCTGATCTCCTTTGGACACCCAGTCCACCCCAAGTCCATAAGGGTAGCCAGTATCTTTCAGGGGCTCTCTCTTCTCCCGCTGCTAGCTCACCTCCCTGAATCTTTGGATGAACATATGAATATTGTATAAGCCAATTTATAGACCCCTGAGGAAGGCCTCTTTGGCCGAAACACGGACCGTGTAGGGTCTTGTGCAATAAATTTGGCTTTTTATATCTTTGAGTCTGGTCTTTTTGGATTCTTCCGTTCTTTTGTTTTTTCTTTTGTTTTTTCGGACATTCTGATGAGGCAATCCAAAAAGGCCCCTCTAGGGGGTGGATTCCTAGCAAAACAACCCTTCCGCAAATTTCTGAAAACTCATCTCTTCCAAAAGGCCTACAAGGAAAATACATAGCCTACAAACTACTTCAACAAATCAAACAGTTACCACAGCTCACCTCTAACTTACCTAACACTTCCCTCTATCCTCCTTCACCCAATCTTTAAACAGTAATAATTGTACTTGTCATCATGAAACGTCTATGCTAATCTTCTCTTACCAACACTCAAACTATAAGAATTGTACCTGTTAACACAAAATGATTACATCATAACCTCACTCTGTAAGCCACTTTGAGCCTACAAATAGGTGGGAAAAGGTGGGATACAAATGCAATAAATAATAATAATTATGGATAAAGCTTCTGGCCTTAGACCTAAGGGAAGACTCATCCAGAGGAAGGCCCTCAAAAATGGACAATGGGGACTTTGAAATATGGGGTATCATGGGTCTAATGAGGGGACCGTTGCTGGGGGGGGGGGGGGTTGCATGTGACTGCTGGGGGGGGGGGTGGGTTGAAGGTGGGACCAAGGCATTTGAAGGCCTAAAGGGCCCATAGGAAAAGGGCACTGGGGGACCAGAATGCAAAATAGGTGATCATGTTGCGGGTGTCCAACTTGATTACTGGGTGTTGTATGGGTGACCAGATAAAGACAGTGTCATGTAAAGCTCAAGGGGGAAAATGGTCTCCCAGTGTTTGTGTGTTATGTATGCTTGGGGGGGGGGGGCACACTGGAAAAGAATGTCTGTATGGAATGGACCCCAAGAAAGAGATTGGAGTTTCCACTGGGGTGATGAAAACTGAACCTGGGCGTGAGTTGAGACCTTGTAGCCAAGGGAAGCCCAAGCAACCAATCCCATATAGGTTAAGCAGGGAACAGGAAGGCCTGCAGGAAAATATTGCCCTATTGGATGCAGAACTGCAGACCTGTCAGCTTTTTGAGTCCCTGTGCTGAGCAATGATCCCGGGTACGAGGACTTCAGTCCCAGAATCTGCTTGGCAGCCGAGCAACCCCGAAGCTCACCTGTGGTGACCGCCGTTCCCCGGAAGTTGAGCCCCCAGGTGCGGGCGGCCAACAGGACTTACACAAAGAGGCCCAGAAAGGGGTGCCCAGAGAGACCAGCCAGAGGAGAGCAGAAGGAAGAAGTTCAGTAGTGGGTCACAACATAGTGACAGGCAGTAGGCTAAGGAGTGTCTTGGATCCAGGCAGGTATACAGGCGGGTAACTGACCCGGGAGTCACCAGGTCCAGGCAAGATATTCAGGCAGGCAATAGACAAGAGAGTAACCAGGTCCAGGCAGGATATCCAGGCAGGCAGGCAGCAGACAAGAGAGTAACCATGTCCAGGCAGGCAGCAGACAAGAGAGTAACCAGGTCTAAGCAGGGTCTTACAGGCAGGCAGTAAACAGAAGAGTAATCCAGGTCCAAGCAGAGTCTTTACAGGCAGGCAGCAAACAGAAGAGTAATCCAGGTACAAGCAGTGTCTTTACAGTCAGACAACAAACAGAAGAGTACGCTGAAGAGAAACGCTTACCCAAGTAGAAGCCGAAGCAATAAGGCAGAGGGAAAGTGTCCCAGAAATAGTGCAGGCTTTCTGACGTAGACAGGAACCAGCTGAAGAAGAGAACTTCCATAGGTCAGGTAGGCAGAGAGAAAGTCAACACAGGTGCGTGGTAGCAAGGCAATTAAAGAGCCTGGAAGCCAGGCAGAGAAAGCAGATCCAGGTGCATGAGAGCAAGGCAATCAAGGAGCCTGCAGCCAGAGAAGAAGTACACAGACATGGCTCAAGGCTGAGCCAGTCAAGTGTGTGTGTTGCCAGGATCCTGCGCAGCCTGAATACGCCGCTTGCGTTGAGGTAAGGGACATGGCAAGACCTTAAGGGAGTCAGGAAAAAAACCTAGTAAGGTAGAGCAGCATCTACAGAAAGTTCTAGAGTGGAACAGGGATATATTGCAAGTCCTGATAGGAAATATGCAGGCATTAGAGGCAGCCAGTGAGCATATTATGCAGAAATATTACCAATGTTTAGTATCGGTCAAGCTAGGATAGGCCTTGAGAAGCGCTGCCAGAAAGTAGAGGCAGACACAACTCAGAAACTGGAACCTTTTAAGCTAAAGCTCAGCATCAGCAAGAGATTAGTGAACAGCTTCTGACTACAGTAAAGGAAGAGCTGTTGGAAGATCAAAGGTATAGAACCAAGAAAGAGCAAGAGCTGGCCCAAGTAGGGGGGAATGTTAAGAGATCTGAAAGGGCAATATTAGGCTCATTTTGCAGAGGTGCAGCAGTTACTCATGTAAACTAGAGTGGCAATGGCCACAGAATTACAGCAGGCCAAGGAATTGGCTATGAGCTTACAGGAGGCTAAGCAGGGATAGGAAGTTAAGAAGGTGGAACTGCAGAGGGCATTGGAGCACTTCAGGGTCATGTTAGACATAAAGAGGTAGCAATGCAAAGGGGGAATTAGAAGCTCAGGTAGACAAATTGCAGCATGAGCATGCACAAGAATTCATTGGATTGGGAGCAGAATTACAAGTAGCTCAAAAGAGAGATGAGAGTCTGGAGAAAACTAACCAGGAACAGAAAACTCAGCTAGCTAAGTTTCAACAGGTACACACCCAGGCAATAACAGACTGGATGTCGGAAGTACAGTAAGCCCAGGAGGAGCCTGAGGGTCTCAGCAGGGCAAAGTAGGAGTGTGAGGTTCAGATAAAAGAACTGTGATGAGTATATGCCCAGATTATGGAGCAGCTAGCCCTAGAATTACTCCAAGTGAAGGAAAAGGTAGAAGGCCAGGAAAATATTAATCAGAAACTGAATTTTAAGTGTAAGGAACTAGGATAGGATAGAAAGCCTCAGGCAGGGTCAGGAATGGGTAGAGCAAGAGCGGGAGTGTTTAAGGAATCAGGTGCAAAACCTCCAGTACCAACTCCAGGTGGTGGAGAAAGCATGAGAGGGAGATAGTAGCAGAAAATCTGATAGTGATGTCCAAGACACCAAGGAAACAATGAAGAGAGCGAGCAAAATCCTTACAGGTGTCCACAATCCCAATAGCGACTTCCTGGGAGGAGTTGAAGAAGCCAAGGGTAGGTAGACTCCTAACTCTGTTGAGAGTGGGGTTAACGGTTCACCTTGGGTGGGTTCAGGGTCAAGTGGGAAAGGACAATAAAAGAAGAGCCTTAATGGGCAAAAAGGTAGGAAAAATTAAAAGGGAACAAATCCTAGCCAGGAGCTTATGTGGAAGGAGTTCTGGGTTGAAGCAAAAAGGTAACCCTCACAGGGGTCAGATAACAGGGGTACAAAGAGATTTCAGAAGCTCCTTAGAGTTAGAGTGGCTTTATCTTGCCCAAGCCAAAGGATTGACCCCAGAAGAGTTGTTGTGGCTTCCCGGAGTAGTATTCTAAAGTGGAGTTCAACTCCTATTTATAGGAAGGATTGCCCAAATAGGATTTACTCTAGGTGGGGGAAGCAGCCCCCTTAGGGAGAGGGGGTAGACTAGTGGCTTCAGGCAAGGCCAGTCACAACCTGAAGACCATTGTGCAAGCAAATTACATGGCCATGCAGAGGCCCTATTGTATATTTCAGGCTCTTCTGAAGTGGATAAAGGAGAGTCAGAGAGCTGTAATATCTTGAGGGGGGGGGGGGGTATGTGACGAGGCAATCCCAGAAGGCCCCTCTAGGTGGTGGATTTCCAGCAAAGCAACCCTTAGGGAAAATACTTCTGGCCTTAGACCTAAGGGAGGGAAAAAAGACCTTTGCATTGGCTCAATCTGACTACGGGATGGGCACTACCTGGATCCGATCCAATGCTCCTAGACCAGGTCTCTCCACTGCCCACCCAGAGATCTCCTTCACAGTTACTGCTTTTCTAAGCAGCAACTCTCCTTGTCTTTAGCCAATGGATTCACTTCTTTGGGTCACTTAGCAGGGGCTTGCAGGCAACCAAAGACCCACAGCAACAAACAGAAACCCAAAATAAAAAAAATCAAAAGAAAGACCCCCCCCCCCTACAGGGCACACACTTAACTTTATCTTCTCCTAATCTCCCCCCCCCCCTTATCACTCTTCCTTTCTCGGCACTCTCTCTCTGCATTTTATTTCAGAACTACTCCCCCTGGGCTGGGTCTCCTCCCACCTTGAGACTTCCCAGTCACTCCGTAGTTTTCTACAAGGACTTAATCTCTCAGTAATTCCAACTTGATAGGGGATTACATAATATACTTGCACTTCCTATATTGCCCTTGTAACCAAATCTTAATAAATAAATAAATAAATAAATAATAAATAAAATGTCAAAGTAGTGTACTATCAAATCTTCAAGGTGAGAAGGGGACTTCATCAAATTGATAGGAAAGCAGAAAATATATGATAGGAAACAGAGCAGCAAGAGGTAATCAACAGATCAGGAATTAAATGCAGGCTAGGCAAAACTGTTCTGCCCATCCCAGATGCATCTAGCACCTGGGAAATGCAGAGCTGAAAGGATGGGTTTTGGCAGGGGTGTGCTGGTAAATTTTTAACAACAGGCTCTTTCTCCGGACGAAGCCAGCTCTGCAGTTAGAAGGGCCAGGGGTGGCCGTGGGGGGGGGGGGGGGGGGGGAGCAACACTTGCCTCTATCTCCTCCCTCCTTTTGTGCGGGCACGCTAGGCATACCTTTGCTGGCAGCCAATAAATGGACTGCCACCACTCCCAACGTCTTGCTCTGAGCAGCATGCTGAAACTTCTCACACATGCTGGAGAAGTCCCAGCCTGCTGCTCAGAGCTGGAAACAAGGAGTGGGGAGCAGCAGCAGTCTATTTACTTGGCTGGCAGGGCTCAGCATCCCCACCAGCAAAGTAAAAGATAATTCAGCAGGAGGCCCAAGCCCACATTTTGGGAGCCAGTTGTTAAAGTAGCCATGGAGGGCCCTACTTTAACAACCGGCTCCCAAAATTCTTAAAAACTTAACAACCGGCTCTTGCGAGCCTGTGAGAGCCTGCTCCAGCACACCATTGGTTTTGAGGGTTGTCTTAAACTAGTTGAAGGAAGGTTCTGCTCACAAAGGGGAATGGAAGCACATATCATAAAGAAGGCACTGCAGAAAAAAAGGCCACAGTGTCATGTAAAGTCTAATCTAGTTTGAGATACAGCTGGTATAACAAGCCGATAATTGTGCAATAAACAAAGTGCTCAGGTGAGGTATATAGGACTATTGCATAGGTCAAGTAAGAGGGGACACCAATATCCAAGAGTTTATGAGCTGGAGTCAAGATTTTAAACTGAACCCTATACTGTTCTAGAACCCAGTGTCATTTGAGAAAAAGAGGAGTAGCATGATCAAATTATATTCCCTCTCAGTCATCTCTTTTATAATTTATTAAACATTTTATTTACCACCTAATTTTAACCTTATCAAGACAGTTTACAACTAAAAATGCATAACAGTACAAATTTAATAGGCAGAAAAAAGAATTCCAATTGACCAGATTATCCAGTTCTCTTAAGACTTGAAAACTAACAAAATCTTAATATCCTGAAGCATAAACCTTGGTACACCAGTACACCCTGAAGCCTCTTTCTTTTTCTGATATTTTCTTTATTGCATAAACTCATCAATGTACTCAGAGTCAGAAGGGGTGCTTCATAGCACAGAGACTTCTTTATTCTGGGCTTAAACAATGCTTGGAGGTAGAAGTCTGAGGAAAAACAATTCTACTGCTGAGGTGGAAAACAGATGAACAGGCAGAGACAGCTCAGAAATGGATGCCTGGAACATGCTATATCTTATTAACAAGATATATTTTACAAGGTAAAAAACCAAGTTCTCTTCAGGGAGTTTATCAGGCCAAGTACTGACAGAAAGCAAGATAGAGAAAGTTTCAAAGCTAGAACAAGGGGAAAAACAGGGGGGCTCCCAAGCCCAAAGAACAAGAGCATAAAGACCAATGAGACAGAGCCATCAGGTAGCAAGGCAGTCAAGCTAGGCTGAGAAGGAGAAGAGGTTCAGGCAACATTACATCAATGATAACAGTTTTTAAACAGACAAGTGTGTCTGCACTAGCTGTGAACTATATTACACATAATGCATTGCTCCTCTAACTTACAGACAGATCTGCAGTAATGCATTAAACACATTTCAGGAACCTACTATAACTAAGGCAAGGCTGTCAAAGGACAGAACACAGATAGGAAAAACTTAACTACTGTCATATCAGAGAACCATTCTCATCTTCTAAAAATCTTTCCAATTGCAGAATATGCAGAAAATTATTACATCTGCAGTACTAGCAACATTAAAAGCCTGACAATGAAGTAACTTGAGGAGAGGGCTAATATGAGCATAGTGGCACTGGTGGAATATAAGTCATGTGGCAGAATTTTGAACAGATTGAAGAAGAGAAAGATGGCTTAGTGGCAGACCTGTGAGAAGTAAGTTGCAATAGTCTAAGCGAGAGGTGATAAGAGTGTGGATAAGGGTTTTGGTACTGTGCTCAGAAAGGAAAGGACAAATTTTGGTGATATTATAGAGAAAGAAATGGCAGGTTTTAGCAGTCTGTTGGATATGTGCAGAGAGAGAGAGAGAGAGAGAGAGAGAGAGAGAGAGAGAGAGAGAGAGAGAGAGAGAGAGAGGAGTCAAAGATAACTCCAAGGTTATGAGCTGATGAGACAGGGAGGATAAAAGTGTTATCTACATAGGTAGAGAATGGGGGAAGAACAGAGTGGGTTTATGGGGAAAGACAAGAAGCTCAGTGGAGCATTCCTTCTATCTGTCATGTCCTCAATCTTTCACTTTCTATTGCAACTGTTCCTAATGCATTCAAACATGCCATAGTTACTCCACTCCTCAAAAATCCTTAATTGGACCCTACCTGTCGTTACAACTATCGCCCTTTCTTCCTCCTCCCTTTCCTAGCCAAGCTACTTGAATGTGCTGTTCACCGCCATTGTCTTGATTTTCTTTCAAATCAAGTTATTCTTCATCCACTTCAATTTGGCTTTTGCCCTCTTTATTCAACTGAAACAGCCCTTGCTAAAGTCTCCAATGACCTGTTCCTGGCCAGATTCAAAGGTCTCAATTCTATTCTCATCATTCTTGATCTTTTGACACTGTTGATCATCACCTACCTACTCCATGATACACTGTCCTCACTTGGATTTCAGGGCTCTGTTCTTTCCTGGTTTTCTTCTTATCTTTCCAATCTCACTTTTAGTGTATGCTCTGGTAGTTCCTCCTCCATTTCTATCCCACTATCAGTTGGTGTACCTCAAATCTCTGTCTTGGGACAATTTATTTTCTCCATCCATAGTTCTTCCCTTGGTGCTCTGATCTCATCCCATGGTTTGCAGTATCACCTTTATGCTGATGACACACAGATCTACCTCTCCACACCAGAAATTTTGGAAGGAATTCAGGACAAAGTATCGGCCTGCCTGTCTGACATTGCTGCCTGGATGTTTCACTACCATCTGAAACTAAACATGACCTTCACGGAGCTTCTTATCGTTCCCCCTAAACCCACCTCTCCTCTTCCCCCATTCTCTATCTCTGTGGATAACACTTTCATTCTCCCTTGTCCCATCAGCTTGTAACCTTGGAGTCATCATTGACTCCTTTTTTCTTTCTCTGCACATATCCAACAGGCTGCTAAAACCTGTCATTTCTTTCTCTATAATATCACTAAAACTCATCCCTTTCTGTGCACACTACCAAAGCCCTTATCCACACTCTTATCACCTCTCAGTCTACTACAACTCAGGGGCATAGCTACGGGGGGGCCTGGGTGGGCCCAGGCCCACCCAATTTCAGTTCTGGCCCACCCACCCAAGCGCACAGACACTGCCCGCCCACTTTTCCTCCAAGCCCGCGCCAGCACCAGCTCCCATTGCCGGCCACTGCTGCTTTTCCTATTGAGCAGCAGGGCCGGCGCTACAAAAAGAAGAAGCGCTCAGCTGACGACAAAAAAAGTTGAAAAAAAAAAACATGGCGCCTCCGCAGGCAGCCTTGAGGCATTGGCTGCTGGCTCTGCAGGCTCCTCCCTTCTCTTACAGGGGCAGCAGTGGCTGGTAATGGGAGCTAGGGCTGGCGCTAGCGGGCCTGAATCGGGAGAGGGAAAAAGCAGATGGAAGGATGGGGAGAGAAAGAGGGAAAAGCAGATGGAAGGATGGGGAGAGAAAGAGGGAAAATGGATGGATGGGGAGAGAGACACTGGATGGAAGGATGGGGAAAGAAAGAGGGGAGATGGATGAAAGGATGCAGAGAGAAAGGGGAGAGACTAGAAGGATGTGGAGAGAGAAGGGACACTAAACAGAAAAGGGTAGAGAGATAGAGAGACACTGGTTAGAAGGAGGTAGAGAGACACATTAGATGGAAGGATCAGGAGAGAGGGTAGATGGGTGGAAGGATGGGGAGAGAAAGAGGGAAGACGCTGGATGGAAGAATGCAGAAAGAAAGAGGGGAGACTACTGGAAGGATGGGGAGAGAGAGGGGAGACACTGGAAGGATGGGGAGAGAAAGAGGAGAGCTGCTGGATTGAAAAGGAGAGTAGTGAAAGACTGGAGAATAAGAGGAAGGGGCATGGGGAGAACAAGGGTGAGAAAAAGATGAAAAGCCATAAGTAGATGAAGGAAATTAAAGAATGGATAATAAGAATGAATTAAATCTGGACAGAGAGAGAGAGAGGCAGAAAATATTGAAGAAAGCAAAGAAAAAGGAGAGAAAAATGAGAAATGGCCAGGAAACCGTGGCAGAAGAGTTAAGCGAAAACGAAGGAAAGCAGAATCTAGAGACTGGGAGCAACACAATGAGAAAAAGTAAATGGCCATACAACAAAGGTAAAGAAAATACATTTATTTTTAATTTAGGATAAAGTAATATGGTACCTTTGTTAATAAAGTTTCAGAGACCAATACTTCCTTCCTTAGGTCAGGAGAGGATACCGTAACAGCATTATACTGACCTTAGGCAGGAGGTTTTGGCCTCTGAAAGCTCATTGAAAAGGGTGTTAGGCTATTAAATAAATTGTCTGAAATCTGATGCACTGAAAAGCAGCACTTTACCCTGTGTGACAAATGCATCTGATTAGTGTTACTAAATTTTGCTGGGGGAGGGGGGTAGAGAGAAAATTTTGTGCCCACCCACTTTGGGTTCAGGCCCATCCAAAATTGGCAGTCTGGCTACGCCACTGCTACAACTTGTTTCTCACAGGTTTCCCCTTCAACCTGTTGAAAATTTTGCTGCATGACTTATATTCCACCAGTGTCGTTATGCTCATATTAGACCTCTCCTAAAGTCACTTCCTTGGCTCCCTATCCGTTTCCTCATAGCCACATTGAGCCTGCAAAGAGGTGAGAAAATGTGGGATACAAATGCAATAAATAAAAATAAATAAAATACTGTTCAACACCTTTTATTGACTTACAAGTGCATGCACTGTGCAGCTCTTCAGTACCTCTCCACACTTATCTCTCCCTACACTCCTTCCTGGGAACTCCGTTCTTTGGGACAATCTCTCCTATCTGTACCCTCCTCCTCCACTGGCAGCTGCAGATTCTGTTCCTTTTATCTTGCTGCACCGTATGCCTAGAACAGACTGCTTGAGTCAGTACATCAAGCTCCATCTCTGGCCGTCTTCAAATCTAGGCTAAAAACCCACCTTTTTGAAGCTGCTTTTAACTGCTAACCCCTATTCTCTTGTTCATTACCCATGTCTGTTGTGTCATTCTCACCTTAAGTAATTCACTTATCCCTTATTTGTCCTGTTTGTCTGTTCTGATTAGATTGTAAGTTCTGTCGAGCAGGGACTATCTCTTACACGTTCAAGTGTACAGCACTCCTTACATCTAGTAGCACTATAGTAATATACCAAATAAGATGAAGGGCCAAATTCTATAAATGGCACCTTAAAAATTGGTGCCAAAAAACCACGAAGTTAGCATGAATCTATAAGCTAGTTTATAAAATATACTCACACGCTATTCTTGGAACTAAAATTTAAGCGCACCCATTTAGGCCACCTAAAACCAGGCCTAAATACCTGCACCGGCGCAGATCAGGTGTATTCCATAATAGTGCACATAGTTTTATGAAACATCCACAACCCGCTTATTCAATACCCATGGCCATGCTCCCTTTTCAACAGTGTGTATTAGAATTTATGTGCACTGCATTGTAGAATACGCCTAGAAAGTAAGTGTGCATAAATTCTAATTAAAGTCAATTAGTGCCGCTAATTGGTTAAGCACCAATTATCAGTGTTGCTTGTCTTGTTAATCTATTAAGTTGTGTGCATAACTTGGCCATGCAGCCAAATTAGTGTGCACAACTTAAGATGCCATATATAGAATTTGGGGGGAAATATGCTATCATGTCCTGGACCTATACAGAGGCATAATGATGTTTTCAGTTTTATTCTTTCTTACTTTTTGAATAATCCACAACATTCTATTTGCTTTTTTGGCAGCTGTGGCACACGGGAATGGAATTTTAAACAATGACTGAGGCAGGAAGCCAGAGAAAGTTGTTCGCTTTCTGCAGTTGTTAATTTGTTATCTCCTGCCACTAACTGGTGTCTATGGCACAGGGATCTTGTCAGACTAGATTGAGCATCTAAATGTTAGATTAAATTTAATGTGGAGACATGCAAAGTAATGAACATTGGGAAAAATAATCCCAACCACAAAAAATTGCTGGACTCTGAGTTAGGAATCACCAGCGAAGCAAAAGATTTTGGAGTCACTGTGGACAATACATTGACATTTTCAGCCAAGGTTGCCATGGTTGCTAAAAAAGAAATAAAATGCTAGGAATTATCCAAAAAGGGATGAAGAACACAACTGAAATACCATTATGCTTCTGTATAGGTCCTAGGTGCTCTCTACCTTGTGTATTGTGTGCCAAATTCTACAAATGGTGCGGGTGGACTGCAGGGCTTACGAGATGGAGCAGGAAGTGGGGTGATGAACGTGACAGGCAGCAGGCAAGAGAGTACAGGCAGAGTCAGGTACAGGTACAGGCAGAGTCAGTAGGCAGGCAACAGGTACAAAAGTAATCCAGGTACAGGCAAGGTCAGAAGGCAGGCAGCAGACACAAGAGTAATCCAGGTACAGGCAGAGTCAGTAGGCAGGCAGCAGACACGAGAGTAATCCAGGTACAGGCAAGGTCAGTAGGCAGGCAGCAGACACAAGAGTAATCCAGGTATAGGCAGCGTCAGCAACGAAGAACAAAGTAGAGGAGAAGCACACTACTGAGCAAGTAACACCTACCAAAGTAGAAGCCGAAGCAAGGAGTCTAGGGAGAGCTCAGTTGATAAAGTATTGGCATCTGACATCAGCATGGAGAAGGGGCACAGCCATAGGACAAGAGCAGGGGAAGGAGGAACCGGAAAACAAATAGGAGAGAAGCAAGGGAAGCCAGGCAGAAGAAGAGCAGACCCAGGTGGGTGGAAGCAAAACAATCAAGGAGCCTGGAAGCCAGGCAGAGAGAGAGAGCAGAGCCAGTTGCATGGAAGCAAAGCAATCAAGGAGCTTGCAGCCAGAGAAGAACTACACACACATGGCTCAGGGCTGTGCCAGTCAAGTGTATGTGTCGACGGGACCCTGCACAGCCCAAGTATGCCACTTGCATTGAGGTAGGGGACATGACACAAGCAAAGCCCTGTTCTGTTTTTAAGTTTGTGTGTGGTTCTGGTTTGAACCTGAATAGATTCTTTTCTTGTTGGCTATGCTCTCCAGCTTAAGCCTGTTCTGTTTCCATGTGTGGTTTCCCTTATTACATTTCACTGTTCAGAGAGCTGGTTGTTGCCAGCCCAGCTGCTTTCCTTGATTACCTTGTTTCCGTGCAGCTGGGTGTACTCTGTCTCTGCCTGCCTTTCCTTTCCTTTCCTTTCCTGGCTAAGTTCTGGTTAGAACATTGTTTGTTTTTCCCTTTGTTTGCTTTAAACCTTTGACTGCAGTGTAAGCCCTGCTTCTTTCTGATGTGTTTTAGAAGCAGCCCTTCAGCCTTTCCATTAGCATGCTTTAACTCTTTGCTGTGTTTGTCTTCTGATTCTTGTGAGCATTACTCCTTTTCTGATCTGTGTATGTAAAGGCAGATTTCTCTGTTTGCTTACTTTTCCCTTTGTCCCCAGTGTCTGTTATTTGACTCTGTGGCACAGCCTTGTATATTCCTATAAGCGGCTTCCCTTTACCCCTGTGTGTTGTGTGGCCATCCTTGTGTATTCTTATGAGTAGTTTCCCTTTACTTTTGAGTCCTGTATGGACAGCCTTGTGTATCCTTATGAGTGGATTCCCTTTACCCTTGAGTGATGTATGGTACAGCCTAGAGTGTTCTTATGAGTGGATTCCCTTTACCCTTGAGTACTGTATGGTACAGCCTTGAGTATTCCTATGAGTGGCTTCCCTTTTCCATGAGTGCTGTATGGTACAGCCTAGAGTGTATTCCTGTAGTTGGCTGCCCTTTACCCTTGAATGCTGAGTGGGCCAGCCTTGTGTATTTCTATGAGTGTCTTTCCTTTTCCCTTGAGTGCTGTATGGTACAACCTAGAGTATATTCCTATAGTTGGCTTCCCTTTACCCTTGAGTGTTGCATGGCCAGCCTTGTATGTTTCTATGAGTGGCTTCCCTTTTACCTTGAGTGCTGTGTGACACAGCCTAGTGTATTCCTCTGAGTGGGTTCCCTTTTTCCTTGAATGTCTAGTGGCACACCCTTGAGTATTCCTTTGAGTGGCTTCCCTTTTCCCTGAGTGCTGTATGGTACAGCTTACAGTGGTCCCTCATGAGTGGCTTCCCTTATCCTTGAGTTCTGTATGGCATAGCCATGAGTGTTCCTCTGTGTAGCCTTGCGTTGAGTTTTTTCTGTGTGCTTTCTGTTTGAGTTATCTCTCTGTGAGGTTTCTGGTTGTGTTTGAGTGGTTTGCTTCTTCCGTTTAGCTGTGTCTACTAGCACAGTCTTATGCATCCTCTCTATTTGATTCTGTTTGAGTGGGTGGTTCTTCTGTTTGCTGTGACTACTAGCTCTGCCCTGAGCTACCTCTCTATGTGATGTCTGTTTGACTTGGTTAGGACTATTCATTTATAGCTAGGGTTCTAAGCCCAGTCCTGTGCTGCCTTCCTGTGTGGTTTTCTTATATTTTACTTATGGTTTCTACCATGTGAGTCTAAGTGGGGTTGTCTTTTCCCCTTCAGTTTCTTTGTGCCTGTGTGTAGGGTCTTTTGACCCCTTGTTTGTGGATCTGTTTAGTGAAGTGTGTGTGCACTGCTTGAGTAGTGCTTGCTCAAGAGATTCTATTCTGTTTCTTTTCCTTTCCCTCTGGTATGATTCGGTTCCAGTTCGGCCGTGAGGCCGTATGCTTGGACTCTGTATGAGTGGGTTCTGGATCAGCCGTGAGGCCCGCCTGAGTGGTCTATGTCCCTTTTCTGGTGGTGCTTGTTGCTTGTCTTGAGTGTGCTGTCTATTTGTCATGTCTGGTATTCTGTGTGTATTGCGCCTCCCCAGAGGACTTGTCTGCTGCAACCCAAGGGCTCACCATCCTGGGTTTCGTGACACACTTCAATGGGCGATGGTAAGGGCTCTCTGAAATGGCCACGTGAAAAGTGCTTCACTTGCCACACAGCCATTTCTTAAAAAAAATAAAGACCTATCTTTTACCCGCTGACTACATCCCTGCAGCTCTTACCTGACAGCAATTTGTAAAAGGAAAATTCTGTAGGGTGCTTTTTTTTTCAAAATCTGAATGCAGGCCTGTTGGTACCAAGAGTACTTTCCTGCACACTTGTACTATAGAACGCAGAGATATGGGAACTATTGTTGCACCATTTGCAAAATTCAGCCACGGTTTTGCCTGATCTCATTTTTGTAAATCACTATTCAAGTTTTAAAGACATTGCCAGTTAGTTTTACTTGAATTATGTGGGCATAGTTAACAGAAGGAATAACACAAAGTGGTTTTGGCTTCAAAAAGTACCCATATTGTCCCCATAAGCTATGAGGTTAAAAAAATGGATCTATGGATACAAGCCTAGAAAACACAAAGAATGATGATATCATTGCTTAAAGAAATAGATGACAGAGAAGATAGAACAAAGTGTAGACAGAAAAATTATGTTTTATAATGCATATGAGAATATAGATAGGCATCTATGAAAAATTAGCTGACAAACAAAAAAATAAACTAGAGCATTTTATTGTTTGGGTTACCTTTCTTGTTTTGATTTTGAATATTTTCTCAATTAAGTTATTGCTGTTTTCCCAGATTATACTGCTGGCAGTTTAAAGCTGCTGGTAATCTATGGAATCCCATGGATCTGCCACAAGTTGTCATGGCAACATTTGATTGGCATCATTAAAGTCAGAGGTGCCACAGTGTGTTGTCCTTGCACTGCCATGGATTGCTGGCAGCATTATGCTGCTTGCTCTGAATTCAATTTCTTTAATGGTAAAAGTCCACCTTTTCAACTTATACATCTATACGTAGGAGTTATAAATTGAAATGATGGCTTAGCTCAACAACAGGATTTAGGAGAGATTTTTTAAACTGCTTTTGGCCCTCCTCCACTTGCTTTTCAAATTTCTGAAGCTTAAATTGATATTATTTTAATCTGGATCAATAGCAGAGAAATATTGCTTCCATCAACAGGTCCACATTAAGACCTAGATTTAATGGTGCTGTGAAAATTAGCACAAAAAATACACCTAGGGGTATTCTATAAACTATGCCTAAAGTTAGGCGCAGTTTATAGAATATGCCTAGCACCTGTCTATGTGATTAAATTTAGTCGCAGGTATTTACGCCAAGTAAAACTCGGTGGACATGCCAGTGACTGTTAGGTGTGGAATAGGTGCATTCTATATTAGCATGCATAGATTTTAGAAATTCCCATGACCAACCCATTATATCCTATGGCCACACCCCTTTTCGGTTCTGCACCAGAATTTATGTGCAGAACTTTACAGAATACGCTTCTGCATGTAAATTTTAATTAATGCCAATTAGTGTCAATAATTGCCTGTGAAGTGGCGATTATCAGTGCTGATTGGCTTGTTAAGATAATTAAGTTGCACGCACAAATCAGAATATGACCTGATTTGCGCGCATGCTGCCGGTCGCAGTTTATAGAATGCAAGGGTAAAAGGGTAATTTTATAAAGCTTTTTTCTATGTGGATAGTCTGTTTTACATGCAGGAAAGGGTTTATACTAAATTGCATGACTTCATATGTGTGTAAAAAATATACTTTTATATGATTTGCATATAGATGTTCCCAGGGCAAAGTTTATGTGGAAGGAGGAGGGATTGCAATGTACACATGCATTTTATAAAACACATGTGTATACACATTTTGCACCTTCTTTGGAACAGGTATAAATTTGTAATCAGTACTTGTTCAATGCAGAGGTGGAAGCCTATTTTATAAAGGCACATAAGCACATATTTTGCCTTTATCAAATAAGCTTTAAAAAGGTGCATTTCTGGACATCTTATATAGGTATCCTGTTATATACAAATGGAGAAGTCCCAAGAGAGAAGAAGAAGATGGAGGAAGTTTCTCAGAGCCTATTTTTGTCTCTTGTTCTTTTTTCCAAGTCTGTGAAGGTGTGCTGGACTGTGGAGTTTGGATGACAAGAAAAAAGTCTGAGTGGAGAGACAGACCTTATGGACCATATACAGCATTTGCTTATCAGGTTTTATTAGAGACCTTTATGAAAAGATTCACCCAACGTCTTCATATCTGTCCTGTTTTGTCATCTTTACATTGATTATCTATTGTGAAGAGTTGTTTTAAATAGCTGATTTTGGCTTTTAAAATTTTCCATCTTATAGCACCAAAATATGGACTAAAGAAGTTACTTTTCTCTGCACCTTTTGCACTTGCAAGGTGAGAGGCATTTTCTCTCCCTTCTGCGAACTCTTTTAGGGGCTCTTTTACTAAGCTGTGCTAAAAGGGACCCTGCGCTAGTGGCAGCACCCATTTTTGCTCTCATACCAGGGCTCCTTTTACTGCAGCGTGAGAAAATTGGAAAAAATGAAATGACCATGCGGTACATTTGCATTTGCCATGTGGACATTTTGGAGGCAGCACTTACCACCACCCATTGTGGTAACAGTAAGGGCTCCTGCTCTAACCCGCCGGTAAGCAGGCAGCACATGACAATGCCCAATTATCACAGGGTAACCCCATGCGGTGATATTTTTCCCTCATTGCCGCTAGCGCCAGAAATGGTGCACGCTGAGGGTAGAACTACCATTGGCACCCACGTTGGATAGTTCTGGATTGGTGAGCGACAAGCTTGTTCCCACACGCCAACCTTTAGTAAAAGGGCCCCTTAGACTTGTATGTGCTCGCAAGCATGCTGTGAGCACTCTGGAGTGCTGGTGTGGGAAAAGGGGGATAGTGGTTCTTTTAGCCGTCAGCATCCCTGGTCATTCAGCCCAGCTAGGAGAGCAGTGCGCCCTCTAGGGGCCAAACTGCTGGAGAAAGCTTTAGTTAAGGAGGAAAACTACTCTCCCCAGAAGCCAGTGCAGGGTCAGCTGGACTCCCAGGAGAGCAGTGGTGTGCTGGAGCCGGCTCGCACCGGCTCGCAAGAGCCAGTTGTTAATCTTTCTACTGACTTGCGAGTCGGTTGTTAAATATAGCGAGCCAGCTCTGGCTCTCCTCCCTCCCTCCTCCCTCCCTCCGGGTCCTCACTGACTTCTTGTTCTTCTAATTCTTCGGGGCAGGCAGTCTTGCCTGCCCGCTGCCAGCTGACTCTCCCCCGCTGCTGATTCGTGCTTTAAAAATGGCCGCCGAGACTTCCAGAGGTGGCCTCGTGAGACTTCTGCTGAAGTCTCGGCAGCCATTTTGAAATGAGAATTGGCAGCAGGGGGGAGTCAGCTGGCAGCGGGCAGGCAAGACTGCCTGCCCTGAAGAATTAGAAGGACAAGGCAGGTAGACCCGAAGCATACTTGGGATGAGAGTGAGAGTTCTGTCTATGTTTGGGGGGGGGGGGGGGGGAAGTTGGGTGAAGGAATTGGAAGGGATTTTTGTGACGTTTGGAGGGTAGAGGGGATTAGAAGGGGTTTTCATGATGTTTCTGGGTGTGGGAGAGAGGGAGATTGGAATCTTGGGGGAGGGGAACATTGGGACCCAGCCAGATACTCTTAATAGGTCCCGTCTGAATATCAGATGGCCAGTATTTAAAAAAAAAGTGCTAACTGCTGCAGGCTCAATATTGACTTTGAGCTTTTGGAAGTAGAAGTAAATAGCAGAGAGAGTGATCCCAGGGGCCCATGGAGGGCATGGGAGAGGAGGGTCGCTGGGTATGGGTGCATGCAGGGCAGGGGGAGAGAAGGGTCCCTGGACATGGGTGGATGGAGGGCAGGGGAGAGGAGGGGGGAGAGAAGAAATGCTGGATATGGATGGAGGGGAGGGAAGAGTGAGGAAGGAGATGAGTTGAGGGGAAAGGAAGAGAGGAGAAAAACTGCACATGGATGAAGAAAATAGGCAGAAGCTAGGTGGAGTATTTTTTCACGGAGAGGGTGGTGGACGCTTGGAATGCCCTCCCGCGGGAGGTGGTGGAGATGAAAACGGTAACGGAGTTCAAACATGCGTGGGATATGCATAGAGGAATCCTGTGCAGAAGGAATGGATCCTCAGAAGCTTAGCTGAAATTGGGTGGTGGAGCAGTTGGGGGGAAGAGGGGGGTGGTTGGGAGGCGAGGATAGGGGAGGGCAGACTTATACGGTCTGTACCAGAGCCGGTGATGGGAGGCGGGACTGGTGGTTGGGAGGCGGGTAATACTGCTGGGCAGACTTATATGGTCTGTGCCCTGAAAAGGACAGGTACAAATTCAAGGTAATGTATACACATATGAGTTTGTCTTGGGCAGACTGGATGGACCATGCAGGTCTTTTTCTGCCGTCATCTACTATGTTACTATGTTACCAGAAATGAAGAAGAAAGGAAAGGAAGCCCTGGAAACGGAGTTAAGAGGAAAGATAGCAGCAGAATCGGATACTGGGCCAGCATGATCAGAAAAACAGTCACCAGACAACAAAGGTAGAAAAAAATCATTTTATTTTCGTTATAGTGTTTGAAATATGTTCACTTTGAGAATCAGGTGCTCAACATTAAAAGTTTATATTTATTTACGGCATTTATGGCATTTTATCGCACATTAAACATGAATTAGATTGGAACCTGGGATCATTTAATTTTTTTTTCCTGGAGGAATGCATTGCCACACCCCCCCCCCCCCCCGGCTCTCTCCCCGGCTATAGCCAGATCTGCAATTTGGGTGGGGGGGGGGCGCAGAGGGGGACAGGGGGCTCAGAGGGGGACCGGCGGGGCGCAGAGGGGGACCGGGGAGAGAGCCTGTTGTTAAACATTTACCAGCACACCACTGCAGGAGAGGGAGGGGGGAATAACTGATTGGGAGATGAGGTCTGATCCTGAAAATGAGGAACAGCTGGAGGAGCTTAGGAGGAGGATATGGATTGCAATAAAGAGGAGGTGGGAAAAGAAGGGGAGGAGGAGTGTATGGAAGTGGCTGGTTTTGCTCTAACCCGTGCAGACAAGGTGAAAGCTTTCGTGGCCTCAGCATTGCCCCGGCTGTGGAATTGGGGAAAGCTGGGAGTAAAGCAGTGGAGAAGAGACTAGAGAGCACAACTCACTACATTACTGACTGCTCACCAAAGGTAGTGCTGTTGAAAGGTAGATTGTTTCTGAGCAGGATTGTGCACTTGAAAACTCAGACTGTATTGTGTAAGAGATGATGTGAAATCACCTAATCACCAAAACTGTCTGCTGATAAGATAGTGCTGCTGGAGATTTGGTGGGATTTGAAGCAGAAAACTGTAATTGTCAAGGGGAAAATGAGTCTGCAATGGGTAAAGATAGGAGGACTGTCAGAAAAAGTCTTTAAACAAGATTAATCTGATGTTAAGAGAGCTGGAACAATAAAGAACTTTGATTGTTTTCTAACGGCTTTGAGTGTGCAAAAGTTTCTTAAAATCAACAAGAAGAAGAGAGAGAGGAAAAGTGAGGTGGCTGGCTAGCAAAGCTCACGGAAGGTGGTGGAAGCAGAGACAACCTCGGCCCCACCCGGAAGGGTGACCTGGTTACAATGCTTATTCTTGCTCCTTGGTATTTTGTTTGCTTAGGCATTGACCTTAGATTTTATAGATTTGTTACTGTACATTATAATTTTATTTTATTATATAATTACAAGTGTTTGGTTTTGTATATTGTGATTTTATATTATGATGTTATTTTAAAATGTTTGTTATTGACTATGTATGTAAATTTGTAACCCACTCTGGGCATTGTCAGTAGAGCGGGCTAAATACATGGATAAATAAATAAATAAATGTTATGACTTTGAAACAAGTCTTGCTTAAGGGCGTAAACCACTTAAGACCTAGTGAGGAACACCATATCAAATAATTATATTACATTATATTTCCCTCTGGACTTGAGGAATCAACAACAGAAGGTAAGGAATAGTCTCCATCTTTACTACTGTAGGCCCTTGGAACTGCAAAAAATATCAGTCACCTCAAGAGCTTGATGTATCAAATAAAGGGCCCTGTTTACTATGCCGCGCTAGAGGCACGTTAGTGCTTTTAGCGTATGCTAACCATTAACGTGTGCTAACTATGTAGGCACCCACAATATTTCTATGGGCGCCTACACAGCTCTTGCTAATTTTGTGCATGCGCTAAAAACGCTAGCGCACCTTAGTAAACAGGGCCCCAAGTCATCAAGACTTGCTCTAAGAGTAATTAAAATATCACTATGGCAGGGATTCTTTTGTGATTAAATGTAGAGAGTGAACCCTTGATGGAGTAAATTAAGTTTAGCATAAAAGTGAAACAGACTACAGTTCATCTGAATTATGAAGATTGACAATTCATCATTCCAAACATCAAGATCCAGCAAAAAAATAAATAAATTCCTTGTCACTATTCTTGATTTGTCAGTAAGAATTTGAAATGTATGAAGTTAGCATGGACACGGGAATTTAGCCAAAGGCATTCATCAGATCAGGCACAGGAACATAGGCAGCAGATTCTAGAGGTCAGCTAAGGCTGGGGTTTGGTACGCGGTACAGAACTGGGAATGGGAGGAGCAAGAATATCCAGAGCAGAGGAGAGAATAGTATTATATGAAGAGACAGCTTCACTGACAGATTTTGATAACATAGTGGTTGAGAAGAGGGATGAAACGCTGGTGGAGAGAGTGGAAGCATGAATAGCCTGAAGATTCCTAAATATATTAGTGGAGATTGGATGGGACTAGAGGGAGAGTGATTAAGTGAAAAAATTATCAGATGATAGTCATAGAGGGGAAGAAATGAGGTGCAGAAATTGAAGAGTGAGCAGTCAGAGAAGGAGACAAGATCAAGACAGTGGCCATTCTGGTGAGTAGGGGTAGTACAGCACAGATGAAGATTGAAAGGGGATGTTAAAGTGAGAAACTGAGAGGCATAAGAGTCGGATGAGTCATTAGCATTAATGTTTAAATTTCCAAGAATGAGAGATGGAGATGAAGGTTTGAAAAAAAAGGAATGTAGGCAAGCTTGTTGGAGACAAAGCAGATATTCAACAAGGCACATGAGAAAGACAGAGAATAAGAGGGAAGGAGAGGAACAGAAAATTGGAGACATTGTGGTAGGGTGACAGCTGATTTGGAGGACCAGAATTGGGATTGAAATCCCCAGCAGAGAATAGAAGGAGCAACAGAGTATAAAGAAGAGTAGGAGAGGCATGATGACAGCAACGAAGATGAGATGCACTCAGACAGAATGGAGATAGTTGAATGAAAGAAAGAAAATATTGAAGGTTGAGAGCTAAGAAGAAAAGAGAAAACAAAAGGGATGGTGAGGTGATGAAAGTAGAAGGTGGGCAATGTGATCCTGAGGTATGCAGGGGTTAATGGAGATAGTTGAATGAAAGGTAGAAAATGTTGACAGTTGAGAGCTAAGAAGAAAGGAAAAGACAAAAGGGATGGTGAGGTGATGAAAGCAGAAGGTGGGCAATGTGATCCTGAGGTATGCAGGGGTTAATGGAGATAGTTGAATGAAAGGTAGAAAATGTTGACAGTTGAGAGCTAAGAAGAAAGGAAAAGACAAAAGGGATGGTGAGGTGATGAAAGCAGAAGGTGGGCAATGTGGTCCTGAGGTATACAGGGGTTTCAGATGAAGAAAGAGATTGGAAAAACTCAGTCTCAAGAAGAGAAATTGTTCTGGAGCCATTGGGAATAGGAGAAAGGAAAATAAAAACCTGTAGAGATAAAATGTTTTGTGCACCTGATGACACATAGCACCTGAAGAAGAAGCCCTGAGTGGATCAGGGTGGACCTGAGAGTCACCATGGAGAATGAAAGAATGTGCGGATGGGCTGCAAGGTAGGCAGCCAGTGGGAGCACTAGGCACCTGGAGTGGAGGCCGTGAGTGGAACAGGGTAGACCTGGGAGACAGCTCGGAGATTGCTGGGAGAATATGCAGATGGACAGCAAGACCTTGATGCATAGCTTCTCTTACCCATTTTATTCTCTCAACATATCCTCTAGATTTTCCATTCTGATGTTATCTGGCTTTTGCTTATGTTATACTGTAGATTCCATTTCTTTTGTTTTCATTTTCATTTTTTATCCTATATATAGTCTTTCATTCTTGTCTTCCTCCCTTCATGCTCTCCCACACAGACAACTTGCTCCTCCCCTTCTCACATAAATTCTTTCTCCCCACTCAGAACATTTCCACACCTCTCCATAATCCCTTCACCCTTCCCTATTTCCCTTTCCTTCCCCTACCCCTCCTTTCCTGCTTGTCCCCGTACCAACCTTTCTTTCTTCTCTTCACTTCTATCCCTTCCCACTTACTTCTCCTCCCTCTCATGTATTTCCTTTCTCATCTCACTCATCTGTACTCTCCTTTTACCTTTTCACATCTCTTTTCCTCCATTTTTCTCTTTCCTTTTTTCTCCTCATCCCTGTCTCTTTTCTTCTTCCTTCTTGTGCCCTCTCCTTTTATCTTGTTCCCTCCTCATTTCTCCCAATTCTCACCTTCTTCCTTCTGGTACACTCTTTCCACCAAGGGTACAAAATAAAACAATATAAATCCAGAAGAATTACCAGCTACAAAACATGTTTTTGGAATTGACTTTCATATTATTCTCAAATATATTTCAATAATTCTACCATTCATATTATATAATTCTACTTAAGCAAATTACTGTATATTAATCTTCCTAACCTTTTTAAATCAGTCTCACTGGATCATATTAAATGTAACATATTTCTAAAAGGAAGGCTGAAATACCAATGGAAATATATTGAGATACAAATTTTGAAATAACTAGAAGATGGTTAGGTATGATATAAATATAAACAGTTTTTTCTGAAACTATTGCAAAATGGCAAGGTCTGCTGGGATATTGTTATCGAGGACTCTTATAAGACTGAAGCAGTTCTTGTTGTTGTCCTTAATGTTATTGAGATAAGCAATCATGACAAATGGGGTACAGCATTTTGCTATAGCTATTGGATATTTGGATTTCAGCTCCTCTCATCTATCCCTCCCCCTTTTCAGGATTGTGTTTAATTTAATATGAACCACTGAGTTTGATCATAAAAGGATAGGACAATTAACAGAGAGTGATTTGGTTAAGTGGAATTGAACTGGGAATTCTCATGCTGGTGACTTTGAGTGTACTAAGAGGTGAAAATGTACTTATTTATTCATACTTGTATCACACAATTATCTAAAAATGAATTTTGGTTCTATGTGGCTTACATTTAACAGTTGTTAGAGATTACATTGATTCAATTACATTTGCAAGGTTGTATGATATTGTGTTTTACAGTGGTTGGTAAGAAAATTATTCCCCAGTTGGTACTCAGAATGTACATAAGACTGTCCTCTTCTCAACTGTGTTCTTGTATTTACACTGGCCAAGGGTAGTCAGGGATAAAAGGAAGGTAAGCAGGGAGAAAACAATTTAGGATCAAAAATCAATTCTAATTTGGAATTAAAAGATTTAAGGGGTCATTTTATTAAGCTGCAGTAAAAATAATGCACCCTTACACGGGTCTTTCCCACATGCTAAGGCCATTTTTACCACAACAGTAAAAACCCCCAATTTTTTTTTTTTTTTTGCATTAATAGTCATGTGCTAATGGTACTAAGTGCATGGCCATTTTTTTTAAATATCATTTTTATTGAGTGGCACAAGTCAAACCAAACCAGTCAAATAATGTCCCTCATTACACAGAATTATTAAACACAACGGTATAACAGGTCAACTGAATCTAGACAGAACCATCATACCACTTGAACAAGTTTAAGCAACAGACCCAACCCTCAAAATCAGCCCACCCCCCAAGACACCAGACAGTCCTCTTATATGTTAAGGTGTCTACTACAAGCTCTCGCAGAAACAGGGTCCAACAATTCTCCCAGACTTGTTGAAATTTCAAACTCTCAGAGGAATTAAAGCACTCCAAGAGCACTTTTAACATCAGTTGAATGTGCCACACTTGCATATCAGGGGGAAGCAGGGAAAGCCAGGCCAGCAGAATAGATTTTTTAGTCAAGAGCATTACCTGACACAAAAAACCTTTCAGACCCCTGGGTACAGGCTGTTCAATATGGTACTTGCCAAATAATATTTTAGAATCCATGTGTAATTTACAAGACCACAAAACAGAAACCCTGGCAAATAGCTGCTTCCAAAATAAAGAGACCACCAGACAGGTCCAGAATAGATGTCCCAAGGAAGTCCCAGGGGTCGAGCAATTAGGACATGAGTCTATAGAAACAAAGCCAGCTAGATGAGCCCACCTAGGAGAAACAAACAGTTGAGAGGAAATTTATATTACTTATCATGGGAGCACTTACCGACACCTATTTTGTAGGTGATAAAAACTCCTGGGTTATCTATACGCTACTAATAATCAATACTGGAGCGATAGGTAGTCAAATCTATCGACAATCATATAATCATAGACTCCTACATAAAAATAAATAACGTCAAATATGAGTTATGTTTAAATTATAGGGGAAAAGCCTCAATCCCGGCATGGGCTCCTTATGTTGTAAAACAACGTTAGGGAGCACCGCCCGATCATCACTGGCTCAAAAACCAGTTAGCACGCTGTAATGCAGATGCTCTGACTGGTTAACACAGGAATGCCCACTCTCCCCCCCCCCCCCCCCCGACATGCCCCCTCACGATACTTCATCTTTTGCTGCATAGGCACACATTAACACCTAATGCAGCTTAATAAAAGGGCTCTATTAATGCAATAAAGGTAAATCAGCTGGTAAAAATTATTATTTAGAAAACTGACATCTTGTCAAGTGTAATACATTCAGTTCTTTCTCTCAAGTAAGCTAAAATTTGCATCTCACAAATGTAATAGAATTTCAATTAATGACAACAATTGTCAGTCAATGTCAACAAGTCTGTAATTTTTTAATAGTGAGAAAAATATTAGGCAAGTACGTTCACAAATATTTACTTTTCAAGTTACTTTTGAAAGCATTCATATTCAGGCTCATTTTTGAAAGAGAAGGATGCCCATCTTTCGACACAAATCGGAAGATAGGTGTCCTTCTCCCTGGGTCATCCAAATCGGTATAATCTAAAGCCTAATTTGGACGTCCCCAACTGCTTTCTGTCGCAGGGACGGACAAAGTTCAAGGGGGCGTATCAGAGGCATAGCGAAGGCGGGGCTTGGACATGCCTAACACATGGACTTCCTTGACCCATAATGGAAAAAAAAGGGCATCCCTGATGAGCACTTGGACGACTTTACCTGGTGCTGTTTTTCTTATGACCACGGCACAAAAAGGTGTCCGAAATGACCAGATGGCCACCGGAGAGAATCGGGGATGACCTCCCCTTACTCCCCCAGTGGTCACTAACCCCCTCCCACCCTCAAAAAACATCTTTCAAAATATTTTTTGCCAGCCTCTATGCCAGCCTCAGATGTCATACTCAGGTCCATCACAGCAGTATGCAGATACCTGGAGCAGTTTTAGTGGATGCAGTGCACTTCAGGCAGGCGGACCCAGGCCCGACCCCCTCCCTACCTGTTATGTTTGTGGAGGAAACAGTGAGCCCTCCAAAACCCACCACAAACTCACTGTACCCACATCTAGGTGCCCCCTTTCACCCATAGGGTATATGGTAGTGGTGTATAGTTGTGGGTAGTGGGTTTTAGGGGGGGGGGGGGGTTGGGGGGCTCAGCACACAAGGTAAGGGAGCTATGTTCCTGGGAGCATTTTATGAAGTCCACTGCAGAGCCCCCTAGGGTGCTCGGTTGGTGTCCTGGTATGTCAGGGGGAACAGCGCACTACAAATGCTGGCTCCTCCCACAACCAAAGGGCTTGCATTTGGTCATTTCTGAGATAGGCGTTCTTGGTTTCCATTATCGCTAAAAATCAGAAATGACCAAGTCTAGGGATGACCATCTCTAAGGATGACCAAAATTTCAAGATTTGGGCGTCCCTGACTGTATTATCGAAACAAAAGATGGACGTCCATCTTGTTTTGATAATACGGGTTTCCCCGCCCCTCCATTGGGACGTTTTGCGAGGACGTCCTCAACAAAACTTGGGCGTCCCTTTCGATTATGCCCCTCATTGTCTTTAAATACATTGTTTCTCATTTCCTTTTATTTTTCAGTTTACACACTAACCCCCCCGCCCCCCCCCCCCCCCCCCGTTTACTAAGCTGTGCTAGTGGCTGTCGTGCGGCAATGCCAACACAGCCCATTCAAAGTGAATGGGCTGTGTTGGAATTAGCGCACTGCAGGCGCTAGCTCAGCTTAGTAAATGGGGGAGGGGTAATATATCAATTAATCCCAAGAACTCAGTCAGATCAATGCACTCTATTGCTAATTGTTTTATTTTACATTTACCAATTTCAATAAACTCCGTGTAGCAGAGAATTGATATTCTAAGTGGCATTTTAGAAAAGACATTCAACTCAGAATATGGACATACAAGTCAGTACATCACAAATGGACATTCTTTTCACATATATTTTAGAACAGGATACATCTTGTTTGACAATATATGTGAGATGGATGTCCATGTGCTGGAAATGTCCTGCATGAACATTCATAGTACAAACTGAAATGTTCAAATTAAGAACAAGGGAAACAAAGAACATGGATGTATGTGTGGCAGAATAGGTACATCCATTGTATAAAATGGCCACACAGATGTCCATGCAGAGCAGAGGGGTAGCCTAATGGTTAGAGCAGTAAACTAAGAACCAGATACTATGAACGTTCTTAACTGCCACATGCAGGTCTGAAGAGTAACCTAATGGTTAGTACAATGGACTGAGAGCCAATAAACCCAGATTCAAATCCCACTTTGCTCTTTTTTAATTTTTTTTAAATTGTGAGCTCTACAGGAACAGAAAATACCTACTGTACCTGAATGAACACCTCTTCAATAGCCTTCAGGCTTGCAGATGTCTTACATATTCAGGTACAGTAGTTATTTTTTTGCCCCTGGAGAACTCACAATTTAAAAAAAATTAAAAAAGAGCAAAGTGGGATTTGAATCTGGGTTTATTGGCTCTCAGTCCATTGTACTAACCATTAAGCTACTCTTCAATCTGCATGTGGATGTTAAGAGCGTCTATAGTATCTGAAACTGTCATGAAACTTGGTATCCCTTGCCAGTTTCACAATAGGGGGAGAGGAAGGGGGCAGCTATCACTGTATCTTTCTGTAACCTGGATATACCAAGTATCAGGTCTAAATACAGACGTCCATCTTTTTAGACATGGATGTCCCTTCCACTTCTGTGATTGGAGATAGTCATCCACATTTTTGCCTCTCCCTAGCCCCACCCAAAATATGTCTAGACAATGCCTCTTCCATATTTATTTATTTATTTATTATAAAAATGTGTATCCTGCTTATACCTAAGCATTTACAAATAAAAAAACAATACATAAAATGCAACATATAACTGCTCACAAAAATACAAACTTTCAGATTCACTGCCTAAATAATAATATCGTCAAACCTCAACAAGTGTTTGCAAGAATAGTTGAGTTTTCAGTGCCTTTTTAAACTGCTGCAAAGTTGAACACAGTTTCAGATGCCTGGGAAGTTTATTCTACAACAAAGGCTCTGCTAAAGAAAAGGCTGTGGTCATCATTTTTGCAAAGTATGTAATGGAACTGCCTCACCTCATCCCATGCTTGGAATAAACTCCCTGAGCCCATACGCCAGGCCCCCTCCCTGCCCATCTTCAAATCCTTGCTCAAAGCCCACCTCTTCAATGTCGCCTTTGGCACCTAACCACTCTACCTCTATTCAAGAAATCTAGACTGCACCAACTTGTCATTTCGCCCTTTAGATTGTAAGCTCCTTTGAGCAGGGACTGTCCTTTTTGTTAAACTGTACAGTGCTGCGTAACCCTAGTAGCGCTCTAGAAATGTCAAATAGTAGTAGTAGTAGTAGTAGATATCCTGCATTTTCAGATCTAAATGATCTTGACGGTCTATTGAACTTCACTGGCTGTGGCAGATATAGAGGGCCATCCTAGAGTAGTGCTCTATTTTTATTTCAAAGGGTTCCAGGGGTGATCAGGAAAATAACAGAGCGGTAAGCCTGACTTCAGTGGCAGGCAAAATAGTGGAAACTATTATAAAGAATAACATTACGGAACACATAGACAAACATGGTTTAATGGGACAGAGTCAGCACGGGTTCAGCCATGGGAAGCCTTGTCTTACCAATTTGCTTCATTTCTTTGACGGTGTAAATAAACATGTCAGTAAAGGTGAGCCGGTGGATATAGACTATCTAGATTTTAAGAAAGATTTTGACAAAGTACCTCATGAGAGATTCCTGAGAAAATTAGAATCATGGGATAGGAGGCAATGTCCTTCTGTGGATTAAGAATTGGTTATTGGACAGAAAACAGAGGGTAGGGTTAAATGGCCATTTTTCTCAATGGAGGAGGATGAACAGAGGAGTGCCGCAGGGATCTATACTGGGATCGGCACTATTTAACATATTTATATATGATCTGGAAATCACAATGACAAGTGAGATGATTTTTTAAAATTACTGTACCTGAATGCTAGTGGCTAGCAGTGCTCATGGCTGCCATGCACTAATGCCAACGCAGCCCATTCACTTTGAATGGGTTGTGTCGGCACTGCCACACAGCAGCTGCTAGCGTGGCTTAGTAAACAAGGGGGTAAATTTGCAGATGACACAAAACTATTCCTAATTTTCAAAACATGTGGACTGTGAAAAATTGCAGGAATAACTTAGGAAAATGGAAGATTGGGAATCCAAATGGCAGATGAAATTTAATGTGGACAAATGCAAAATGATGCACATTGGGAAGAATAAGCTGAATCATAGTTACCTCATACTAGGGTCCGCCTTAGGAATCAGCAAACAAGAAAATCAGCTTTTGATTATGCCGATTTGGGCGACCTTGAGAGAAGGACGCCCATCTCCCGATTTATGTCAGAAGATGGGCATCCTTCTCTTTCGAAAATAAGCCTGCAAGACACCTATGTGCACCCAACGTGCACCAAATTGGAGTTACTGCCCAGTTACCGCGTGGCCCTTGCAGTAATTTCAATTTTGGCGCATGGCCGCTTTGCGCGGCTGAAAAGTACTTTTTGTTTTCTGGCACACGTAGCGGACATGTGCCAAGTGGCATCTGATGCACGTATGTCATTACTACCCAAATTGTTTACCGTTAGGTCTATGGCTGGCGGTAAGGTCTCAGACCCAAAATGGACGTGAGGCAATTTTGATTTTGCCTCATGTCCATTTTCAGGAAAAAAAAAGATTCTGCATGCACCCAAAATCCACGCCTACACTACCGTAAGGCATTTTTCAGCGCGTCTTTGTAAAAGGACCCCTTATTTTGTTTTGGTTTCCTATTGAATGTCACCATCAATATACATTGTTTTAATCTAGGCCTATGTTTGTCATTTTTCTCTCAAATATTTTTTTTCAATTCTAACATCATAGTTACCTCATACTAGGGTCCGCCTTAGGAATCAGCAAACAAGAAAAAGATCTAGGTATCATTGTACACAATACACTGAAATCTTCTGCCCAGTGTGCAGTAGCAGCCAAAAATGTAAACAGCTAGGAATTATTAGGAAAGAGATGCAAAATAAGACCAATAATAACATAATGCTTTTATATCGCTCCATTGTGCCACCTCACCTTATTGCATTTGATTCTGGTTGCCATATCTCAAAAAATATATAGTGGAATTAGAAAAGGTTCAAAGAAGCGTAACCAAAATGATAAAGGTGATGGAACTCCTGCCATATAAGGAAAGGCTAAAGAGGTTGGGGCTCTTCAGCTTGGAAAAGAGATGGCTGAGGGGAGATATGATTGAGGTCTACAAAATCCTGAGTGGTGTAGAAAGGGTAAAAGTGAAATGAAAGTACAAAGACTAGGGGACACTCAATGAAATTACATGGAAATACTTTTACAACAAACAGGAGGAAATATTTTTTTCGCTCAAAGAATATTTAAGCTCTGTAATTCAATGCAGGAGGATGTGGTAATGGTGGTTAGCATTCTGGGTTTTAAAAAGGTTTGAACAAGTTCCTGGAGGAAAAGTCCATAGTCTGGTTTCCCAGCTACTGAAGTTGTCATCGAAACCCCAATCTAGCCCATCCAGATTTGTCCAGCTATGATTAGGGCACAGACCATAGAATTCTGCCCAGCACTGGATTAACTTCCCAATTACTGGAATTGCCATCTAAGCACCGCTAAGTTTGTTTAGTTCCATCCTCGTTCCATATATGATTCCTTTGTGTTTGTGTAATACATTTTAATATCTTAGAACATGAGAAAAGCCATGCTGAGTCACACTGAGATCCATGAAGCCCAGCATCCTGTTTCTGACAGTAGACAGTCCAGGATGCAAGCAGTCAGCAGACCCCCCCCCCCCCCCCCCCATAGATCTTTTCCCCATAGTTAACTTCCAGGGTGAACAATGGCTTTCTCAAGTCTTGCTGATAACTAATATTTTATGGACTTTTCCTCCAAGACTGTGTATATAATTCCTCTTTAAATCCCACTATGCCAGTTGCCTTGATGACATCCTCCAGCAACAGATTTTATCCATAACTCCAAGAGAACTACTGACCAGGTAGTTATTTATAAATTTTAACATACGTAGAGGGAAACAGAGTCATTGTGTAGTCCAGTAGTTCCCAAGCCTGGTCCTGGAGGCATCCCAGCCAGTCAGCCACTACATATAAATCTCTCTCATGAGTATTCATTGTGGATATTCTGAAAGCCTGACTGGCCCGGGATGCCTCCAGAACCAGGTTTAGAAACCACTAGTGTGATCTATTTGAGGCAAAATCCAGAAACTTCCATTATACATCATTGGGTATCAGCACCATAAAGGGGATAAGAAGGCTCACCCATGAGGGTGAATTACATGAAGTTAAGCTAAAACTGAGAGATTGATGATAATACCCATGGGAGTGGACCATGGGCAAAAAAAATAAAGAAATAAACATTCTGAAACACAAAACTGAGAATGGTTACATATCACATTGGTGCATGTGATATGCTGATTTCTGAAGTCCTGTATAGGTAGCTGATCCATTGGGAACTGTGTAAACATTGGGGTCCTTTTACTAAGGTACGCTGAAAAATGTTTTGCGGTAGTTTAAGCACAGGTTTTGGATGCACCGATCCATTTTTCAGCGCGTCTGTAAAAAAGGCCCTTTAAAAGTTTTGATGAAAATGGACATGTTGCAAAATCAAAATTGCTGCATGTCCATTTTTGGAACTGCAACCTTACCACCTGCCATTGACCTAGCAGTAAAGTCTCACATGGTAACTGGGCAGTAATGACCTAAGCGCGTCAAATGCCACTTGGCTTGCGTCCAGTATGCACATCCGAAATAAAAATTATTTTTCGGCTGCGCGTATCTTGCATGTGCCAAAAATGAAATTACTGTAAGAGCTACATGGTAGCCGGGCGGTAACTTCAGTTTTGCATGCGTTGGACGCGCGTAGATGCTTACACGGCTTAGTAAAAGGGCCCCATTATAACGTACCTATAAGAGAGGAACACTGGGGCCTTAACTGTGATAGAGCTGTAGAGAATGAAGATGCTGCAGTCACTTGGGACATTCCAAATCCAACTGATAAAAGGCTTTATGCAAAGACAAAAAAACAATCAAACCATACTGTGATGAAACAGAAAAGCATAAGAACAGATTTTCTATTAGAAGTATTTCTGCCAAGTGACTTTTCTGTGTACTGTATGGAAAAACAGAAGATCCTCAAGTATCAAAAAATACAATCAGAGACCACGAGAAGGTGACAGAAAACACAGAAATTGTCCCAATTGAGTTGAAAGCCACCGGCTTGAATTAAAAAGAACTTGCAAGAGCACCTTGTTATCTTACCAGTTTGTTATACTTCACAAACTCCAGAAGGAGGTTTTCTTTGGCACAATGCAAGTACTGGCAGTAAATGTGAGAGACTGATATCTTATCCAGCATACTCTGGCTCTTGTGTGAAGTTCACTCCTGTCAAGGAAAACTCAGAACAAATCCATTTGGAGAAACTGTACCAAACATCATGTTAAACGTACATAAACTTCATTTCTTTTGCTTTCTGAGGCACAGAAAGCCAAAGAAATTTATCAAACTTGGAAAATAAATTTCCTAATAAGATTAAAGGGTCCTTTTACTAAGGTGCACTGAAAAATGGCCTGCGCTAGTGTAGGCGTGTGTTTTGGGCACGCGCAGATCCATTTTTCAGCACGCCTGTAAAAAATGCCTTTTTAAAATTTTGCAGAAAATGGACGTGCAGCAAAATAAAAATTGGCGCGTGTCCATTTTGGGTCTGAGACCTTACCACCACCCATTGACTTAGCGGAAAGGTTTCACGCTGTACCCAGGCGGTAATGGTCTACAAGTGCCAAATGCAGATTACTGCCCATTTTTACCATGCGTCATAAAATAAAAAATATTTTTTTTACGCATATAGCAGATGTGCATCAAAAATGAAATTACTGCCCGGGCCACATGGTAACCAGGTGGTAACTCCAAATTGATGCACATTGGGTGCACATAGGCGCCTACGTGGCTTAGTAATAGGGCCTCTAAGTCTTGAAGTTTAGTGAATCAAGTTTAGGGCCCTTTTTACAAAGCTGCGGTAAAAAGGGCCCTGCGGTAGCATTGGTATGTGGACTTCCTGCATGCCGAGGCTCCCTTTTACCGCAGCGTGTAAATGGGTAGATGTGAAGCGTCTGTTCATGCTTTCCAAAAATACTAGGACTAGGGGGCATGCGATGAAGCTACAATGTAGTAAATTTAAAATGAATCGGAGAAAATGTTTCCTCACTCAACATGTAATTAAACTCTGGAATTCGTTGCCAGAGAATGTGGTAAAGGCGGTTAGCTTAGCGGAGTTTAAAAAAGGTTTGGACGGCTTCCTAAAGGAAAAGTCCATAGACCGTTATTAAATGGACTTGGGGAAAATCCACTATTTCTGGGATAAGCAGTAAAATGTTTTGTACATTTTTGGGATCTTGCTGGGTATTTGTGACCTGGATTGGCCACTGTTGGAAACAGGATGCTGGGCTCGATGGACCTTTGGTCTTTCCCAGTATGGCAATACTTATGTACTTTTAAAAAAGGAAATGGCCTATTTAGGAGGTGGTAGGGGCTCTCGTGCTAACCTGGTGGTAACCAGGCAATGCATGGGGCTGGCTGTTTACCACTGGGTAATCCCCGGTGCTAAAAAAATAAAAATATTTTTAAAGCAACAGAAATGGCATGCACTGGGGCAGGCACTACAGCCGGGCTCCTGCGGTAGCCTGGCGGTAGTGTCAACATGATGTACAACAAAGCGGCAGTATGGGTACCACCATTTTTTAAAAGGGGCCCTTAGTGTTTATCCTTATTTCAAGTCATTTAGGGCCCCTTTTACTAAGCCATGTGGAGGGGCATAATCGAACGGGGCGCCCAAGTTTTCCTGGGGCCGTCCTCGCAGGACGGCTCCGTGAAGGGACGGGGAAATCCGTATTATTGAAACAAGATGGGCGTCCATCTTTCGTTTCGATAATACGGTCGGAGACGCCCAAATCTCAACATTTAGGTCGACCTTAGAGATGGTAGACCTAAATGTTGAGATGGTCAACCTTAGAGATGGTCGTCCCCGGTTTTCGGCCATAATGGAAACTGAGGACGCCCATCTCAAAAACGACCAAATCCAAACCTTTTGGTCATGGGAGGAGCCAGAATTCATAGTGCAATGGTCCCCCTGACATGCCGGGACACCAACCGGGCAATCCTAGGGGGCACTGCAATGCACTTCACAAATTGCTCCCAGGTGCATAGCTCCCTTACCTTCTGTGCTAAACCCCCCAACCCCCCCAACCCCCACTCCCCACAACTGTACACCACTACCAAAAACCTAAGGGGTGAAGGGGGCCACCTACATGTGGGTACAGTGGGTTTCGGATGGGTTTTGGAGGGCTCACATTTACTAGCACAACTTTAACAGGTAGGGGGGATGGGCCTGGGTCCGCTTGCCTGAAGTGCACTGCACCCACTAAAACTGCTCCAGGGATCTGCATACTGCTGTCAGGGAGCTGGGTATGACATTTGAGGCTGGCATAGAGGCTGGCAAAAAAATGTTTTTACGTTTTTATTTTTAGGGTGGGGGGGTTGGTGACCACTGGGGGAGTAAGGGGAGGTCATCCCCAATTCCCTCCGGTGGTCATCTGGTCAGTTCCGGCACCGTTTTTGAAGCTTGGTCGCAAAACAAAATGGACCAAGTAAAGTCGGCCAAGTGCTTGTCAGAGACGCCCTTCTTTTTTCCATTATCGACCAAGGACACACATTTCTTTTTTTTTTAATTTCTTTTTCTTTTTACATTTTAAATCATATTTCAAGGTTATACACTTGATCCGGTAAAGTGTTATATAGTTCACAATTCTCAAATAATATATTATAATGTACATAGTTGCTAACACTCAAGTCCACATAAATGGGGTTCCAAGAAACAAAATTCAGGAGGAATAAACACCCATTTCTTAATCACACCCCAGTCCCACCTCCACTACGCTACCGACATGCCCCTGTGAACTTTGATCGTCCCCGCGACGGAAAGCAGTTGAGGACGCCCAAAATCAGCTTTTGATTATGCCGATTTGGGCGACCTTGAGAGAAGGACGCCCATCTCCCGATTTGTGTCAGAAGATGGGCATCCTTCTCTTTCGAAAATAAGCCTGCAAGACACCTATGTGCACCCAACGTGCACCAAATTGGAGTTACTGCCCAGTTACCGCATGGCCCTTGCAGTAATTTCAATTTTGGCGCATGGCCGCTTTGCGCGGCTGAAAAGTACTTTTTGTTTTCTGGCACACGTAGCGGACATGTGCCAAGTGGCATCTGATGCACGTATGTCATTACTACCCAAATTGTTTACCGTTAGGTCTATGGCTGGCGGTAAGGTCTCAGACCCAAAATGGACGTGAGGCAATTTTGATTTTGCCTCATGTCCATTTTCAGGAAAAAAAAAGATTCTGCATGCACCCAAAATCCACGCCTACACTACCGTAAGGCATTTTTCAGCGCGTCTTTGTAAAAGGACCCCTTATTTTGTTTTGGTTTCCTATTGAATGTCACCATCAATATACATTGTTTTAATCTAGGCCTATGTTTGTCATTTTTCTCTCAAATATTTTTTTTCAATTCTAACATTATGTTGCAGTAAGAATAGGAGCCTTGCTAGATCAATGTGGCTATGGTATGTGTTTTGGCAGATAGAATGAAGAATACTCCATCACATCACCCCTGACAAATGATTCTTGCTGTAAACAATTGAGTGGTAGTCCCATCTAGTGACAGCCCCAGTATGCTTGTTATCTCATCGCACCTTTCATATTGTGCAAGAAGTTAGATAGATTTGGGAAAGGTTTCAGGACATTTATGAGTAAAGACATGATGAACATTGGCTATTAAATTTGATTGCCACAAATAAAGTGTAAGTGCAGGCTTTTATCATTCTCAAAGTTTATCTGTGACAGGGAAGACTTTTTTGAAGCCCTATTTTGAAATTAATGAACTGCTTGACATATAAAGATAATGAAAGTCTTTGTCGAAATTTTCTTCTCACATACTATATTCTGCTATGCTACAAATATATAACAGAGATTTTAGTCCTGGGAAGCCTTAATAAAGTGTACCATCTTAAGTATTTGCACACATTTCTCAATTGGATAGTAACACCAAAAACCCCATGCTTATAACATGAAAGAAAGAAAGAAAGAAAGAAAGAAAGAAAGAAAGAAAGAAAGAAAGAAAGAAAGAAAGAAAGAAAGAAAATAAATTATCTTTGATAGTATTGCATTTATAACATTCCCAATTTCTGTGGTTTGCTAATGATATTCTTGGGATAATGTAGCTTTCAGTGTTTATGCAGTAAAATAAGTCACACTCTGAAATCAGACTGAGAATACATAGATAAAGTTATATATGAAACTTTATCATCTGTATATCTTTCACATCTGCTATTTCTGTGGTTTTGGAAGTACATATTTCTGTGGTTTTGGAATTACATATCTATGTTATCCATCTGGATATCACTGCTGACAAAAATACCCTTATGTGCCCAGCACTACAGCTAGAAATTTCCAAATTATTTCTATATTTAGCTGTGCTATTCATATAGGTGACATGGCAGAATGTAGTTGATGTTTATATCTGTTATTTGAGTGGCGTGCTTGGCCATCTTCCCCTAATGTAAATTATACAAATAAAAATTTAAAAGAAGGAAATAGAGGAGGACCAATCAAAACTAACACCTGGTCAAACAAAAATGGAAACATTTATTGGAAACATAAAACAGACTCGATGCAGATCTGCATTTTGTACAGTCGCCTGCCTCATGAATTAATAATATCCGTGTAGCTGATTTGAAAGAAGGAAAATCCTCCATCTCATATATGAAAATAACAAAGATACACAGTATTTCAAATGGAAGGCAATGCTTACCTCAGTGATCGCCAGACCTGCAATGCATTCAGCGATGTCATATGTTTATATCTGCATACCTTTGAGGCAAGCATTGCCATTGGTTTTAGATACTTTTGCATCTTTGTTGTTTTCATTTATGAAATTGAGGATTTCCCTTCTTTCAGAATAGCTACACGGATATTATTGACTCCTGAGGCATACACCTTTGTGCCGAAACACAGATCTGCGTCGTCTGTTTTATGTTTCCAATACATTTTTTTTCCATTTTTGTTTGACCAGATATTGGTTTTGATTGGTCCTCCCCTATCTCCTTCTTTTATTATTTCTGTTTGTCCATCTAACAGTTTATTTAGTGGCTGAATTTCTTCACTTAGATGTATAAGTCAAATCCTAAGTGGCACCACCCCAGAACACCCTAAATCCAGCCCACTTTTTCAGACAATTTTGACTGCAACAATCTAAAGATTCAAAATTATTCATTTACATTTAGATAACTTGATTAACTACATTTTAATAGAAGGCTTCAAATCAGTTTATAATTGCTAAGGACAGAGGCCAACATGAAGACAGAGCAGATGGAAAAAAGAAAAGAAAATTCACAAGCTAGGAGTGAAAAACAGACTGGAGGCAGAACCATACTGGGTGCTCAATCAAGCAAGGAAAGCTTGTGAGAGAAATAACCAGGGCAATATTTAAAGCCATCTATCCAGATACAAAGTTTGGTTAGGCCTATCTGTGGATATTCAGAAGCACTATCTGAATAATTAGAAATACTGTTAGTATATGAGTCTATTACTTTAACTTTATATATTGTAAACTGCTGTCATTGACTTTCAACTAAACTGGTGGTATATAAATTTATTCAGATTTATCTCACACTTTTTTTTTCAGTAGTAGCTCAAGGTGCGTTATATTTAGGTATACTAGGTATTTCCCTGTCTCTGGAGGATTTATAATCTAAGCTTCTACCTGAGGTAATGGAGGGTTAACTTTCCCAATATTAGAAGGTGAGGCAGTGGTATTGAACCAGGCCACCCTAGTTGTCACATTAAATAATAAGAATAGTGTAATATACATCAATTATTATCAAAATCTGTTTATTACTATAATGCATTCATCTCGCTAGTATTTTAACATGCAAACATATGTATCATTCTCCACAAAGCTATATAAACTATGTTATTAGGAGTATAATTGCTAATACATCTTATATCCCTCCTAATCCATTGTTGTTCACATCTTCCTCTATTATACAAAAACACAATTCTAATATCAATAGTCCATGTGGAGCAATGAAAGGAAAAATCCCGTTATGCTGTGTTATATTTATCCACAACTCTCCTTCACAATCCAAACATGATAATGTTCAGTTCTTACGATATTTGTAGTTTCTTGTGTATTAGTCTATGAAGATCTTTATACGACAGTTTTTCCAGCTCTACACAGGGCTGTGTTTCGTCTTTGGCGTCTTCAGGAGCTATTTATAAGCACAGTGTGCTGTCCGGTTACTATCGGGTTAGTGCGGGAGCCCTTACTGGTGTCACCTAAATAGGTGGCGGTAAGGGCTCCCCCCAGAAACTGCCACATGGTAAGTGGTTCACTTACTGTATAGCCATTTCTTTTCAACCCTCCTCCCCAGCTTTTTATCTGCTATAGTAAGAAGGGGCCTTGGCGCACCTCAAAAACAATCATCAATGCCAATGCAATGTGGCCGCAATGCTGATTACTGTTGGGAATGCCCTTTGTGGTAGAAAATAGTAAACTATTTTCTACCACAGGAAACAGCATATGCCAACTTCAGAATTACCACCGGGCGATTACTCTACCCCAGCGGTAGTGTCGTTTTGGCACACTTTACCCTTGCGTTAGCCCTACCACAGCTTAGTGAAAAGGCCTCAAGATTAGAAAAAGGCAGTACAGCAAACATCATACTAAACATAAAAATGATGTCTCATTCAGGTTGATTTAGTGATCTTGGAAGTCCAATGCTACAGTACTATTGTTGTTAGAGTAGCAAAGATGGTAACTCAATGCTGATTTTCTCAGTCTGTTCGGAAGACTAATAACATTTGCAGCTTTCACCCTTGTTGGCTGTATTTTCTTCATGAGCGTTCTAAAGTTCCATGCAACTGAGTAAAACACTCAGGGGCCCTTTCACAAAGGCGTGGTAGGATCTACACGTGTGCAGCGTGTGCCAAAACAAGACTACCGCCAGGCTAGTGCACCCCCTGGTAGTACTACTACTACTACTACTACTACTATTTAGCATTTCTATAGCGCTACAAGGCATACACAGCGCTGCACAAACATAGAAGAAAGACAGTCCCTGCTCAAAGAGCTTACAATCTAATAGACAAAAAATAAATAAGCAAATTACAGATTTGGCACACACCCATACCAAAGGGCCAAATTATTTGTTTTTATTTCCTACCATGTGTGGCATTTCCAGCAATAATCGGCAGTTGGTGCACGCCGAACGGTCACCGCATGTGTAGCACGTGTGCACTTACTGCTAGAACAATGGGTGGCATTAAGGACTCAAGCTGTCAATAGGTGCATGCTGGTTTCAGTTATACTGCAGGCCCTTTTCCTGGTCCATTGAAACAAAGCCCTGTTTCCCAGATGCGGTGGCGCGCACCAAAAACACGTACCCACATTATTGCAGGCCAGCTTGGTAAAAGAACCCCCTTAGTACTACCACTCACTTTTTCTACCAGATAGCTAAAGCTGTGATCTTTGCAGATGTGCTACCAATCTCTAGCAGGTGTGAAGAAGGAATTGCCCTCATAATTTTAATTCATGGCTGAAAAATAATTTGAGAGAGGAAGGTTTTAGTACATTGGTAAATGGCTATGTACCTAGAAGGACAAGGAGTTTTATAACAGAGATCATTTACATCCATTTGAGAAGGTCTGTTGGTCAAATCTAATTTAGACAAGATTTTAAGGACAATGGGAGGCACAGATGCTTTAACTCACAAGCAAATAGAAGTGTAAACATTGTACACCTTGAACAGATAAACGATCAAGATAAAGCATGTGAATTTACAGTAGTCAGCACACAAAAAGAGAGAACAGAAAAAGTTGAATTTATCTAGTAGAAAATAAGAAGATAATTTTAATGAAATTAATTTGAAGCCTACATTTACATTCTATTTTTAATCGGGTAAACAAGGATCAAGGTAGGTCATAATACAATCAACAATAAAATAAAAGATGAGAAAAATCCGATACAATCAACACAAATAAAATGCAAAATATAAAATAATAATTCATATGGGGCCCTTACTAAGTTGTGATAAGAATTAATGTGTGCATACAGCAGGATAAAATCCACTACCTTGCACTGCACTCAGACATCCTGCAGTAGTTTTGTGTTTGGCACGTGCTACCTAAGCGCTAAAACATAGAAGATTTTTTTTTTGCACTAGGGATTTGTTTGGGGGTAGAGAGTAGAGTAGTAGAGTTCTTATACCACAACTGGACAAAACTGAACTCTCTATACTTGACTGCTTCATTTACTTCGTCACTAATGAACTTTAACACAATACCACTTTATTTCTCAATCTGGAATGAATTCTCTATACTTGACTGCTTAATTTACTCTGTTACTTATGAACTTTAATGCAACACCACTTTGTATTTTTCATTCCGGAAATGGCGATCGCCATTACGGAATATTGTAAGCCACATTGAGCCTGCAAATAGGTGTACAAATGTGGGATACAAATGCAACAAATAAATAAATAAATAAATGTGCCCAGTGATCAGTTAGAGCAGTTGCGTCACTGCACACTGATTAGCGCATGGTTAGCGAAAGAACACTTACCGCCTAGTAAACAGGTGTCAGTAAGGGCTCCTGTGATAACAGCCATGTGCTAATTGGGAAATTTTGCATGGCAATTAATTGAATAAATGGAAAATGTGGCTAAAACAGGCCTCAGCGCACAGAAAAGCTCCGCACTACTGATATTGCAGGCCACTTTTTTTAGCGTAGCTTAGTAAAAAGGCTCCATTATTGATATGCAGGCAATAAAGTAAATAAGAAAATAGAAGGATTAAAGTAAAAAGTAGCCTTACTGTGCTATTAAAGAAAATGGAGTAGGAGGAGGAACATTGTTTGAGAATCATCTATGTGAATGTCTACAACTTTGATAGCAAAAGTAGAGTCAGGGGCCATCTTGGTATTATGAAAACTAGGACTGGGTTTTGATCATCCCAGACCAAAATATCTTCAGAAGAGACAGAGAAGGGGGGGGGGGGGGTAGTTCTTTATACTCAGGACAAACAACATGAGAAATCTTGCCTTACCAATTACAGCTTTTTTTTTTTTTTTTGAAGATGTGAATACAAATGCGGATAAAGATAAATCTGTTAATATACAGCTCCATTTTATATAGGTTGCAGAAGTAGGAATTGAAAGAAGGATGTCAGTGCATTTCAAGTTTCACAAGTATTTTAGAACAGAATCTGACAACGTACAGCCTGTTCTAAAATATAGGAGAAATGGGCAGGTACTGTATGTGCTGGGTACATACAGCATAAACATCCATTTTAAGAAAATAAACATGGAGGATATTGACAGGTTAAAGCCAGCACATATACTGGTTATATAACCAGTTATGACATGCAATGGTAACATAACCGGTTATTATCTTTGCGATCTTAGAAACACAGGGGGTCCTTTACTAAAGCTTAGCTCGAGTTATCTGCAGCAGGGCCCATAGGAATAAATGGGCCCTGTTGCAGATAACTTGAGCTAATCTTTAGTAAAAGACCCCCCATAACTGGTTATTACCTCAAAGCTTCACAGTGACCAATTTCTTTAGCCAGTTTGGCATTTAGAGAGACAGAAACTACTGTGTGATTAAGGGGGCTCCCTCCCCTAAACCCTCCAGTGGGTTTAACAAATCCTAAACATGCTTAGCAGCAGGTGTAACTCCCAATGTCCTTCTTTTAACACATAGACATGCATCTCCAGATTCTTTATAGGTCTCCAAACTTTGGGTGCAGATCCCAGGGTTTATGTGCAGATTTGCTCTGCACCCTATTCTGTAAAATGCACACCTACATTTTATAAAAACAAAAAATCCCCAAATCACTGGTTATTATTCAAATAATGCTATCAAAAATACCAGGAAAAATGCTACAAAATCTTATTTTTTCAGAAATATTTTTTAAGAAGAGTGCCTACATTTTATAACATGCAACTCAAAAGGGGGTATGGCCATGGGAAGGGCAGGGGCTGGTCAGGGGCATTCACAGAATTTAGAATAGGGTCATTTACTTGGCCAACTGACATTAGTTGTTCACCAGCATTTACACCAGGTTTAAGCAGGCGTAAGTCTCGCATCCAAAGTTAGGCATGAGACCTGTGCTAAGCTAGTATTCTGTAAAGGGTGTTGTACAATGATATTCCTGGCACCTAACTTTGAGCGCCATTTACTGAATTACCCCTTAGTCTCCTTATGAAATTTGAAATAATTGTTTATGAACTCTAGAGCTCTATCAGCCTATCCCCTTTGTATCTATGGAGATGTACTTCTGATTCCTCTAAGAACAGCAAGATTACCTCTCTAAGTCTGCATTAGAAGATAATCAGGCAAGTAGGAATATGGCCACTAGAGCTCGATTATTGCATCAATTTTCCTGATTAGGTCAAATATTGATCCCAAAATAGCATTTATATGTTTATTGTGCTTATAATTCCATCATAAATTCTGTAATGCTAGATTGAGTTGCTGCTTCTTTAGAATTATTTTAAATGTCTGTATGCTTGGAAGCATTATTAGTACTTAAGTGTAATAATGGTTGCTCTCTTTTTCCAATACCGAAGTCAGAAAGCCTGTTTGTTTCAATATTAGTTATATTAACAAAGGTATTTTAAAGCCTTTCTGGTTCATTTAGATAGCATGCTGCTTTTATTAGCTTGTGGTCCTTAGATAAAAGAGATAATCATAGAATTAATTGCCTTCTGGTTAAGAAAACACATCTAAGAGTTGTAGTTATTAACGTATTTTAATGATAACATGCTATTTTTACCACTAACTCGTGCTATTTTACCACAGGTCTTATTATATGTAATGAGACCTAGTTAGTAATAGCTGAGGTTAACAGTAGTAGCATGTCTTAAGGTAGTTCACATAAGGAACTAGTCTACTTTCTTCAGACACTGTATTCACAGAGAAAAGAGCCAACTAGTATGCTGTAAAGGATAACGGACAACTTGAAGTCAGACTCAAATCAGAAGGATTTTGACCTATGTTAAATTTGTAAACTTTATATATTTCTATCAGAAGTGCAAAAATATTTCTTATTTCTTCTTTGATAAGTGTTATGGAAATTCAAACTTTTACTCTGAATCTTTTCCCAGAGAAAGTAATGCATTTACTATCTTACAGAATGTAAGTTGGAACAAATTGGTTTTTATTTGGTATTATTTTCTGTGTTTTCTACTGTTGGCAGATGTGTAGTTAGGGGAGAAGGGGCCTAGAACTTATTGTGCTCTATATCTGTCAGCCACCACAAGGTTGATGTAATTCTCTGCTTACCCAATCAAAGGTATTGATCAAACTTATCTAACACAATCTCCTTTTGCTCCTTCTCATGTTGCCTTGGATCTTGCAGCCTGCAGGATTCAAGATACTTCAATATCCACTCCTTCCAAAGAGTTTCCATTCATTTTCCTAGCACTTAAATCAACATCCTCTGTATTTCCACATTCAAAAAGAGCTATGTCCAGAACCTCTCTTACTTCCCTTAGGGGCCCTTTCACTACCAAGCTGTAGGGCTAACGCCGGGTTTGCGTGTGTGAAATCAGCACTGGGTTCTAGCGCATGCTGTTTCCGGCAGTAGGAATTGTTTTTCTAGCACTGGGTTAGCACCGATGCCCTCATTGCCTCCTAAACAGGAGGCAGTTAAAGGCTCCCCCAGCAAATGACCATGCTCCAATGTGTTTCATTACCTCATGAACCAACTTCCAAATGGAAGAAATAATCTTCAGCTGGATCCCAAAGTTCAACCTATTGTCGATATTCATCAAATATTCTGAATATCAATGAATCTAGCTTCCTAGATAGCATCTAAACAGTTCTTTGTGTAAGTCAGTGAACCTCAGTGGTGCCGCTCGGCGGATATATTTTAGCGCTGAGTCTTACGCACATATATCGTCATTGGTCAACCGCCTCCACCCAGATATATTGCTACTTAATAACTTTGCATTACTTGTACTTTTTAATATTAAGGTAAATTTTAGCGAATACTCATCTTGTGTCAGTCGGCCTTAGGGGTACAGTGCTCCGACACGGCATGTGTTTCGCAATAGCTTCCTCAAGGAGATCCCCTATAAATAAAGGGTAAATGTGTTAAATCCAACCCCTCTAAATATTTTACCATTTACAATTTTCAAGATATCCAGTTCTCCTCACAGCCTGCCGACATAATGCCACACAGTCAAAATGGTGTCGTTGTATTACGTTATCCTTCCTATATACTACAACCTCATAATCCCCCACCAATCACAGGGCATGGAATGATAAAGCGCAAAACCCAATTTAACATAACTTAAAGGGCCAATCAGATCAATGTCATCCATTCTATTTCTGCATTCAATCCCCCAGGAGCGACTGTGTGTAGTGTATAGATCCATTTCTGTTCCTTATAATTCAGTCAAGCCTCCTGGTTCCCACCCTCCCACCCAACCTCAGTGTGATCTGTCACTCGCTATTGTAAGTCACACAACCCCTGATTCTTTTGTAACCAATGTTGAACCAGCGGCGCCTGTTCCATCCTAGTGTTGATCCTGGACTTATGCTCATTCAAACAAATTTTTATAGGTCTACTGCTGCGCCCCACATATACTAATTTGCAGGGGCAACATATGATGTACACTACACTAGAACTATCACATGTGGTATTGTCTCTCACCTGGATCACTGTTCCCGTCTGATGATTCTGCCACGATGGGCCCGTCAGGGTTAATGAACACCATTGACATCTATTGCAGGCTACATGAGTGCCTGCTTGATTTGATATCCTATATCTATTGTATCTCTGCTCGGATAGTAACTCCCCTATATTCCTCCCTCGGCTGTGCGCCACAACCGGGAAATTTTCAAACGCTGGATGGACCTGTAATATATGCCAGTGAGTACGCAAGATCTGAATAAATTTTGCCAATAATGTATTATATGGCATAACGTATGTCAAAATGTCCTCCTGTGGATGTTGAGTGTCCTGCAGTAAAAGCTCCCTCTAGTGGAGGAGTAACCTAGTGGTTAGTGCAGTGGATTTTGATCCTGAGAAACTGAGTTCAATTCCCACTGCAGCTCCTTGTGATTCTGGGCAAGTCACTTAACCCTCCATTGCCCCTGGTACAAAATAAGTACCTGAATATATGTAAATCACTTTGAATGTAGTTGCAAAAACCTCAGAAAGGCAGTATATCAAGTCCCATTTCCCTTTCCCCCTCTGTGCAAAGCGAGCCCTCAGATAAGCCTGACGTAGTGCCCTATGGGGATAACCCCTTGTCTGAACCTATCAGTCAATTTTTTAGCTTGAACTTTAAAGTCCCCAAGGTCCGTGCACAGCCATTAGTTCATGGCCATTTTAAAGAAAATGACCTTTAACCCATGACAGTAAAAGGTGGCCTCTGTGCACAGCAATCCCGCACTGCGATGCGAGCGTGGGCCGTCTTTTACCACCATTTGGTAAAAGGACCCCTTAGAATCCTAGGATGCATCCTGTCTAACAAAATATTTTTTTCCACTTTCAGGATTTCTAGTTCTACGCAAATTTTTTCCATTAATGATGTGACATTTACCCAATGAATATACTTTCCCTTACCAATAATCAGAGGTCCTTCTTCAAACACTTCTTCAGTAAATACCAAACAAATCTATTTGTTTTACCATTTCTGATTTTTCTGGTCACCTCACACACATTTTTGCCCTCGTCTCTTTAATCTTGTAATCCCACTTCTACCTTTCCTCCTTTAAATGACATACCTGAAAAAGTCATCACCTCAACTTCACCAATTTTCCTTTCTTTTGTGTTTTTGTCTTCCTAACTACTTACCCCAGCTCTCACATTTAACAGTTTTCTCCGCTGTATTTCTCCTTCTGAGACCATTTGTATATTTGGAAGGCTTTTTTTTTTTGCCTTTGATTTGCCAGCCAGTTCTTTTGAAAAACATATAGGGCTAGTTTCTATATACATAATGCCTAAAAAATCGGTGCCCCTCCCCAAAAAAGTACGCCTAGGCTATTCTATAAACTACGCCTAAATTTCAGTGCAGTTTATAGAATACGCCTAGGACCTGTCCGCATGACTAAATTTAGTCGTGGTCAGTTAGGCCAAGTAAAACTTGGTGCAAATGCATAAATTAGGCACGGACTGTGTGCATTCTATAATAACATATATAGTTTTTAGAAATGCCCATGCCCCGCCCATTCCACAGCCACAGCCATGCCTCCTTTTTGGCAGCATGCATCACTTTATAGAATATGCTTACAAGTTGTGTGTGTAAATTCTAATTAACACCAATTAGTGTCAATAATTGCTTGTTAATTAGCAATTATCGGTGCTGATTGACTTAGCGGTAAGGTCTCATGTGTTAATGGGGTGGTAAGCAGCCAGCACGTGTACACTGTCAATTACTGCTGGGTGTCACGCAGTAGAAATTAGAAAATATTTACTACCGCGGGTTTTGGGTGTGCATCAAAAATGGAATTACTGCCCGTGGCATGCGGTAGCTGGGCGGTAGTTCCAATTTGACATTTGTTGGATGTGCAGGTGCCTATGCACCTTAGTAACATGGCCCCTTGGTACATGCTAACAATTAGTATGCACTAACTGCCATGCAGCCCATTGTATACCTTTTACACGGTAGAAAGAGCATCAGTACGTGGCAAAAATGGCCCCCACCACTAGCGCAGAGCCTTTTTTATTGCAGCTTAGTAAAAGGGTCCCTTAGTTCATAAGCCCTTTTAGTTTATGGGCCTCTTTCTGGGGCTTGTTAGTACAATGACTGGACATAATAATAATCAGGGCTTTTTTTGAGAGGGTACTTGGGGGTACTGAATACTGGCACCTTTTCCATTGTCTGCTAAAATTGACTCATGGTCCCCAAGTTTTAATGAAAGAGCTCAGGCTCTACACACCAATTCTGCCTTGTCATAGATTCTGTGACTAGTTTGCAGGGGGCTTGACTATTGTGGGGTGGGTCCCTCGGTGATCACCCCACCCCTGAAGGGTGGCCTGGCAGTTGAGTACCGGCACCTTTTCTCTAGAAACAAAAAACACACTGATAATAATAATAATAAGTAGCCCAGGTGATCCCCCTATATAAACTGTAACTGTACCAAGTTGTAGTTCTGGAGCTCATTTTCAAAAGAGAAAAACATCTCAAAAGTGGCATAAAGCAGCATTTGGATGTTTTTCTCACAAAAACATCCAAATCAATATTTTCAAAACTAAATTTTAGATGTTTTTCTCTGAAGTCCGTCAGAAGTGCGTTCAAAACACAAGGGGCGTGTCGGGGGTGTGGTAAGGGCGGGATTTGGGTATTCCTAAGACTTGAATGTTTTACAGCCATAATGGAACAAAACAAAACCGTCTAGGACTAAAACTAAGACGTTTTGAGCTAGACCTATTTTTATAATGAATAAAGCACAAAGGGTGCCCTAAATGACCAGATGACCACTGAAAAGAATTAGGGGTGACCCCCAATACTCCCCTAGTGATTACTGGTCCCCTCCCACCCCCCAAAAAATGGGAATAAAAATATGACTTTCCAACCTCTATGACAGCCTCAGATGTTAGTGCCTGGTCTATTAGAGCAGTATGCAGGTCCCTGGAGTAGTGTCGTGGTCAGTACAGTGCACCATGGCTTGAGGGCTCAGATCCCTATCTCCCTCTACCTGACACATTTGTGGTGGAAACTGTGAGCTCTCCAAAACTCACCAGAAACCCACTGTACCCATATATTGATGTCCCCTCCACCCATAAGTGCTAATATAGTGGTGTATAGTTGGGGGTAGTGGGTTTTGAGTGGTTTTTTGGGAACTCAGAAGACAAAATAAGAGAGCAACGGTGAACTGTGTATCTGAGATCATGTTTTTGAAGTCCACTACAGTGCCCTCTATGTTGCCCCATTTATCTCCTGGGATGTCTGGGGGACCAGTCTACTAAAAATGCTGGCTTCGCTTACATCCCAATGGCTTGATTTTGTGTGTTTTGCACTTGGACGGTTTTTTTTTGTTGGTTTTAATGGACCAAAAAACAAAACGACCAAATCACAAAACCTTGTTCAAAACAGCATAAAAAAATAGAAGTGTTTCTTTTTTGAAAATGACTTTCTTTCTATTCAGATTTTTTTGTAAAACATCCAAATTCGGACTTAGACGTCATATCAAAAATGCCCCTATGACTGAAATAATCAATTGTAAAATTCGACTATTTAAATGCATTATGTAAAGTTCTGCTGTCCCTAATAAATCTGCAATTTTCACCTCAAACATAAAAAACTCATGTGACCTTATCTATTGGAAAATATTCCAGGACCATTTGTACCTTGGCACCCTTTTAGACAGGCCCTTTGCTGTTTGACAACCCTTGTAAAAATAAGATCTTCCCCCACCACTCTGGAAAGCAGCAGCTGACCTCGTTAAAAATACGTATGAGTTTGACTGTTCTAGGAAAGATACAGTATGTCTGGAAATCCCACACTGAAAGAAGGAAACAGTTTTACACAACACAAAGTTACGTGCAGAGCATGACAATAAGCAATTTCATATTGACAAGCTCTAAAATAAGCCTTTAAAACTTGTTAGCAGTTGTGAATTCTTACTTAGGGCCCCTTTTACCAAGCTGTGGAAAAAGGGGGCCTACAGTGGTGTTGGCATGTGGATTTGACATGTGCCAAGGCCTCCTTTTACCGCAGAAAAAAAGAAAAGAAATGGCCCTGCGCTAATCACAGGGATTGGCATGCAGCCCTTTCTAGGGGATCCCTTACTACAACCTATTTAGGTGACGATAAGGGATCCTGCGCTAACCCGGCGCTACAAAAAGAAAAATATTTTTATCATGCTGAGGGTGGGAACTACCACCGGGCTCCTGTGGTAGCCTAGAGGTAGTCCTGATTTGGCACGCAACAACACAGCAGTAACTCGACTGAGGCATTGTAAAAGGGCCCCTTAAGAAGTAACAGTGAATTTAGATGCAATAAAAAAAATAAATACATATCCTTTTTAGCCAAATATCAGAGCTGAACAGTAGGGGGCTGTGTTACCCTGCAGTATCTAATGAAGTAACAATATAAAAAATAGACATGATGTAGCAGGTATAACATGTAGCTGAAGAAAACATAAAATGATGCTCAAAGTTGTATTTTGTTTTCTGTAGAATTTATAACAAGTACATCTTTTCACAGATAAGTTTAATATCATATTTATGGCATAAGATATCTGGAAAAAAATTGTTGTTGTGATTAATCTACAGTACTGCATTCTATGACATTCTCTTTGTTTTAATATAAATGCAATGCTGGTTTTCTCCCAATGTTAATTAATTTTCTGGAGGATTGTAGTTATAAATAATCCAAGCTACAAATAATCCTCCATAAATGCACTCTGGAAAATTCACATGACTCTTACTTTGCATTATTGCTACATCTTCCAAGTCTGTGCTCACCCTGTGGCCCAAACCTTTTATTTGACTTGAAACATCATAAGAATATTTAGTTTTCATTTTTAGTGTGCATCTGTTTTTAATATATTCATATATGAGAGAAAAATGGCAGAATGAGGGGGTTTCTTGGACATTTGTTTTTAATTTGGAAGCCTGTTTTTCTATTTTTTGAAAATGTGTGACTATTTGAAGTTAAAATATATATATTTGAAAGAAACAGAAAGAAAACACCCAAAATCAGAAAAAAAGTACCAAAAATCTGAAAATGAAGACAACTTTTTTTTTTTTTTTTTGCTACTGCAATCCTGGTGCCTATGATTGTATCCTACAATTGTCATCCAACCCCCACCTGCAGCTGAATATGTGCATTATGGACTCTATAGACTACATTATTTCGGCTATTCACTGGGCTTCTTTTACAAAGCCACACTAGTGATTCCAGCGTGGCAAATGTGATGAAGTTCATTCAATTGGTATGGGCTTCATTGGATTTATGATGGCGGAATTGCTAGCATGACTTTGTAAAAGGAGCCCATTGTGTGCTTAATTTATCACCATTTATGTGGTAAATTATTTACCACCATTTATGTGGTAAATTATGATACACAGTGCCACCCTCTATTGCATGTGATGCAATAGAGGGTGGCATTGTGTAGACATCAGAGTTTTTCTTTTTTAAATGTATAGATATATAAAATATATCTTGTGTGTCAGGGGCATATAAAGGGCAGGATTTGGGCATTCCTAAGACGTGGATGTTTTTGAGCCATTATAGAACAAAAAAAAATGTCCCAGACAAAAGCTAAGTTGTTTTGAGCTAGACCTGTTTTAATAATGACTAGGCCACAAAAAATGCCCTAAATGACCACTGGAGGAATAAAGGAATAACCTCCCTTACTCTTCCAGTGGTCACTGACTCCCTCCCACCTCCCAAAGTGTAAAAGAAGCAGTACGTATCAGCCTGTGACAGCCTCAAATGTTATAGCCAGTGCTATTAGAGCAGCAAGCAGGTCCCCGGAGTAGCCTATTGGTTGGTGCAGTGCACTATGGAGAAGGAGACCCAAACCCCTAATCCACTCTAACTGTTACACTTATGGAAAGTGTCAGCCCTCTAAAAGCTACCAAAAACCTACTGTACCCACATATAGATGACACCTGAAGCCATAAGGGCTATTGTAGTGGTGTACAATTGGGTAAAGTAGGTTTTTGGTGGGTTTTGAAGGGCTCACTGTAAGGGAGCAATGGTGAGAAGAAGTGTACCTGGGAGCTTTTAGGTGAAGTCCACTGCAGTGCCCCTAGGGTGCCCCACTGCTCTGCTGGAATGTCTTGGAATGTCTGTGAGGCCATTCTACTAAGAATGCTGGCTCCTCTTACATTCCAATGACTTGATTTTGTACGTTTTTCACTTGGACATTTTTTTGGCAAAAATGGACCAAAAAGATAAATGCACAGAGCACAAAAACATCTAGAAAGTAGCCATTTAAAAAATAGATATTTTGCTGTTTCGAAAATGGCTATATTTGCTTTTCAGTTTCTGGATGTTTTGAGCAAAATGTCCAAAGTTGGACTTATACATCATATCGAAAATGCCTCTCCATATGTAACTGAAAATTTATGAGCCCAAATGCTCACAGTCTATGCATCAAAGTTCATGATCTGCAAATCCTGATAACACAGGCAGACTTGGATATAGTGTCTATCATAGAGACATGGTTCAATGAATCCCACAAATGGAATACAACATATCGGGCTATACCCTATTTAGGTAAGACAGAGATAGTCAGAAAGATGGAGGAGTATATGTGAAAAATAATATTTAAAAAAAAAAAGGAAAGGAAAAAACACCCTATGTAAAAAAAAACCATTATAATGGTCACGTTAAATCTCTTTTCTGCCAAGCAAGTTACAGTCACAATCATGCTTTTCACTTTTACATGGATCATTGCAGTGTGCCTTGTGTTTTCTATAAGTTTTATAGACCTCTTTTATCCACACACCCTTTTTTAAAATTTTCTCTTTTTAGATGGCGTTCTTAGACATATTTTTTAATTACATTACGTCGGCATTTTGGCCACCGTGTGTTTTACACCTTGACAGGTTTGTTTTGCCATTGTCTAATGAATGTGCATGAAACCACCTTTTTTTAAAGGATGCTTCTAATGTATACACATGTATGTAATTTCTCTCTTAGAAGTGTGCATTGTAGCTTTACTGTTCATTTGACATTGTTTCATTAATGTCAATGGACCCTTATGTCTCATGTAATTCAGTACATTTCCTGCTGTCCATATGGTGATAATTTTCCTTACACAATCCTTCTTATCTGTTCCCTTCTCCACTACTGCCAACTCCAGACTTCGCGCCTTCTCTCTCGCTGCACCCTACGCCTGGAACAAACTTCCTGAGCCCCTACGTCTTGCCCCATCCTTGGCCACCTTTAAATCTAGACTGAAAGCCCACCTCTTTAACATTGCTTTTGACTCGTAACCACTTGTAACCACTCGCCTCCACCTACCCTCCTTTCTTCCTTCCCGTTCACATTAATTGATTTGATTTACTTACTTTATTTATTTTTTGTCTATTAGATTGTAAGCTCTTTGAGCAGGGACTGTCTTTCTTCTATGTTTGTGCAGCGCTGCGTATGCCTTGTAGCGCTATAGAAATGCTAAATAGTAGTAGTAGTAGTAGTAGGGGTCCTTTTACTAAGCCGTGTAAACGTCTATGCACGCGAAAATGAAGTTACTGCTTGATTACCATGTGGCTCTTGCAGTAATTTCATTTTTGGCGTGCGCCTGAAAAATATATTTTATTTTCAGGCGCATGTAACGGACATGCATGAAGTGGCATTTGGCGCACGTAGGTCATTACCACCCAGTTACCGTGTGAGTCTTTACCACTGGGTCAACGGCTGGCGGTAAGGTCTCAGACCTAAAATGGACGCACGGCAATTTTGATTTTGCTGCACGTCCATTTTTGACAAAGAAGTGCCTTTTTTACAAGCGCGCTGAAAAATGGATTGGCACACCTAAAACCTGTGTCTATACTACTGCAAACCATTTTTCAGTGCACTTTAGTAAAAGAACCCCTTAATGTCTTAAAAAAAAAAAGTATTTCTCAAGTATACATGTATATATATTATGAAGATGATGAGGCTATTGTGAAACGGAAACTCCCACCTCAGGATCCCAGGTCCCTCTTTCACTCAGGGTGAGCTGGTTCTCAGTATGCAGATTTTATGCAAATTTGTATCCTACCTCTTTATACTCGGGGTGACCTGGTTCTCAAAAAGGCAAACATAGTCCGGTCTTATCAACAGGATTTTTCTCATACAAATCTTTATTCCTGCCTCTGGGGCACACTTCTTTTAGCTTAAAACACTTCTTCTTGCACAGTTCAAACCCAACAGATTTCTTCCCCCTGAGCCCTCTCACACCAGCATTTGGGCTCAGTACTAACTCAGTCCTGGACACACAGTCCCTCCTTGTAGCACCCAGCTCTAGACACACAGTCTTTTCATCTTGGACACACAGTTCCTCTTTGAACACACAGTTCTTATACTTGATACTCTAGGGCCTTCTTACCCCAGCCAGCTTCCTTCTTGGTAACACACAATTCTAAACACACAGTCTTAAGGGCACAGCCAGTACTTCTCATGGGGACCCTTCTGCTTAGCCCACCTCTGCAGCTGCTAGCTCTTCCTTTCCCTCACCACTCAGGTGGGGTATTAAGTGGTTAATGGCCAAACAGGACCCAGCCCATAACCTGCTGCACCTGTTTCTATCCCCAGGACTCCCCTCGGTCCTAGCGACCTCCTTCTATACACCCCTTACTGGCTCCCTTTAGTGACTCACCCAGCCCTTCTCCCTGGACATTTTAGGGGAACAGCGCCCTCTAGGGTCCTAACCAGGGTAGGACAGCCTCTTCCTTCTCACAATATATAAACACATAAATGCATACTTTTTTCTGTGCCTTGCTCTCCTTGTATTATATTTATAGAAAAGCTCCATTTATCCTTTGTCTAAGTATAATTTAAGAGCTGCATTTAGCATGTATGTCTGTCCTCATGTTTGTTTGTTTGTTTTTGGGGGGAGGGATAAATTATCCTTTATCCTGTTTTGAAACAGAATATGCTTGCATCACATGATATATATTTAATTGTTTTTAACTTTGCATATTTATTGTTATTTTGTTTTGTTTGGGTTTAGAACATTTAGTTGTTTTTAACTATGCATATTTATTGTTGCTTTGTTTGGTTCGGTTTTAGAGCATTTGTGACCCTGAAGCAGGTGGTTCTGTGCTGAAACATGGCCCCATGTTGGGTCCTTTTAATGGTGCTTTGTCATTAAAAGTGTATCTTTTCACATTTGTCTGCTGGAAGTTCTTTGGTCCCCCCTACAAAAAAACAATATTAAAGCAGCTGAAATGCAGGATGTGGAAAGACGAAAAAGCAATATAGATTGACTAAGGATGGGACCTCCATCCACACAAGTGTTAACTATATAAATGGAGAAGTTGGACAAAGATTTGTAATAGACTTCCTGAGCCGGTACATCAAGCTCCATCTCTGGCCATCTTCAAATATAAGCTAAAAGCCCACCTTTTTGATGCTGCTTTTAACTCCTAACCCTTATTCACTTGTTCAGAACCCTTATTTTATCATCCTCACTTTAATATTCCCTTATCTCTTGTTTGTCCTTTTTGTCTGTCCTAATTAGATTGTAAGCTCTGTCGAGCAGGGACTGTCTCTTCATGTTCAAGTGTACAGCGCTGTGTACGTCTAGTAGCACTATAGAAATGATAAGTAGTAGTAGTAGATACCCAAAAGTTGGGAATGAAGGGGGAGATTCAGTTGCTGAGAGGTTCAACCTGCTGGAGGTGGATTGGAAGGTTCCATCTGTGGAACTGGAAAGAAGTAGATAGATTGTGGATGCTTTTCAAAGTGCACTTCTCAGACAAATGTTGATGGAACTTACAAGGGGAGTGTCAACACTAGATCTTGTGCTCACAAATGGGGATAGTGTGCCTAATATCCACCTGGGCAGTAATGATCATCATACTGTATGGTTTGATGTAAAAGCTAAAGTGGAGTGTACACAAAGATCAAAGTCCTGGATTTTAAGCATGCAGACCAACTTGCCAAATACTTCAATGAGAAAATAATAAAAATCCGATCCACAATACCACTCAATACCACTAATCATGAAAAATTCATGGATTGCCTGGATCCCACTCCCGGTGAATATCCAGCAGATCGAACCTGGAATGACTTCGATCTGATAACTGAAGATATCATCACTCAAGCACGCAACAAATTCTCCAAAACCCATTCCAAACTGGATATCTGCCCTAGTAGCCTAATAAGGTTCGCCCCCAAATGCTTTATAATAGATCTTATGTCACACCTGAACTACATGCTATAACATGGACTCTTCCAAGGATAATGGAAATATACTATTTACACCCATACCCAAAGACTTAAAGAAAAAATTAAATGACACAACCAACTATCGACCAGTAGCTTCTATCCCCCTGATAGTAAAACTAATGGAAAGTATGGTAACCATTCAACTTACCAACTACCTAAACAAATTCACGATACTACATGAATCACAGTCAGGATTTAGATCCAACCATAGCACTGAAACAGTGCTAACCACCCTCATTACCAAATTTAAACAACTAATTGCAACTGGAAACAACGTCCTACTCCTACAATTTGACATGTCCAGCGCATTCGACATGGTCAGCCACCAAATACTCCCGAACATCCTAGACTACTTCGGGATTGGAGGAAACGTACTAAAATGGTTTAAAGGCTTCTTAACATGGATTTCAAACTCAAAAACGTCAACACCATGGAAACCTGAATGTGGAGTACCACAAGGATCACCGCTCTCACCAACTCTTTTTAACTTAATGATGACATCTTTAGCCAAATTGCTATCCAACAAGGACTCAACCCATACATCTATGCAGACGATGTCACGATATACATCCCGTTTAAAAAAGACATAACTGAAATCACAAATGAAATCACACACAGCTTCCAAATAATGAACTCATGGGCGGACGCATTCCAACTAAAGCTAAACGCAGAAAAACACAATGCCTCATCCTCTCCTCACAATACAACACAAACAAACCCAATACCATAAACACCCCAGATTACATCCTTCCGGTCTCAGATAGCTTGAAAATTCTGGGAGTCACAATTGACCGAAATCTCACACTCGAAGACCATGCGAAAAATACAGCAAAGAAAATGTTTTACTCAATGTGGAAACTTAAAAGAATCAAACCATTCTTCCCAAGGGAAGTATTCCACAGCTTAGTACAATCAATGGTGCTAAGTCATCTAGACTACTGCAATGCCATCTATGCTGGATGCAAAGAACAAATCATTAAGAAACTTCAAACCGCTCAAAACACAGCAGCCAGACTCATATTCAGGAAAGCGAAATACGAAAGCGCCAAACCCCTAAGAGAAAAACTACACTGGCTCCCACTAAAAGAATGAATCACTTTCAAGGTTTACACCCTGGTCCACAAAATCAATTACGGGGAAGCCCCGACCTACATGTCAGACCTTATAGACTTACCTATTAAGAACGCAAAAAGATCACGCACATTCCTCAATCTCCACTATCCTACCTGTAAAGGGCTAAAATATAAATCCACATACTCGACCAGTTTCTCATACATCTTCACGCAACTATGGAATGCACTACCGAAGACCATAAAAACAACACAAGACCTAACCATCTTCCGAAGGCTACTGAAAACAGATCTCTTCAAGAAGGCATACCATAAACATCCATCTTAAACTCTGAATAATAACGTTATACACGATTTATGCTAAACCAAAATCTCATCACAAGAACTGATTAGCCTTCTTGCTAGTAATGATCAAGCACTACCACCTTAAATCTATGTCGAATAGGGTCTCTCTACAGTCGATGACCAAATGTATGTTACAACCAACACAACCTTCATGCAACACTTTAATGTATCCTTCTTTACTATGTATGTATGCACATGGTATATATATATATATACCATGATTAGTTCCATATATGCTATGTACCATGTATGTTACCATGTATACTGTATATGCACCTTAATGTAACGCCATTTGTAATTCTGCTAACCGGAAATGGCAACCGCCATTATGGCAAATGTAAGCTACATTGAGCCTGCAAATTGGTGGGAAAATGTGGAATACAAATGCTACTAATAAATAAATAAATACTTGAAGAAGACATTATGGGATGGAAGGATAGAAGAGTCGTGGAGAATTTGTTGTTCAAACTGAAAAGAGATATAAAATCATCAACAGATCTTTATGTAAGGAAGATAAAGAAAAATAAGAGAAAAAGGAAACAGATATGGTTCACCAAAAAATTGGTTGACAAATTAAAGTCAAAAGATGTTGACCTCATGAAATATAAAAGAATGTAAGAAGAGGAGCATAGAAGAGATTACCGGGTAAAACTGAAAGAAGCGAAGAGAGAAATACAGATGGCAAAGATTCAGGTGGAAGAACAATTGTCTAAAAACAGAAACAATGGTGACGATACTTTATCAGGTATATTAGTGAAAGGAGGAAGACTAGAAATGGAATTGTAAGACTGAAAGATGCTATGAAATGCTATGCTATGTGTAGAGTGGAAAAAACAGATGTACTTAATAAATATTTCCGTCTTCAGTGAATAAAATCCTGGAGTAGGACCTCAGTTTACAAAGGTACATATGAAAATGAAGTTGATATCACACTATTCATGGAAGAAAGCATTATAAACAACTTGAAAAACTGTTAGTGGTCAAGGCCATGGTGCTGGTGGGATCCATCCCAGAACGTTAAAGGGGCTCAGAGAAGTTCTTGCAGGTCCCCCTCCCTACCTGTTATATTTGTGGAGGAAACAGCAAGCCCTCCAAAACCCACCAGAAACCCACTGTACCCACATCTAGGTGCCCCTCTTCCCCATAAGGGCTATGGTAGTGGTGTACAGTTGTGGGTAGTGGGTTTTAGGGGGGGGGTTGGGGGCTCAGCAAACAAGGTAAGGGAGCTATATTCCTGGGATCATTTTACGAAGTCCACTGCAGTGTCCGGTTGGTGTCCTGGCATGTCAGGGGTACCAGTGCACTAGAAATGCTGGCTCCTCCCATGACCAAAGGGCTTGCATTTAGTCATTTCTGAGATGGGCATCCTTGGTTTCCATTATCGCTGAAAATCAGAAATGACCAAGTCTAGGGACGACCATCTCTAAGGATGACCAAAATTTCAAGATTTGGGCATCCCCGACCGTATTATCGAAATGAAAGATGGATGTCCATGTTGTTTTGATAATATGGGTTCCCCTGCCCTTCCATTGGGACGTTTTGCGAGGACATCCTCATCAAAACTTGGGCATCCCTTTCGATTATGCCCCTCTTAGTATCCTGAGATGGATCACATCTGGTCTCATGGATTTGTCCACCTTCAATTTTCCAAGTTGTTGGAAAATAAACAGTTGGGTAAGAGAAATGAGAGGACAAAAAAAAAATCAAAGGCTGCCAATCACTGGCCAAAACTTCCTAATCAACTTATTCAATCAGTTATTCAATAATCTCCCACTTTTATGAGTTTATACCAGAGTAAGCATTTTAAAATTGCTCCTTTTTGTTGTCAATTTCTTGTCCTCTACCACAGCTAAATGTATCTGTTTGAAGAGTAAATGTGAAGTAGAGGCTTTCTTAATGGCACTGAGTCTCTATTTGCTCTTTTTAGGATGACGTGGAGGGGCATTTTCAATATGATGTCTAAATCTGATTTTGGATGTTTTGCTAAAAACGTCCAAAAATCAAGTAACAAACATAGCAATTTTTGAAACAGAAAAATGCCTTTTTGTTTTGAAAATTGCCATTTGCTAGATAGTTTGTGCTCTGTGCATTTTTCTTTTGTGACCATTATTGAACAAAAAAAATGTCTAAGGGAAAAATGCACAAAAATAAGCCATTGGGATGTATGGGGGGGGGGGGGGGCACACAGACATCCCAGAAGAGCAGTGGGGCATCCTAGGGGCACTGCAGTGACTTCACTTAAAAGGTCCCAAGAACATATCTTACTTCCTTATACTGTACAGTGAGCCCTTCAAAATCTATCAAAAACTTATTGTACCCAACTGTACACCATTACGGTAGCCCTTACACCTACAGGTGTCACCTATATATGGGTACAGTAAGTTTTTGGTGGGTTTTGGAGGGCTCTCACTTTCCACCAGAAGTGTACCAGTTAAAGTGGGATATGGGCCTGAGTCTCCTTCTCTACAGTGCACTGCACCAACCACTAGGCTACTCCAGAGACCTACTTGCTTCTCTTATAGGCCTGGCTATAACATCTGAAGCCATCATAGAGGCGGTATGTACCATTTCTTTCATATCTTTGTGAGGCAGGAGGGGGTCAGTGACTCCTGGGTAGTAAAGGGGATTATACCTTAATCCCTCAAGTGGTCATTTAGGGCACCTTTTTGTGACTTAATCGTGATGTGATTGAAACAGGTCTAGACCAAAATGGTCTTTTAGCCCAGGACATTTTTGTTTTGTTTCACTATAGCAGAAAAATGTCTAAGTTTGGGAATGCCCAGATCTTACCCCTACCATGCCCCCGACATGCACCCCCTTGTGATTTGGCATACTGCAGATGAACTGCATAGAAACACATCTTAAAATGGGTTTGAAAAATAGCAATTTGGACATTTTGGCAAAAAAACCATCCATCTGTCCCTTTGTGTTACTTCTTGGTCATTTTTCTGTTTCAAAAATGAGCCCCTTAATCTATATGTCTTCTATGCATTGATTAGCAATGTGTTTCTCATCTCTTGTAAACAAATCTATATTACATTTATGTTTCATGTTCTGGAGGTGGGTTGAGAAGTGATTTTTATTTGCAAATTATTAGACTTGGATGGGCTCCCTACCTTTTCATTTTCTCAAGTAGTTTGTCCTTTCACATCCCATCTTTTTCACTGCAAAAATTACATGGAGGATTCATATCTGTTTGTTGTGAGAATTTCAGGACACAAAAAGAAATAATTTTTACGGCTTAATGAGATGTTTTCCTACATCAGCTTGTTTGTCTGTACATTTTGTTGTTTGCTCAATAGATTTGTCAGAACTGTGAGCTGCTGACTGCTTTTTCTGTCACCTAGAAATAAGAGTAATTTTATAAATGAATGACCCTTTGGATAAAGGAAGAGAGAACTCTGCCAAAGCAAGTACATAAGATTTTAATACGAAAAGAAAGAAGTACTCATTGTTCTAAAACAGCAAAATTAAAGAATTCAGCTTGGATATAAATACTCATCAAGGACAAATATATGCTTTCTATAACATCCGTGGATATGATAGCTTTGTCATCTTAAAAGGGATGACAAGTTGCTGGGGAAAGGATGGGCACTTCCTTTTTCACAAAAGATAAATTCCAGTAACAGAGGAGAAAGATTTTCATTTTTGTTTCTAAAATAATATTACTTATCTCCTGCTTTTGTAGACTTTCTGGTCAATATTTTTAAAATGCTGATAGCCATGGGCTAAGTTAGGCCCCAACATCCTTCCGTAGGTACCAGCTCTGAATATCCAGGCTCTGGCCACAGTCAGAATGAAATATACAAAAATATGTAGCAAGGGTTCTCTTATATGGTCTGACTTCCAAATCAAGTAATGTTACAAGGAGGAAAAAGCCTCAAGAAGCTCACAATTGCAGTAAGCAACAGGAGCGGGGCTGCTTCATCATTGGCACAAAAAACCTCCTTGTGTATATAAACAGCATACACGCAATAATCATCTTCATTCCAACATTTTAAACATAGTAACACTTTAATGCTGTAGTGCTGTGTTCCAAAATGTATGCGAAAAAGTACTTAGCTTGTAAGGTTCTTCCTTTTACTCCTCTTCACAAAAATATATGGGACCGTGACCTATGGTGGCCAGCATTTCGTTGCCTGCTTCAGGGTCTAACAGTCAAGAGTTATCCGTCTCTTCACAAAAAAGGAAGACATGTCAGAATAAAGCCAGCCAGGTGCAATATTCAACCTGCTACTCAGTTAGCTAACCAGGTAGCAGCAGGCTTACATTGCTTACTTTACTTTACAATATTTGATTTTTGATCTCAACAAACAGCCTGAAGTAAATTACAATTAAAAGTTTATAGAATAAATATATCTGCCACCAAATTCCTCATAACCATTGTGATACTCTCCCATCAGGTTCTTAATCTTTCTTGTCTAGACCCCTTCCAAAAAGGATTTCTCTGAGAGAGATCAAGAGGGGTTCCCTGGTTACTACTACTACTTGACATTTCTAAAGCGCTACTAGGGTTACGCAGCGCTGTACAATTTAACATAGAAGGACAGTCCCTGCTCAAAGGAGCTTACAATCTAAAGGACAAATGTACAGTCAGTCAAATAGGGGCAGTCTAGATTTCCTGAAAGGTATAAAGGTTAGGTTCCGGGAGGACAGACCTAGAATTCCCTATTCTGCTGTATTTGAGCCAGTAAGACCAACATCTTGTACCTTGGAGGAAATCTGGAAAACAATAGTGTCTTTGGGTCAGACTATAACATTAAAATCAAAATAACCATTGTGTATGAACCAAAACCTGTTCAAATAGTAAACTAAATAGATGGAAGGAAAAGCCTCAGATCCCAATCTGGAACTCAACTGTACTCATAGATTAATGGGGGGGGGGGGGGGGGGGGGGGAAGACCACTTAGGCATAAAAACCTTCCACCAAATGTGATGTATTTAAAGAGTTTAATACTGAAAGAATTTGTTTTGTATATTTTCATTAATAGTCTTAAAGATGACTTTATTCAGTTTTCAAAAGCTCATTTGAAATTGGAGAATTCCATCTTCAAAATTCTCAATCTATAAATTTTAAAGAACAACATCAAAAGGGCTTTACAAAATTCAAATGTTGGGTCCTACCTGAGTTCAGATTGGGGTTTGTGGCTCTTCCTTCCATCTATTTACTTTACTATTTGAACAGGTTTTGATTCATACACAATGATTGTTTTGATGTTGACCACAGTTTCTTTATTATTTTGAAGATTATTCAGACTATAACATATCAGATTTCTAATCAAGCTGGTAAAATCAGGTCTTTGGAGTAAAAAGTGCTGATTTTGGAACAGCAAGTGGAGAACCAGGACTCACAAGTGACTGTATTACAGAATTTCTTATGAGTTCTTATCTACCTCGGTTCAAAGAATGGATAATTTGGTTCCTAGTTTGGTTAATTCTGTTTTAATTGCTCTTAATGCACATTTTGACAGCACAATGTCAACAGCATAATGAGATGCAAATGCATGCAAATCACCTCATTATTATGCAGATTTAATAACAGCCTGCATTTAACATTGCAAGCTGCCTTATTCTTGGAAAAATGCTAGCTTGGAGCTAGCTTCATTTTTCTCCCCAAGAGGAAAATATTATTCTTCTATACAATTCATACAATTTCATAATATGCATCAGAAAAGTACAAAATATAGTGTTTCAATATAAAAAGTCTATACAATGTTATTGAAAAGCCCGTGAAGTACAATTGCATCATTAATAATTTCTAATATCATAACCTAATAATATTGGGGTAGATATTCAAAGTGATTTAAATGGTCATGAGCGACTGGGGCAGTTTAGAGTTTCTTCAAGGGGTGGATGAGGTGGGATCTTAAGGAGAGTATCTCAAGTTTTGGGAATGTGTGAGAGGGGAGATCAGTAGGGGGGTTGTTACCTGGCCAGAATGTTTATGTGGGTCCAGGCTGATATTCAGCTTGGCCTGCACAAGTGTCTTATGTGAGTTCCAGCTGAATATTGGCCAGGACCCACATAAGATCTGGCAGCTAGCATTTACAGAATTAGCCCCGGATATTTAATGTTGGTGCCTGGACATGGCCTGGCATTGAATATCTGTACTGAATGGGGCAAATTCTGCCTGTGGAAGTCAGCTTAAAAAAAAATTGAATGCCATGGGCTGAATATCTTCCAAAGCTGTTTCCAACATTGCCATTAACCTATAATTTTGTATTGTAGAGATGCTTCTTCAGGAGACATCATATTGACCAGCTCCAAAGTACACATACAGATATGGTAACATATAGCACACTTAAGCACTACTACTGTATCTGAGTTTGTGCTTTGAGGGGTCCTTCTACAAGGTGCACCGGAAAATGGGCTGTGCTAGTGTAAGCGTGTGTTTTGGGCACACACAGATCCATTTTTTAGCGCGCCTGTAAAAAAAAGGCCTTTTAAAAATTTTTGCCAAAAATGGACATGCTGCAAAATAAAAATTGGTATGCATCCATTTTGGGTCTGAGACCTTACTGCCAGCCATTGACTTAGCAGTAAGGTCTCACACGGTAACCGTGCGGTAATCGCCTAGAAAGTTGTGAATATAAATTCTAATTAAAGCCAATTAGTGCTGCTATTTGGTTGTAAAGTACCAATTATCAGTGCTAATTGGTTTGTTAATCAATTATATTGTGCACACAATTTGGCCATGTGACCAAATTAGCATACACAACTTAAGGTAACATATGTAGAATTTGGGGGGATGTGTGTGAGCTTTTTGGTGCCTTTACGGATCCATTGTACTTGCAGCATTTGGTTGGAGAAGTTTCAGATCAGTAAAGTATTTATTGAAAATCCCTACAATACAAAATTATAGGTTAATGGCAACGTGGGAAAGACCTTTGGAAGGTAAAGTACCTTCCCTTTGAAAAAAAAATATGTAGAGTAGTGGAAAGAGATTTCTCACAGAGGTTTTAGAAAAGAAACCCTCAAAATTAATTTAAGGACTTTTTGACACAATATGGTCAGTATTCAGTCTGTGGCATTCAATGGTTTTTTTTTAAAGCTGACCTCTATAGGCATAATTAGCCCTATTCAGTACTTATACTTTAAAAGTAATTGTTGAAGAGTTTAAATAATATGTGCCTGAATGGGAGCCAGTTGAATAAAAAAAAAAGAGGGATTAATTTTCAGTGGGACTTATCTATGTAGCAATGGTACTGACCAGGTGTATACCCCAAATTTTAGTGGCTTTATCCAGATAGTACCAATAAACATAAACATAATGGGCTTTATATTCAGCCGGATGCAGTGAGTGTTTTGAATATCCAGTTATTTTTGAGTTGGCTAACACATAAACGCTTAAGTTGATATTCAGCACTTAAGCGGCCATAGATTAGTACATACAGGGGGTCCTTTTGAGTGGAGGAGTAGCCTAGTGGTTAGTGCAAAAGACTTTGATCCTAGGGAACTGAGTTTAATTCCCACTGCAACTCCTTGTGACTCTGGGCAAGTCACTTAACTCTCCATTGCTCCTGGTACAAAATAAGTACCTGAATATATGTAAACCGCTTTGAATGTAGCTGCAAAAACCTCAGAAAGTCCCATTTCCCTTCCCTTTTACAAAGGTGCGCTGAAAGATGGCCTGCGCTGGTGTAGACACATGTATTGGATGTGTGCAGAACCATTTTGGGCCTGAGACCTTACCGCCACCCATTCACTTAAGGTCTCACGCATTAACTAGGCGGTAATCATCAGCGAGCATACAATTCTGATTACAGCCCGGTTAGCTCTGTGCACCAGAACATTTTCCGGCATATGTAGCGGATGCGCGTAAAAGATGAAATTACCACCCAGACCACATGGTAGCCGGGAGGTAGTTCAAAATTGATGCACATAGGACACATGTATGCACCTACGCTTCTTAGTAAAAGGGTCCCAAAGATAGGACAGACTTTTAAGCAGTCCCATTTATACGCTAAACTTGCCTGCCCCCAACATAGCCAGCTTTGAGTTAGGTACTAACTACAAATTTCAGTGGCACGTAGCCAGTTAAGTGCCACTGAAAATTAGCAGCTAGCACCAACCAAGTGACTTAACTAGTCAGTGGCTGGCTAAATCGCTTTGAATATTGACCAGAAAGCTTTGGAATATCTTGGCATTATTCGGATAGTACTGGGAAGGTCAAAGAGTGGTGCATGGTTGGATCCAGGAGTTACTCGGTTAGCAGTGATATTCAGTCCACTGAGTATGTAACTGCCCAAATAAAGTCAGGACAGAAAAAAGTTATCTTACTTTTATTTGGTTACCTATCTATGTACCGTCTAAATATTGCTGGTACCTGATTAAGTAATACCCACTAACCTATACTCAAATATTCAGCACCAGCCAGTATCTGGAAACTGCCACTGAATATCCAGGTATAAAATAACCCACAGTGGTTGGTGTTTCACTGACCACCATGGACTGAATAGCACGCAAATGGGGGGGGGGGGGGGGGGGGCAGTGGCTATGTCACATCTTGATCCTTCAGAACCATTTTTATAGCAGTCTTCTACATTCTTAAGCAAGTCTAAAATTTCAAATTGTACAAATGTGATAATGTCAACTTAAGATCTTTTCCCATCTGTATTAGTTTTCTTTTCCACATCCCATACCTTTGTCAGCCTAATTACCTCCTTAGTTTCTCTTGGGGGTTTTTTTTCCTATATATTTTTTTCCTGTTCTGATCTTTCTACCATAAAAAGTATTTTAGTGAAATCATATTTGCAAAACTTCTGTTACCACCTGGTGTGCCTTATGATGCAGTTTGTTCCTGTACTTAGCCAAATTTATAGAGCATGTATCACCTGAAATCTAAATGATATTGCCTACAAGTGTCACCATTAGCTCTCTGCTACTAGGCTTTGAAAGGAATGTGTGGTTAAATGAATAATTTTGAAGACAAAGAGCAATGTATGTTAAGTCAAAAGCAAATGATCTTGATTGTAAATAAGCTTAAATGAATGGGCTCTTACTGTTTATTTAGCTATCATTACCAACACTCTCATTCAGTAGGACTCAGGAAAACAAGTAAGCAGCATTTAAAAAGACATTTTAATTGTAAGGCTGTTAATTACTAGCAGTGTTTGCTTGAACTAGATAATGAAGTACAAGATGCATACATATCGGTTTATTTGTGGGCAGATTTTAACAAGCAGAGCAGTTGGGAGTAAGAGAAACAACAAACAGAATTTAGTAATTTTAAAAAGATGTATATTTGCTGCAGCCTTTGCCAGAGACTTGAAATGATAAGGAGAAGGATGATTTTCTTATGACTTTTCTAATAATGCTGGACTCCATTTATTCAAAAGTACTTTTTGACTGGGAGGTGGCAAAAGTACTACGATTACTACTAATCATTTCTATAGTGCTACTAGACGTACGCAGTAATGTACACTGAACATGTAAGTGACGGTCCCGGCTTGACAGAGCTTACAATCTAATCAAGACAGAGAAACAGGACAAACATGGGATAAGGGAATTACTTAAAATGGGAATGTTAAAACAGACACGGGTACTGAACAAATAAACAGGGGTTAGGAGTTAAAAGCAGTCTCAAAAGGTGGGCTTTCAGTCTAGATTTGAAGATAACCAGAGCTGGAGCTTGACATACTGGTTCAAGAAGTCTATTCCAGGCATATGGGGCAGCAATTTGTGGCAAGTATTACATTGTGAGACCACTAGGGACATAGAAAGTACCTGCATACATGACTAGATTCAGTATATGGCGCCCAAATTCGGTCATGTACGTGACTTATAAATTCATTAAAAGTGAGCCTTTTCTTTGTTTACTGCAATATGAGCTATGAAAAAAATTATTCAGTATGTGCTGTGGGATTTATAGCACTTTTAAAAAGTTACAAAATGGGTTTTATGCAAAGAGCAGTACAAATAGAGAGGGTATAACAGCAGACAACCAAAGTATATAGACAAAAAAGAGCAACACTGGGCCTTCAAGACTAGCACAACAGGAGTACTTTATTAACAGGTGACCCGACACGGGCCGTGTTTCGGCACCAAATGACGCCTGCCTCAGGGGTCAGAGTATTAATACTGAAGTGTATTAATAATGAGGTCAAGTGCTTCAACGCATTAAAGTATTGTTTAAGATATCCGCTGTAAAGCGAAAAAGCAGGCTCTAGCAAAAAGCCTTCTCCTGTGCACCGGTAATTGGTGAAAACGATCGGGCATCTAAACCAGTTTCTTTTCCCGATCGTTTTCACCGATTATCGGTGCACAGGAGAAGGCTTTTTGCTACAGCCTGCTTTTTCGCTTTACAGCGGATATCTTAAACAATACTTTAATGTGTTGAAGCCCTTGACCTCATTATTAATACACTTCAGTATTAATACTCTGACCCCTGAGGCAGGCGTCATTTGGCGCTGAAACACGGCCCGTGTCGGGTCACCTGTTAATAAAGTACTCCTGTTGTCCTAGTCTTGAAGGCCCAGTGTTGCTCTTTTTTGTCTGTTTTTATGTAAAGGGCAACTCATTGAAATTTGGAGATAGACTTCTTTAAAGTATTGCATCAAATTTATAAAAAGAAGACTTTCCATATTGGCTTATACTATTCCATTTAAAAGTACATCTTTGAGAAGTGACAATAATCTTGCATAAGAAAGCATGACCTTATTGTATTTTCCCATGAATCATTTTTATATTTCAGGGTTGGGTACAACTTCATGTCATTTGAAAGAAATTGCACCTAAAATCCAAAGGCAATTTCAGGTAGTTTTGTGAGCACTGCAGATTCCATCTTTGATATTTAGTAAAGCCTGAGATCTTTCAAACTACTGAAGTCTGCATATCAGCAAACTGCAATGGTTAGGTTTCTGTTTGTGTTTATTACCTTTTTTTGTGCATGCCTTGAAATGACTAAATTACAGGTATTTTACATGTATTTTGTGGTACAAGACAGATACAGTCCGCTAGTATAATTTATCCTGAAGCACCCTGTTTTACAAAATTATAGAAAAGCACTGCAATTTGCTCAATTTTTTATTTCTAAGACTATGGTAAAATCTTCAAAGCCCAAGATGCCTTCCAGATAAGAGCTTAGCCATGCAATAAACAATTTTCATCAAAGCACTGGGTTTGTGCAAGTGGAGTGAATTGAGGATTTAAAATTTTGATAATGTCCCTTATTTATTAGCTATTTTGTCTTTTGTATTTTGACCTAATTCATCCACTAAAGGCATCGACCCTCTGCAAGATTAGATATACACACATATATACAGCAGTCCAAATCAGATTATCTGCAATCAAGGTAATTGTGTGCTACAAAATTGTCCCTGTATGCTGTGCAGCTGCCTTTTGGATCCACCGTTTGATCCCAAGTGACTATGAGAGTTAGAAAGCTACAAGTGTTCTTCCTAACCTTCATCTCATCTCAGTATATAATCACTTTTTAACTCTTTTCTACTATTTCAATTTTTGACTACAAAACCTAGCTGGGTTTTAATTGGATCCACCAAACATTGTTTCTTGTAATTCAGAAGAAGCTTTGCAGTCCTGGAAGAATATTTAATTTTACACAGAAAATACAGTTTTCTCTCATGCAGTTGTAGAAAAGAAACACTTTAAAGGGATATGGGACAGTTAGTTTTTGTTTAAAGTGAATTTTTATACATGAAGTTATAAAGGAAATGGAGAATTATGTAATTCTCCATTTCCTTTATAACTTCATTTTTAAAATTCCCTGTGCTTCTTTAGAAGAGTATCACAACATTTAATAAATATATAAAATACCTTTGCCTCTTTGGAAAAAAAAAATCCAGTCTTTGACTTTATTAGTAAAAGTGGATGGTTTAAAAAGAAATATAAAAATAACATTTATTTTAGACTTTACAAATCCTAAAAAACATTACCTAATTTGCTGTGGGCCTTGAGCTATTAATAAGATCTCTGATCACACTTCTGTACATTCTGCACTCAGGGGTACCTACCTGGATAGTTTCTACTGGAATATTGACTAGTGTTATGCATGTACAAAAATGTTCATTTGTCTTGTCCCTGCTATTGTGAGCCTATGGTTTACTATCTACTCTCACCTGAAAAATAATATTTTGAATTAAATAGCTAAATACATTGTTTTCTGCATATTGCCTTTTTCATTGTTGATATGTTAACTTTAATTTTTTTTGTTTTTGCAAGTACAAATGTTTATTTGGCTTTGGGGCTTATTTTTGAAAGAGAAAAGTGTCTAAAAAGTGGCATAAAGCAGCATTTCAATGTTTTTCTCACAAAAAAAATGTCCAAATTGGTATTTGTTTTTTTTATATGCTATTTTAACTGCAGTGCATCCAGAATCTCAAGGTGGAGTATCAGGGGGGCGTGTTAAGGGTGAGATTTGGGTGCTCCTAAGACTTGGATGTTTTTCAGCCATAATGGAACCAAACAAAATCATCCAGGACTAAAGCTTCAATGTTTTGGTCTAGACCTGTTTTTAGAACGAATAAGGCACAAAAAGTTGCCATAAATGACCAGAAGACCTATGGAGGGATGACCCTCCCTTACTTCCCCAGTGGTTACTGACCCCCTTCCACCCCCCAAAAATGTGATTAAAATGTTACTTACCAGCCTCTATGTGAGCCTCAGATGTTATATTCAGGTCCATTAGAGCAGCATGCAGGTCTCTGGAGTAGTCTAGTGGTGGGTGCAATGCATAGTAGACAGGTGTACCAAGATCCATACCTCTCCCTGCCTATTACACTTGTGGTGAAAACGGTGAGCCCTCCAAAACTCACCAGAAACCCACTTTACCCACATATAGGTGTCTCCTTTACCCATAAATGCTATTCTAGTGGAGTACAGTTGGGAGTAGTGGGTGTTGGGGGGCTCAACAGACAAGATAAGGGAGCAATGGTGAGATGTGTACCTGGGAGCATTTATTTGAAGTCTACTGCAGTGGGTGCCCCACAGCTCTCCTGGGATGTCTGGCGGACTAGTCTGCTAAAAATGCTGGCCCTTCCTACACCCCAGCGGCTTGATTTTTTCTGTTTTGCATTTGGACATATTTTTTTGTTTGAAAATGGAAAAAAAAGTACAGAGCACAAAACCTTGTTTGAAACAATATTAAAAAAAAGATATATGTTTTCCTTTTCTAAAAAATGGTGCTCTTTCCTATTTGAATTTTAGATATTTTGTGCAAAATGTCCAAAGTCGGACTTAGACATCATATCGATAATGCCTCTCCAGATGTCATATGTCCCATGTTTTGTTGGCATAGTAAATGCATCATGTTTAACTTATACATTTTCATGCATTTACAAGCACATTTAGAAAAAGAAAGGTACATTTTTCAGGGGCATCATGAAATGAATCAAATGATGATGTACTTAGACGATCTGGGAAGAGTTTGAAAAGTCAGAAAACAGGGGAACACTTTAAAGTATGGGAAGCCAATGGAAATTAAATTGTGTTACAGCTTCCATAAAGCTGATACTGTTCCACAGGTTGTGTTTTTTTACACATGGGGAGCTTTAAGCATCATCACATCCTCCTAAGCAGTGGCGTAGCCAAGGGTGGGCTTGGGTGGGCCCAGGCCCACCCACTTTGGGTTCAGGCCCACCCAGTAGTAGCATACCTATGATGTGGCTGGCAGGGATTCCCAAGCCCCATCAGCCGAAAACTTCTATCAATTGCCCCTCCTGCTTACCTTGTAAGTAGCAGATCTTCGCCTGCAGTGACATACATACTGCTCGCACCGGCCCCACAGCCTTCCCTCTGATGTATTTCTGCCTATGCGGAAACAGGAAGCTGCATCAGAGGGAAGGGTGTGGGGCCAACATGAGCAGTGTGTATTAGTTGCTGCTCGCTGCTGGTGAAAATCTGCTATTTAAAAGGTATGTGGGAGAGGGGGGATGTTTGAGAGACCATATGGCATGCAGGCGAGAGGAGAGACCAAATCATCTGTGGGACGGGGCGAGGTTCTTCTGCCCACCCAAAATTGGATGTCTGGCTACGCCCCTGCTCCTAAGTGCCATTCATCTGTCACGTTTATTCGTCACATGCAGGAGATAATATCCCAGATACAATCCCAGACTTCAACACTTCTACTCAATGAGGGAGATTTGAAATGGTGTTTTGTGCCTGTGAGGTAAGAACCCCCAAGATATTTGACTCTGTTGAGATGGAGAGGTCAGGGTAAGCTAGAGTGCTGCAGGGATATGTAGTTGGACTGGTGCTATTTAACATGTTTATAAATGATCTGGAAATTGGAATGATGAGTGAGGTGATTACATTTGCAGATGACACAAAACTTTTCAAATTTGTCAAAACAAATGTGGATTGTGAAAAAGTGCAGAAAGTCCTTAAGAAACTGGAAGGTTGGGCTTCCAAACTACAGATGAGCACTAATGTGGACAAATGCAAAGTGATGCACATTGGGAAGAATAATCCAAATCATAGTTACCTGATGCTGGGGCCCACCTTAGGATTCAGCGCTTAAGAAAAAGATTTAGGTGTCATTGTAAACAATATGCTGAAATCTTCTGCCAATAAAGCAAACAGGATGCTGGGAATTATTAGGAAAGGAAAGCAAAATAAGAGCAAGAATATTATAATGCCTCTGTATTGATCCATGTTGCCACCTCACCTTGAGTATTGCATTCGATTCTGGTTGCCGTATCTCAAAAAAGATATAGCAGAGTTAGAAAAGTTTCAAAGAAAAGTGACCCAAATGGTAGAGGGGATGGAATACCTCCCATATGAGGAAAGGCTAAAGAGGTTAGTCCTCTTCAGCTTGGAAAAGGTAAGGGAGGATATGTTGAGGTTTAGAAAATCCTGAGTGGAATAGAATGGGTGAAAGTGAACCATTTTTTCACTTTTCAAAAAGTACAAAGACTAGGGGACACTCGGTGAAATTACATGGAAATACTTGTAAATTAAATAGGAGGGCATATTTTTTTTCACTCAAAGAATAGTTAAGTTCTGGTACTCATTGCTGGAGGATGTGGTAATAGTGGTTAGCATATCTGGGTTTACAAAAGGTTTGGACAAGTTCATGGAGGGAAAGTCCATAGTCTGTTATTGAGATGGACATGGGAGAAGCCACTGCTTGCCCTCGGATTGGTAGCATGGGATGTTGCTACTAATTGGATTTCTGCTAGGTACTTGTGACCTGAATTGGCCACTGTTGGAAGCAGGATACTGGGCTATATGGATCATTGGTCTGACCCAGTAAAACTATTCTTATGTTCTTATGACAGTTTAGGAGAGTTTTATGGCCAGGCTGAGGGAGAAAAGAGGTTTTCATCATAGAATGTAAAGTTAAATATGGCAACTTTCTTCAGCGCTAGGTCAGTAAAAGAAGACCAGACTAGAAAGTCTATTCATAAGTTATCCAGAAAAAAGGCCATGAAATTACTGCACACTGGAAATTTCAGACTCCCATCTATGTGTGGTTCTTTCTATTTCTGCAAGATTGAGTATGAGGTGTCATAACATTTTCAAGAATACAACTCGCACATTCAGCATACTAGAGGCAGTAGCGTACCAAGGAGAGGCGGTGGGTGCGGTCCGCCCTGAGTGCACGCCGCTGGGGGGGTGCCGCGCACCTGTGCGCTATGTTGTTTCTGTGCTCCCTCTGCCCCGGAACAGGTTACTTCCTGTTCCGGGGCAGAGGGAGCATGGAAATGAACGAAGCGGACAGGCACGCGGCACCCTCCCAGCGGCATGCATCCGGGGGGTTCTTTCGCTGGGGGTCCTATCATTGGGGGGGGTTGGGGGGGGTCACACTGCACCGGGGGGGGGGGGGGTGCTGCACCCGGGGGGCGGGGCGCATCGGCGATCCGCCCCGGGTGTCAGCCCCCCTAGGAACGCCACTGACTAAAGGACATCAAAGAGAGTGTTTGAGGAAAGACTACATGAACTTTGGTACAAAATAAACCAGAAGTAGGACAAATCATTTACAGACCACTGAAATTTACAAACAACATTTTGGTATAGTCCTCAATTGATAGATAACAATAATGGAGACTTTTGTAATTTTGATCAGAAATAACACTTTGCTTCACATAGCAAAGTGTATGCAATGTTTATATGAAGCAGTGCTTTATGTCACAAAAGTAGCTCATATATAAATGCAATCCCCCATTAGGTTGGAATTACTAGCAGAGTAAGGCCCTGTGGAGAGTCACTGGGGGGGAGTGACTGGGAGGTCCTTGGGTGGGAGGAAGCTCAGCCCACGGGGAGTAACTTTGGAATAAAATGCAGAGAGAAAGTGCACTGAAAGGAAGAGTGACAAGGGGGGAGGAGACTAGGAGGAGAGTTAAATGGTTACCCTTTAGGGGGGCTTTTTGCCTGTCTGCCGGTTTAGGTTTTTTCTTTTTTGTTTTCTGTTTGTAGCTGTGTGTCTTTGGTTGCATGCAAGGCCTTGTCAAGTGACCTGATGAAGGAGAAGGGGGACCCTATTAAATAAAGAAGTGAATCTATTGGCTAAGGACAAGGAGAGTTGCTGTTAAAAAAAATAAAACAGTAAGTTTGGAGGAGAGCTCTGGGTGGGCAGTGAAGGGACCCAGCCCAGGAGCGTAGGATAGGAGCCAGGGAGTGCCCATCCCATAGTCAGGGTGAGTCAATACAAAGGTCATCCTAGGGGAGGCTAGACCACAATGGTCTGGACCTGAGATAAAGAAAGGAGTCAAGCATTTGGAACACTATCTTTGGGGATAGACACAGACTGGAGATGTACAAAGTGTAAATATCCTGTTTCAGAGTACCTTGTAAAATATACCCAAAGGGAAGAGAATACAGAGGTACCCCTGGGGAATATCGTAAGAACAATTTATTTAAAGATTGCACTAAGGGATGGAGAGTTTATGCAGTTGGAATGTTCCTGTGGTTTCAAGTTGAAGAATAAACTGTTTGAGCTTAAGTTGCTGACTACAGAATGGTCATTTTGAACTAGACAGTGTATCGCTGACCCCTCAAGACAGCCTATTTTAACTGCCAGCCTTGCATCCCACAGAGATTTGGACCTTGACTTTCAGGCTCCTGGGGGAGAAAAGGGTATTCCCACCCACTAACATTTCTTTCCCCAGGTGGAGACATTGCGCGCCAAGTGAGTGAGGGAGGGTCTGACGGAGTCTACCCTTCATAGGAGCTCCAGCACATTCGGACCCCGGACCCAGAAGCACTCAGGTAAAGTGGCATTATATAAATAATAAATCAATTTATGTATTTTTGAAGAAATCCAAAACATCCATGTGCCACTTCAGCTGCAAACATACAGAGATTTATAGATTGCTACAAGTACCTTCAAATATAGCCAGCCATCAGTTAGCTGAACCCATTCACCATGATCTGCAGTATAGAATTGTTTCAGATCTATAATGTTTGATCCCAGATTCTCTACATGACTGTTAGGTCCATTGTGTGGTATCCAGTTCAAGTCAGCTTGTTTCATTGGGGGACTTGCCATTCAAATTCCTGTGCCCATCAAATAGCCCCCTGTTATGGTTAATCTCAGTGGTCCAAAAGGCAACATTATAGGCATAGCTGATGTCAAGATGTTAACAGGGGAAAGTCTAATCCAGTCTGAGGCCTGCCATTGTGTGCACTGAGTGTGAGATCAGAAGCTTTTCTAAATATTTTGCATAAGGAAGGCTCACAGGTTAGGCTGTGGGCCTGATAATATTGGCCTTGTAGTTGAAGTAGTTGGTAATTGGGAGGTGGGGGAAAGGGGATGGGATAGGAAATATTATTGGGTAGGGGTGTAGTTTGGGTTATTCAGGGGCTGTAATTATGGCTTGTTTTCAGATGGGAGTGTGACTGGAGGGAAACAGTGTCCTGGGGGGGGGGGGGGGGGAGAGGATAGGGAAGTACCAGGTAAGCTACAGGTGGAATAGGAAGGATGTAGAAGGTTTGGTAATGGATAGATTAAGCCATGTAAGTGGGAGGTATATGGTTTGTGTAAGATGATTGGGCAGTGAATCTGGGTGGGAAGGAAAGAGTCAGTTCTGAATGGATTTTGTTAGTGGGTTTTATTCTGAGGTATTTGGCATGTAGAGAGTAGCAGAATTAGACAGGCTGAGGGAGTGTGAGGTCGGGATTGTAATTGCCTCCCTGCTGTCCCTTAGGGGCCCTTTTGCAATTGCATAAGGGCCTACATGCACACAGTGTGCATCACATCGGCATTTATACCCGGCTAGCACGTGCACATGGCACTGAGTCCAAGTCTGGTGCACGTCGAAAACACAAGGTACAAAATAATTTTCTATTTTCTACCGCAGGAACATTCCCAGCAGTAATCGGCAGTTGGCACGTGATGGATGGCTATCACGCAGGTAACATGTGAGCCTTTACCTCTAAGTCAATGAGTGGCATTAAGGGCTCAGGCCATAAATAGATGCGTGCTGGTTTTCATTTTGCCACATGTCCATTTCCTGGCCCCAAAACTCCCTGTTTCTTCAGACGTGCTGTAGAAATGGTCCGAACATGTCCAATACAAGTGCCCACACTACCGTAGATTACTTTTTGGCACACCTTTGTAAAAAGGCCCCTCAATTTCTTGGTTGGGGTTGTTTTGGTGGGGATGGTGGGTTCTTCTGGGTTTGTTGTGTTTTTCTGTTTTGTTGGGCACAGGGGTGGGTTGGGGGTTGCAGCTGCAGGACACTGAAGAAAGATTTCATGGAAACTTCTGTTAGTCTGGTTGTGAACCCTTGGGCCCTGGCCGAGGCTTAATATAGGGGTTAGGTCAAGGCCGAGGGTGTGCCGAGCAGGCACTACACACTACCCCAGCTACCAAGCCCTGTACACACACGCAGCAACCAACTTGCACCTCCAGAAAAGGGAAGATAGAGCAATTAGGTGGGCCTCACGGCCTATCAGGAACCGATTCACTCAGAATTCAAGCATGCAGGCCTCACGGCCTAACTGGAACCAACTAATACTTAGGGAGGGGAGAAAGAGACTAAACAAGGGGTGCCCCGCGGGGACCGGAGCACCAGCAACACCCTTGGTGCTTGTAATCAAGGAGAAAGGGAAGCATACACAGAAACACGTCAAGCCATAGCCCACCACACACAAAGAAGGTGAGGGACTGGAATATAAGATACTGTAGGCAGAGACCCTCAGCAGGCAGGGAAAGGAAAAGTCCGCAAAACAGAGTGCGGAGCCTAACACACACACCCCGCACAGAAAGGGACAGTGCTCTGTAATACAGGAGGTAGTACAGCAAAGAAAGGACTGAAACAGTCACAAAGGGAAGACTGCCGTAAACAGACAAGTGCCAAAAGCAGAGATGCTCTGCAGACAAAGGGTTAAACTAAGCTGAGCACACACACAGCAACCAGAGACCAGGAAGACTGCAGACAACGGGTTAATGAAAGAGCCAACAAACAACCCCCCATGGAGAGAAACAAAAGTGTCCCAAGTCTGCTACCAAGGCAGGACCTGCCAAGCAGAAAACAAACAGGCACAAAGGGAACTCCAAGGAAGGGGAAGCAAAACAAACAAACTGGAACAGAACGAGGTAGGAACTCACCGTTCAGCACTACAGCCAAACAGAGAAACCCAGGTGCAGTGAGAGAGGTAATTAGACACACACAGGCAGCAGCCGGCAGACAGAGACAGAGCAACAGAAACTGCAAGCAAAGGAAAGGAGTAATAACTCCATGCGAACACACAGTGAATAGCTCAGACAGAGCAAAGGTAAGGCTTCAGTAGAATCGAAGTAACGCCAAAGCAGGGGTTATAGGGAAAGGTCAGCTTAAGTAGATCAGACTGACATCAGCTCAGCCCCTGATGGACCAATCAGGAGCAGTTCCAAATATGCCCCTGTCTGACTAGCAGAATTCTAACAGTGGGTAGGAACTTCTTGAACAGGAATGTCTTGAGGTGTTCTCTAAAGATGGTGGCAGAGCAGATAAGCAGGAAGTACACATCGGCTTAGGTCCCTTGAGAAAGCAGAGGTAAAACGGGTGCCTGTTGGGATTAGCTGAGTCTTCAGTTAAGTGTTACCACTTCTGATTTCTTCATACTCAATTGCTGATCATTCTGTGAAAGTTCTATGAGGAGTTATTAACTCTATAATATAAAGGGTCAACATTGTTATAATTGAATGACTAAAAGCAAATTTATTACAAACATTTTTTTGCACAAAACACATATGTAGGTAGGAAGGTTTTTTTGGTCAATGATGATTTGAGTCACAAATGGGATTTTCTATGCTTATGCTTTAAAGTTGCTATTTAGCAAGATATCCCAGTGACTAATGAGACCTTTTTCCCCCATTACCACACATTATATATCCAAGTGAACATTGAGTCTACTTTTGAGTTCAGATTATACACATTAGTTAGTAGACCATTTGAGCCAGCACACGTTTCTTCAGTAATCTTATTGCAGTTAATCGGCATTAATTAGATTTTGTGCATTCATCTTCTTGCACACTTTTCTATAATCCTGTGTACCTAAATGCCCTGGTGTGCAGCTGAAAAGGAGATGTGGCCAGTGGTGTGGTGGTGGCATTGCAAACATTTGTGCATGGAATTATATTATACTGCCATGCTGTGTCCAAATGATACTACAAAGTTACTCAACGCTGTTAAATTGCAAGAGGATTTTGAAAAATTGTAAGAGGACCTTATGAAGTTGGGTGACTGGGAATCCAAATGGCAGTTGATGTGTAATGTAAGCAAGTGCAGAGAGACATGTGGGAAAAAGGAACCCAAACTAAACTATGTGATACAAGGTTCCACATTAGGAGTCACTGCCCAGGAAAAGGATCTAGGTGTCATCATTAATGATATGTTGAAATCCTCTGCTCAGTGTGCAGCAGTGGCTAATAAAGTAAATTTTAGGAATTATTAGGAAAGAAATAGAAAACAAAACTGAGAAAGTTAAAATGCCTTTGTATCACTCCATGGTGCAACTGCACCATGTGTGCAATTCTGGTCACCACATCTCAAAAAAGATATAGCAGAATTAGAAAAGGTACAGAGAAAGGCAATGAAAATAATAAAGGGGATGAGGAAAGGCTAAAGTGGTTAGGGCTCTTCAGCTTAGAGAAGAGATAGCTGAGGGAGATATAATAGAAGTCTATAAAATATTGAGTGGAGTGGAGTGGAACAGTTAGACGTAAATCACTTGTTTACTCTTTCTAAAAATATAGAATATAATAACATAAGCATTGCCATACTGGAACACACCAAAGGTTCATCAAACCCGATATCCTGTTTCCAAGTGGTCAATCCAGGTCACAAGGACCTGGCAAGATCCCAGAAAGGTAAAACAGATTCTATGTTGCTTATTCTAGAATAAGCAGTGGATTTTCCCAAGTCCATCTCTATAATGGATTATGGACTGGACTTTTCTTTTAGGAAATTATCGAAACCTTTGTTAAACCTCGCTAAACTAACTGCTTGTACCACATTTTCTGGCAATGAATTCCAGACTAGGATTAGTGGGCACATAATGAAGCTACTAAGTAGTAAATTTAAAACAAAATGGAGAAAATATTTCTTCACTGAATGTGTAATTAAACTCTGGAATTTGTTGCCAGAGAATGTGATAAATGCAGTTAGCTTAGTAGGGTTTTAAAAAGGTTTTGTTAATTTCCTAGGATGAGCAGCATAAAATCTGTTTTAATGTTTTGAGATCTTGCCAGGTGCTGTTGATATAGATTGGCTACTATTGGAAACAAGATACTGGGCCTGATGGATCTTTGGTCTGTCCCAGTATAGCAATGCTTATGTTCTTAAGAGTTGAGAACTGGCATTTACAGGTTTCAGCTGGCATAAAATACCAGTGCCCAAATTTGGCCACAAAAAGGGCTCTGCACAGAAAAGGAATCTAAGTACTATTCAATAAAGAGAACTCAACTTGGAACACTCTTTAAAGACTAGCATTCCACATTGATTATTTATGGGTGCCATTCATTGATTCTAGACAAAAAAAAAGCCCAGACAAAGAAATGGAGGTAGACCAATATACTTTCAACACTTCCTTAATGGTTCAAAGTTGATTGACTATCAATAAACATCCCTGTGCTGGATCTGAATTGGTCTACCCCCATTTCTTTGTCCTGTTTTGGTGTGCTTGAGGGACTCTTTTGCTTTCTTGCTCTTACATTTATTGATTCTGGTCCATAGTGCACACTCTTTCCCAATAGTGCACACATACATACCCATGCATGATGGTTCACACATGCATAATGGTTTGTGTATGTATGCACAGTTGGGAAAGAATGCACACTACCCCCGGCGAAAAGATTAACATCAAAATGTTCCTCAGATCCAAGCTGTGTGTGTATACATAAGTACATAAGTATCAGGTGTTCAGCGCTGCATGCGTCTGGTAGCGCTATACAAATGCTAATAATAATAATAATAATAATTGCCATACTGGGAAAGAACAAAGGTCCATCAAGCCCAGTATCCTGTTTCTAACAGTGGCCAATCCAGGTCACAAATACCTGGCAAGATCCCCAAAAAGTACAAAATATTTTATAATGCTTATCCCAGAAATAGTGGATTTTCCCCTAGTCCATTTAATAATGGTCTATGGACTTTTCCTTTAGGAAGCCGTACAAACCTTTTTTAAACTCCGCTAAGCTAACCTCCTTTACCACCTTCTCTGGCAACAAATTCCAGAGTTTACGTTGAACGAAGAAATATTTTCTTCAATTCGTTTTAAATTTACTACATTGTAGCTTCATTGCATGCCCCCTAGTCCTAGTATTTTTGGAAAGCGTAAACAGACGCGTCACATCTACCCATTCAGCTCCACTCATTATTTTATAGACCTCTATCATATTTCCCCTCAGCCGCGTTTTCTCCAAGCTGAAGAGCCCTAGCCACTTTAGCCTTTCCTCATACGGAAGTCATCCCATCCCCTTTATCATTTTCATTGCCCTTCTCTGCACCTTTTCTAATTCCACGTCTTTTTTGAGATGCGGTGACCAGAGCGATACAAAGGCATTATAACATCCTCATTTTTGTTTTCCATTTCTTTCCTAATAATACCTAACATTCTATTTGCTTTCTTAGCTGCAGCAGCACACTGAGCAGAAGGTTTCAACGTATCTCCTCCAGTGATTTAACGACTTTGAATAACTTTGTGTCACCAGCAAATTTAATTACCTCACTAGTTACTCCTGTCTCTAGGTCATTTATAAATATGTTAAAAAGCAGGGGTCACAGCACAGACCCCTGGGGAACTGTAGGGGTATTTCCCTGTGATCTAGCCTAAGACATCTTGGTATAATAAGATGGCTGCTGCAACAAGCCTAAGACATCTTGGTATAATAAGATGGCTGCTGCAACATCTCTGTGTCAGCAAGATCCAGCTTATGCTTGTGGAAAATCACTGACAGGCTTACTAAAGCCAAGGACAGTCTGTGTTCTAAACACCCCCTTCTATCACCCTGAGAACGGAGTAGGGAGGCAGACATGGCTCCAGAAGTTACCATTCTCCAAGGTCACAAAACAAAGAACTCTTCTTGCCATGTACTGAACTGGACAAGATCATGATTGGTTCCTACCGTCACCTGACCGAGAGGTACGGGGAAAGCGGGAACAGAAGTAAGTTAGTGAGTCAGAGACCCTTGGAAGAGGGGCAACTGGTAAGAGGACCTGAGAAATCCAGCAAGGCTCGGGGGGGAGCCAGAGACTTTGTATGATACCAACATCGTGACCTGCATCCTGGTGCAAATACCTGTGGCAGAGATATTGGCCCTGATAACCAAAGGAGTGACGGGAACCTACGTGGGCTGATAAAGATCTGCACTACAAAAGACACAGACAGCTAAAATAGCGTCTGGGGAGATTCTGCTCCGATCTTATCTGAAGCCGTCATCACGACAGCGTGGTAAGATCACAGTGATATATTTCCTGGTCTGGGGTTAGGCAGTGGTTTTATCTAAGTACGACTGGTTTATGTCAGCTCTTGGTCAGGGAAAGCAGCTAATGTGTATTTTGCATAAGATGTGATAAGTTTCATAAGGATTATTAGGTTATCATTTGTACTGTTCTAATCATTACCGTACCTAGTCTCAGGATAATCAGAGTGTAGTTTAGACAATATATTTTCGGTAGTGCTCATATCAGTAAGGGATATTTTTATTGCATAAGCTAGTGCAGAGTATTTCTATTTTCTTATCCATAATAAAGCTAATATATATATATCTATCAGCTGTGTCTTTCTTTTTCACTCTACACACAAAACACCTGGAGAGGTGCCAGAAGCAAGATTCCTGTATCTCACCCTAGATAGAGCTAGTGAGTCTGTTTGGCAGACTTATGCATCAGGGAATCTTGGTATAAGTAATCAGTGGGTACCTGTTGCCCTAGGTATTATTTATCTCATCCTACAGAACCCCACTAACCACCCTTCTCTGTTGAGAATACTGACCATTTAACCCTACTCTCTGCTTTCTATCTTTTATTCAGTTTTTAATCCACAATAGAACACTACCTCCTATCCCATGACTCTCCAATTTCCTCTGGAGTCTTTCATGAAGTACTTTGTCAAACGTCTTCTGAAAATCCAGATACACAATATCAACTGGCTCACCTTTATCCACATGCTTGTTCACCCCTTCAAAGAAAAGTAGGAGATTGGTGAGGCACGACTTCCCTTCACTAAATCCATGTTGACTTTGTCTCATTAATCCATGCTTTTGAATATGCTCTGTAATTTTGTTCTTAATAATAGTCTCTACCATTTTGCCTGGCACCGACGTCATACTCACCGTTCTATAATTTCCCGGATCTCCTCTGGAACCTTTTTTAAAAATTGGCGTTACATTGGCAACCTTCCGATCTTCCGGTACCACGCTCGATTTTAAGGATAAATTACATATTACTAACAATAGCTCCGCAAGCTTATTTTTCAGTTCTATCAGTACTCTGGGATGAATATCATCTGGTCCAGGAGATTTGCTACTCTTCAGTTTGTAGAACTGCCCCATTACATCCTCCAGGTTTACAGAGAATTCATTAAGTTTCTCCGACTTGTCAGCGTCGAATACCATTTCCGGCACCGGTATCCCACCCAAATCTTCCACGGTGAAGACGAAGCAAAGAATTAATTTAACCTCTCCGCTACGGCTTTGTCTTCCTTGATCGCCCCATTTACTCCTCGGTCATCTAGCAGTCCAACTGATTCTTTTGCCAGCTTCCTGCTTTTTAATATATCTAAAAACATCACGTGTTTTTGCCTCCAACGCAATCTTTTTTTTTAACTCCCTTGTAGCTTTCCTTATCAGTGCTTTGCATTTGACTTGACATTCTTTATGCTGTTTCTTATTATTTTCAGTCGGCTTCTTCTTCTATTTTCTGAAGGATTTTCTTTTAGCTCTAATAACTTCCTTCACCTCACTTTTAACCACGCTGGCTGTCGTTTGGTCTTCCTTCCTCCTTTTTTAATATGCGGAATATATTTGGCCTGGGCTTCCAGGATGGTGTTTTTGAACAGGATCCACGCCTGATGTACATTTTTGACCCTCACAGTCGCTCCTCTAAGGTTTTTTTTCATCGTTCTTCTCATTTTATCATAGTCTCCTGTTTTTAAAGTTAAACGCTAACGTATTTGATTTCCTATGTATACTTACTTCAAAGCTAATATTTTATTTATTTATTGCATTTGTATCCCACATTTTCCCACCTATTTGCAGGCTCAATGTGGCTTACAAAGTTTGGTTATGACATAATCATTACATGATATCAGATACAATTAGTAATGTACAAAGATTAGGTGATTTTATATATCAAATCCGATCATATTATGATCACTGTTATCAAGCGGCCCCAGCACCATTACCTCCCACACCAGATCATGCACTCCACTAAGGACTAGGTCTAGAATTTTTCCTTCTCTTGCCAGCTCTTGTACCAGCTGCTCCATAAAGCTGTCCTTGATTTCATCAAGGAATTTTAACTCCCTAGCGTGCCCTGATGTTACATTTACCCAGTCAATATCGGGGTAATTGAAATCACCCATTATTATTGTGTTGCCCAATTTCTTTGCGTCCTTAATTTCCTTTAACATTTCTGCATCTGTGTGTTCATCCTGGCCAGACGGACGGTAGTACACTCCTATCACTATCCTTTTCCCCTTTACATATGGAATTTCAATCCACAGTGATTCCAATAAGTGTTTTGTTTCCTGCAGAATTTTCAATCTATTTGATTCAAGGCTCTCGTTAATATACAATGCTACCCCTCCACCAATTCGATCCATCCTGTCACTACGATATAATTTGTACCCCGGTATGACAGTGTCCCACTGGTTATCCTTCCACCAGGTCTCAGAGATGCCTATTATATCTAACTTTTCATTTAGAGCAATTTATTCTAACTCTCCCATCTTATTTCTTAGGCTCCTGGCATTCGCTTATAGACATTTAAAAGTACGTTTGTTGTTCCTATTTACATCATGCTTAGTACTTGATAGTATTAATTTGCAATCTTTTGTCTGATTTTTATTTTTATTTAAGGACACCTGATCTACTACGGTCTCTTTTGCAACCTCACTATCAGGATACCCTATCTTCCCTGTTTTGGTGATATCTTTGAAAGATACCTTATCCCAAACCATACGCTTTTAAGCGACTGTTTGCGACCCCCCCATTTCTAGTTTAAAAGCTGCTTTATCTCCTTTTTAAATGCCGATGCCAGAAGCCTGGTCCCACCCAGGTTAAGGTAGAGCCCATCCTTTTGGAATAGGCTCCCCCTTCCCCAGAATGTTATCCAGTTCCTAACAAATCTAAAACCCTCCTCCCTGCACCATCATCTCATCTACCCATTGAGACTCCAGAGCTCTGCCTGTCTCTTGGGCCCTGCGCGTGGAACGGGTAGCATTTCAGAAAATGCTACCCTAGAGGATCTGGATTTGAGCTTTCTACCTATGAGCCTAAATTTGTCTTCCAGAACCTCTCTCCCACATTTTCCTGTGTCATTGGTACCCATATGTACCAAGACAGCCGGCTCCTCCCCAGCACTATCTAAAATCCTATCTAGGTGACACGTGAGGTCCGCCACCTTCACACCAGGCAGGCAAGTCACCAGGCGATGCTCATGTCCACCAGCCACCCAGCTATCTATATGCCTAATGATCGAATCGCCAACTACAACAGCTGTCCTAACCTTTCCCTCCCGGTCAGCACAGTGCGAGAGGATAATACATTCCCTGGTGGGCAGGTCCTGGCTACAGGAGTACTTCCTACTTCACCAGGGTGATGCTCTCCTTCTAGGAGTCCTCCCTCCTCTAAGGTACTGTAGCTTTTGTAGTGGTGTATAGTTGGGTAGGTTTTGGTTGGGTTTCAGAGGGCTCAGCAGACAAGATAGGAGAGCAATGGTGAGATGTGTACCTGGGAGCTTTTATATGAAGTCCATAGCAATGCCCCCTAGGGTGCCCCATTGCTCTCCTGAGATGTTTTTGTGACCAGTCTACTAAGATTGCTGGTGCCTCCTGCATCCCAATGGCTTGATTTTGTGTGTTTTGCACTTGGACTTTTTTTTTTTAAATGGACCGAAAAGATAAATGTAGAGAGCACAAAACCATCTAGTATGTGGCCATTTTTGAAAAAAATATATAGATATTTTGCTGTTTTGAAAATGGCTTTATTTCCTATATGGATTTGGGATGTTTAGCATAAAGGACTAGATTCTATATATCATGCCTGAAATGAAATTCATAGTAACATAGTAACATAGTAGATGACGGCAGAAAAAGACCTGCACGGTCCATCCAGTCTGCCCAACAAGATAACTCATATTTGCTGCTTTTTGTGTATACCCTACTTTGATTTGTACCTATGCTCTTCAGGGCACAGACCGTATAAGTCTGCCCCGCACTATCCCCGCCTCCCAACCACCAGCCCCACCTCCCAACCACCGGCTCTGGCACAGGCACAGACCGTATAAGTCTGCCCAGCACTATCCTCACCTCCCCAGCTCTGCCTCCCAACTCCGGCTCTGGCACAGACCGTACAAGTCTGTCCAGCACTATCCCCGCCTCCCAACCACCAGTCCCGCTTCCCACCACCGGCTCTGGCACAGACCGTATAAGTCTGCCCAGCCCTATCCCCGCCTCCCAACCACCAGCCCCGCCTCCCGATCTTGGCTAAGCTCCTGAGGATCCATTCCTTCGGCACAGGATTCCTTTATGCTTATCCCACGCATGTTTGAATTCCGTTACCGTTTTAATTTCCACCACCTCCCGCGGGAGGACATTCCAAGCATCCACTACTCTCTCCGTGAAAAAATACTTCCTGACATTTTTCTTGAGTCTGCCCCCCTTCAATCTCATTTCATGTCCTCTCGTTCTACCACCTTCCCATCTCCGGAAAAGATTCGTTTGCGGATTAATACCTTTCAAATATTTGAACGTCTGTATCATATCACCCCTGTTTCTCCTTTCCTCCAGAGTATACATGTTTAGTTCAGCAAGTCTCTCCTCATACGTCTTGTAACGCAAATCCCATACCATTCTTGTAGCTTTTCTTTGCACTGCTTCAATTCTTTTTACATCCTTAACAAGATACGGCCTCCAAAACTGAACACAATACTCCAGGTGGGGCCTCACCAACGACTTATACAGGGGCATCAACACCCCCTTTCTTCTGCTGGTCACACCTCTCTTTATACAGCCTAACAACCTTCTAGCTACTGCCACCGCATTGTCACACTGTTTCGTCGCCTTCAAATCCTCAGATACTATCACCCCAAGATCCCTCTCTCCGCCCGTACCTATCAGACTCTCCCCGCCTAACACATACGTCTCCCGTGGATTTCTACTTCCTAAGTGCATCACTTTGCATTTCTTCGCATTGAATTTTAATTGCCAAACCTTAGACCATTCTTCTAGCTTCCGTATGTCCTTTTTCATGTTTTCCACTCCCTCCGGGGTGTCCACTCTGTTACAGATCTTAGTGTCATCCGCAAATAGGCAAACTTTACCTTCTAACCCTTCGGCAATGTCACTCACAAATATATTGAACAGAATCGGCCCCAGCACCGATCCTTGAGGCACTCCACTACTTACCTTTCGCTCCTCCGAGCGAATTCCATTCACCACCACCCTCTGGCGTCTGTCCGTCAACCAGTTCCTAATCCAGTTCACCACTTCGGGTCCTATCTTCAGCCCCTCCAGTTTATTTAAGAGCCTCCTGTGGGGAACCATGTCAAAAGCTTTGCTGAAATCTAAGTAGATTACGTCCATAGCTCGTCCCTGATTCAATTCTCCTGTCACCCAATCAAAGAACTCAATGAGGTTCGTTTGGCACGATTTCCCTTTGGTAAATCCAATTTCCATGCGGTATAGAATAGGGCGATCAGCCATGACAGTGCCTAATTCTAGGTGCGGCCATTTATGCCAAGTAAAACTTGGTTTAAATACCAGCACCTAAGTTAGGCGCAAAATCCTGCTTGTAGTTTTCCAAAACGCCCATGACCCACCCATTCCATGTCCATAGCCATGCCCTCTTTTCAGCAACCTGCATTAGCATTTATGTGCACCACTTTGCAGAATATGATTAGTGGGTATTGTGCATAACTTCTAATTAATGCCAATTAGTGCTGATAACTGCTTGCTAACATTCAATTATCAGCACTGATTAGTTTGATAATTATGGGGTCCTTTTACTAAGGTGCACTGAAAAGTGGTCTGTGCTGGTGTTGATGTGTGTATTTTTCAGCGCACCTGCAAAAAAGGTCTTTTGGGGGGGGGGGGCGAAAATGGACATCGGCAAAATGAAAATTGGTGCGCGTCCATTTTGGGCTTGAGATCTTACCATCATGCATTCACTTAACAGTAAGGTCTCACGAGTTAACTGGGTGGTAATTGTCAGCACGCGTACAATGCCGATTACCACCCGTTTAGTGCCATGAACTGAAAATTTTCCAGCATGCATAGTAGGCGTGCGTAAAACATTAAATTAACGCCCAGGTCATGTGGTAGCCAGGCAGTAGCTCTGAATTGGTGCACGTTGGACATGCATAGGTGCCTACATGGCTTAGTAAAAGGGCTCCTATGTTATGTGTCTTGTTATGGGATACACTGTGATTTCTGCGCTGAAATTTCAGCACAATATATAGAATCCGACGGAAAATGTCAGAAGTCTGACTTAGACGTCATATCGAAAATGCCCCTCCATTTATGCATAGTGTGCACTTATCGGTGAATGACATTTGTTTGCAATAACTACCCATCCCTAATATACATCAAAGAAACTTCTTGGCACAGTTTATATAGAAGAGTACCACAAGGTTTGACTTTATCAGCCACCCTGTTTAACATTTCATGTTTCCATTGTGAAATATGTTAAGAGAGATCAGAATAATCTTTTGATTGTATCCTGATGATATCTTGTTTATACCTTTTTCTGTGCTTCAGGGACCCCAGAGTACTAAATGATTAGGGATTGGTTTTCAATAAGTGATTTGGCTATTAACTTTAAAATGACAAATGTTTTTGAGGTTATGGCCAGAAATTCTATTTATGGTGCCGAAAAATCAGCACTGATAAAATTTCACAGTAAGTGTTATTCTATAAAGAGTGCTTAGAGTTGGGCAACGTTTATAGAATAGCATGTGGCACCAGGTTCTGCACCTAATATTAAGCGTGAGGACATACACCAAGTAAAACCTGGTGCAAATTCTTGTGCCTAAATTACTACTACTACTACTACTACTTAACATTTCTAGAGCGCTACTAGGGTTACGCAGCGCTGTACAATTTAACAAAGAGAGACAGTCCCTGCTCAAAGAGCTTACAATCTAATAGACAAGTGAACGGTCTGTCCGATAGGGGCAGTCAAATTGGGGCAGTTTGGATTCACTGAACGGTAAGGGTTAGGTGCCGAACGCAGCATTGAAGAGGTGGATCTCCCTTATTCTATAAAACTGTACATACATTCCAGGAATGCCCCAATCTGTCCATGCCCGGGGCGTAGCCAGACTTCGGTGGGAGGGGGGTCCAGAGCCCAAGGTGAGGGGGCATATTTTTTCCCCCCCTGGAGCCGATGACCTCCCTGCCATTACAGACCACCGCCACCGCCACCACCACCAACAACTTTGAAACCCCCCTGCCGACAACCCTCTCGACCCCCCTCCCACCGACAACCCTCCCCCATCGCCTACCTTTGCTGACGGGGGACCCCAACCCCCGCCAGCTGAGGTCCTCTTCTTCTGGCGCAAGGCTTCATTCTGTTTCTGAGTCTGCCGTCCTGCATGTTGTACGTGCAGGACGTCAGACTCAGAAACAGAATGAAGCCTTGCGCCAGAAGAGGACCTCAGCTGGCGGGGGTTGGGGTCCCCCGCTAGCAAAGGTAGGCGACTGCGACAGCGGGTTGGCGGTGGGAGGGGGGTCGAAAGGGTCAGCGGCAGAGGGATCCAGGGCCAAATCTACAGGGGCCCAGGCCCCCATGGCCCCACATAGCTACGACACTGGTCCATGCCCTTCCATTACCAGTACTCCTTTATGGATCCACACGTAAAGTTTACACACTGATCCTGGTGCCTAAAAATGTGCATGTAAATTTTATTAATTTCAATTAGTGCCTATAATTGATTACTAGCACCTAATTATCAGTACTAATTGGCTTGTTATTTAACTAAGTTGAGCTCAGAAATTGGGCAACTTTTAGCACCCATGTGCATTGGGCTACAATCCTCTTGAAAAATCGTTACTTAGTGATATGGACCTGGTTTTCATATGTGAGGAGGTTCAGTACTTTTGCATGGTTTTTGATTCACAGCTCTTTGTTCAATCCCAGATTAAGAGAGTGTTACACATGGATTCCCTTAAATTCCTTACAGTGCTATGGTTTCAAACATTTTTTTTATTTTTAATTTACATTTTTAAATTTTCCAGTGATTTACATCTTTTTAACTAAGTACAATGGTCTTCCCTGTTATAGACTTACACTTCAATGACCTAGATTATTGAAACCTGACTGGTTACATTCAGTACTACAGCTATTTGTGATGCCTCACTTTGAATATTGTAATATTGTATGCTTGTGAAATTTATTGATTAAATCTTGCATCTTCTACAAAATGCAGCAGCTCACTTAATAGGAAGAATACGACCAGTGTTGATAAATCTTAATTTTAAATTTCATTTAGTATTCAAGTGCTTATGTTTAGTAATTAAACTTGTACATAACTTCTCCAATTCTGAGATCAATAATTAGTTGTCAGGTATCATCCCAGTAGGCTACTTTAATCATCTCCACAGGAATTATTAATAGCCCCTACTATTGAAGAGGTGTGCTCAATTGTACATGGGCTAGAGCATATTCAGTGCAGGGTCCCTCTTTGTGTAATGCTTCACAATTAGCCATATGAGGAACAAATAATTTTAAACAATTATAAAATGGTAAATGCTCATTTGTTCATGTTTTTCATTGTACAATCTTAAAGTTTTATTGATTGCAATTTTTTATATTTCTCTTTTGTTTTTTATTATGTATACTATAATGTTTTAAGTTATTTTATTATGGATATTGACTCTTTTGTTGGGAGAATATAAATTTTATAAATAATAATAATAATAACAACTTTTTGTATCATAATTTGTATATTTTGATTAGGCTAGATGAGTACAAGGGGGCATTGAGTAATACGTGAAAACCAAAGCAGGGTGTGCACACTATACTGATTTCATGACCCTGTTACATACAGTGAATTCTACAAATTGTAGCATTTATTTTAGTATGATAATCAGGCAAATGACATCAATTGTGTGCTTGACAAACCAGTGTAAAAAAATTATATTTGGCTGAAGGATCCTTTCAATAAACCTTGGGAGGAGGGTAGAAAGGAATACTATTTTTGAGAGTAAAAAAAAAAAATCCAAATAGGCTGAATTGGAGTAGCTAATTACCTGCATTCTGTTCCATTTTCCTAGTGATTTGACGACTCTTATGGTAGCTGTCCCTTGTAAATACGGCAATAAATTTCAAAATCTCCAGAGGACTGGTAAATACAGGCAGATGCACTTAACTGCTGGTGAGCAACAAAAGTCAGCCTGCAGGAAACGGTAGCACTAATGTAGCTCTTGATTAATCTCTAATTACAGTTTTGTCATCCTAGCAGGGAGACAAAACTATATCAGTTCCTAAATAGGCAAGCAGCATTTTGGCACCTAGCAACCGGCAGTTCTTTCATATTAGCTGCAGTGGACTCTGTGCTGCTACATGGAAGGGGTTATGGATCATTGCTCTATTATTTATAGCACAGCATCTGCAGAAGCCTTCACAACAGTAGATAAATTAACAGCTTAATAGGCCATCGCTAGCTAAAAACATAGCATGAGCTGAAGCATCAAGTATGAAATTAAAATGTGACTTGCAGATAATAATGTTTGTACCATAGATAGAAAGGAATTCTGAGTTATTTCCTTTTTAATACTCTCATCAATACTAAAAATGAAAGAAATGCATGTTTATTATTTTACCTCATTGCTAAATACAAGGAAGAAAATGTATGCATACAAATATGAATTTTGTCATTACTGCTATATATTTGATTAATGTTATTGATTTTTGTCTTTTTTCCCCCCCCTATTTACTTTTGCACAACTATGTAGTGGTACCACTGACATCCCCTAATTGGAAAGGAAGGAGCAGACTGGTGCAGTGTTCAAAGTGTTTTCATAAAAATGCCTTATTAGGCTTTGAATCGACCAAACAGTGATGGGTTTTCTCCTTCATCCTTTTTTTTCTCAAACTTTGTAAGAGAAGCCACTCCAGAAAATGACCTGACACTTTCATTTTGTGTCAGCCACTGGAAGCAAGATTCAGCAAAAGGTAGGGTAATTCTTTCCTTATTACTACTAACAGTGGAAATCAGAATTCCAGGTTATTATTGATCATGCATTGAATTGTTAATTTTCAGAATTTCTCTAATACGGGATATTAAAGCCTGCACACACAGATATCAGGGCGATATAGATGGCTTTGGGTTCAGCTCCTTAAGAAGCTTTCAGCAAAACAGGAGCTCGCTGTTGGGCGTACCCATTGATATCAAAGCTAAACAGCAGCTAAGTATATGTCGAAAACTCCAGTAGCGAACATGGCCATTTTCAAAACAGCCATTTCCTACATGTTGTTGTGCTCAGTGCATATATCTTATTGGACCATTTTTGGAAAAAAATGTTCAAGTGAAAAACACACAAAATCAAGTCACTGGGATGTAGGAGGAGCCAGTAGACTGGGCACATAGACATGCCAGGAGAGCAATGGAGCACCTTAGGGGGAACTGCAATGGACTTCACATGAAAGGTCCCAGTTACACATCTCACCATTACCCTCTTATATTGCATGGGGAGCCCTCTAAAACCTATCAAACACCTACTGTAGCCAACTGTACATCACTCCAATAGCCCATATAGCTGCTAGTGTCACCTACATGTGGATACAGTGAGTTTTTGGTGGGTTTTGGAAGACTAACATTTTCCACCACAAGTGTAACAGTTGAGTGTGATATGGGCCTGGGTACTCTTCTCTACAGTACACTGCACCAACCATTAGACTACTCTAGGGACCTGTTTGATAATCTAATATGACTGGCCATAACATATGGAGGCTGGTATGTACTGTTTGTTTCATATCTTTGGGGGAGTAAGGGGGTCATGCATTAATCCCTCCAGTGGTCATCTCATCATTTAGCCAACATGGGGGTCACAGTGATGACGTGGAAAACATGGGGAATAACTCGAATATATTCCTCTACAATATATTATTCCTTACCCCACGTCTCATATAGTAAAAGCTACAAAGCAACAAGGCACTTTCACTTTCTGTATTGTAGAGGAATATATTCGAGTTATTCCCCAAGTTTTCCACGTCATCACTGTGACCCCTGATGCAGGTGATAGTCACCAAAACATGGCCCGTGTCGGGTCTTTTTGTCAAGGCTCATTCATTAAAGAACTGTGTTCCATTTTTAAAGGCCCGTGGTGCTGTTTTTTTGTTTGGACTTTAGTTTGTACTTCATTCCCTCTCTTTTGTTATATCCATCTCATCATTTAGGGCACATTTTTCAGACTTTGTCTTGATAAAAACAGGTCTAGGCCAAAACATCTAAATTGTAGCTCTGGAAATTTTGTTTTTTTTCCATTATGGCAGAAAACCATCCAAGTTGTGGGAACGCACAAATCCTTCTCCCAACATGCCCATGACATGCCCCCCTATAATTGGGAAGCACTGCAGATGAACTGTAGAAAAACATATTTAAAATGTGTTTTGAAAATAGTGATCTGGACATTTTGGCAAATAAAACATCCAAATGCCACTCTGTACCATTTTGGGATGTTTTCCTGGTTCAAAAATGAGCCACTAAACATATTAACAGGATCCATCTTTCTCTAGATTTAAAACTGCTCTAAAAATGTATTTTTTTTTTTTTTAGCAAGGTGTTTGGTCTTGGGTCTTGATGCTGAGAATAAGAGTTAGCTACTTTGTGGCAGCCTGTAGTGTACTATGACCCTTATTTTCAAAAGAGAAAAACACCTCTAGTTTCAAGTTTATTCAGAGCATGCTATACCACAAATGGGGAAAACATCTATGTGGAGTAAGTGCAAAGTATAGGAGAGTAAAAAAGAGAAAGCAGGGAGGGGGACATGATATAATGAACTACAATTTGTGATAGGAAAGAGGCAGAGAGCCAGCGAGTCAGAAAGGAGGAGAGGGGCAGTATTTGTGTTTAGAGGTTTCCCCTACGGAAGAGCCTTTACAGGTCTAGGCAAAGCTATCAACAAAAGTACACTTCAAGTTGAGATTTAAAGGTTTATAATGAGTCAAAGTGGCATAAGTATGAAGGGAATGCATTCTAAGGAGTCAGGTTAACAACTGAGAATATAAGTACATAAGCACTGCCATACTGAGAAAAGACCAAGGGTCCATCAAGCCCAGCATCCTGTCTCCGACAGCGGCCAATCCAGACTTCAAGAACCCGGCACCCCCCCCCCCCCCCCAAATTTTTTAAATAATGTTAGATGGACTTTTCCCTCAGGAATCTGTCCAAACCCCCTTTAAATTCCTTAAGGCCAGCTGCTGTCACTACATTCTCCGGCAACGCGTTCCAGAGTCTAACTACACGCTGAGTAAAGAAAAACTTTCTCCTATTTATTTTAAATCTACCATATTCTAGCTTCATCTTGTGTCCCCTGGTTTTGTTGTTGTTTGAAAGTGTAAACAAACGCTTCACATCTGTCCGCTCTAATCCGCTCATTATCTTGTAGATTTCTATCATATTACCCCTCAGCTGCCTTTTCTCCAAGCTGAAGAGCCCTAACCTTCTCAGCCTTTCCTCATATGGAGTTTGCGTAGAGGCAAGAATTATCTACTTAAAGGAAGGAACAACCGAAAGATTTTGCTGAGATAAGGAAAGGGCTCGAGAAAGAGAATAAGGCATTAGAAGTCTAGCTAAGAAAGCTGGAAGGCCAGTGGACCTAATCTTAAAGATAAGAAAAATGGTACAGGTTATCCAGTGATTTGTAGGGAGCCCATGTGCATCCCTGAGGAGAGGGGTGACATGATCAAATTTCATCAAGCCTATAATCAACTTAATGAATGTATATTGAATCTGTTGTAGATGATAAAGGTCTTTCTACCTTAGACCTTTGTGTAGCGAGTTACAGTATCAACCTGGCTAAGAACCAGAAAGTGGACATGTGCAGAAGGCAAATTGCTGGGAAAGGGATCGAATAGAGTCGATCATGTGAAGTTTATAGAAACCAGCATCGTACCAGGAGAGATATCTGAGTTTGGAAGTTAAGTGCAGAGTCTAGGGTAATGCCCAATACCCTTAAAGAGGGGGCTATTGGGACCTGGGTACTATAGAGTAGAAGTGGGGATGACAGAGACAAACCAACAGGGGAAGAGAATAGAAGAGCTTTTGACTTGTCTGGGTTAAACTTTAGCCTATTAGAAGTAAGCCAGAAAGCAACCTGTGCCAGTTTAGAACCCTCCTCTCTTCCTTCCCGTTCACATTAATTGATTTGATTTGCTTACTTTATTTATTTTTTGTCTATTAGATTGTAAGCTCTTTGAGCAGGGACTGTCTTTCTTCTATGTTTGTGCAGCGCTGCGTATGCCTTGTAGTGCTATAGAAATGCTAAATAGTAGTAGTAGTAGAATCCAAGAGATATAAAGGAGTGAGAATCTGTATGTCATCAGCATAGACATAAGCTGTATGACCAATGGAATGGATAAGGGTAAGGAGAGGCATCATAAAAATGCTAAAGGATGAAACCCTGACACAGCTCACAATCATTGGTGGAGAACAGTGCAGATGTCTCATTATTAAAGTTCACAAGGTACTCCCTGTTGGTCAAGTATGAGTTGAACAAATCTAAGACCAGATTTTTAAAACCAGTATCACATAACCACTAAAGTAAGATGGTATGATTCACCAGATTGAAAGCAGCAGACAGGTCCAGAGAAAGAGAGAGAGAGAGAGAGAGAGAGAGAGAGAGAGAGAGAGAGAGAGAGAGAGAGAGAGAGAGAATTAGCACAGACTTAGAACGGTCTAGAAAGGATCTCACAAAAGTAGTAATACTGAGCAGGGTAGTTTCTGTGCAGTGATGCTGGTGCTGGTGAATTCCAGTCTGGTGTGGGTAAAACATATTAATTTGTTCCCCAAAATCAGCAGTTTGGGTAAGAACAATATTTTCAATAAGTCTCAAAAGCGGCACAAAGTGGCAAATGGGACGTTTTTTCTAAAAAAAAAACACATCTAAGTCATGATTTTCAAAACTCAGAATTAGACTGTTTTTACTCCGTAATTAATCTAAATCACAAGCGGGCAAGTTGGAAGCATGTCTTGAGCGAGACTTGGGTGGGCTTAAAATCTGGATGTTTTTCAGCAATGCCTTAACTGACCAGATAACAACTGGAGGGATTAAGACACGTTCCTCCTCACTCCCCAAGGGGTCACTGAACCCCTCTGACTCCCCAAAGCTATGAAAGTGACAAAAGATACCAGGCTCTATGAGAGTTCTGGATATTAAGGGCATTCCTAAGAAAACAGCAAGCAAGTGGATGAAGTAGCCTAGTGTACAGTGCAGTGGACAGTGAAAAACAGGACACAAGTTCAATTCCCACTTTAACTCTTACAAATATGTGATCCCGCCTAGAATATAGGAAAACCTCCTGTACCTAAATATATAAGTGACCTGCAAGCTTGAGGGCTATTGTAGTGATGGACCTTTAGGTATAGTAGCTTTTCTCTGTTCCAGGAGGGCTCACAATACAATATGAAAGGGTTTAGTTGGCATTTGTACCTGTGCCCCTTTATGTAATGTCTATGGCACTGACCACTAGGTTGCTCCTCTGCCCTGCTCGGATATCTATGTGGTCAGTTTGGTAGCAGTGCTTCCAGACAGACATTCCTATGGCTTGCTTTTCTACATTTTTCCCTGACACTTTTTTTTTGAAAATGGTGCTTGCATATGGACACGTTGAGCATAAAAACATCTAGCTCAAAGCCATAATCAAACCAGAAACAGAGACTTGTTTATTATGATTCGATTCTGGCTGTGAAATATATGTTTCTTTGAGCCATTTTTGGCAAAAGATTTTAATTTAGACTTAACATGACAAAAGAGGTGGCAGTCTCCAAGTGGAAAAGTTCAAACAAACTAGGTCAGACCACTGTTTAGAAGCAACCAAATTATTAGCCAAAGTGCCCGATGTGGCCACATTTTGCCTTAAAGAGGCTGCGTCAGGGGCTTAGCACTGTATAATTAAAACATATAAAGTAAAAATTAAAATTTCTCCTACATAACCAAATCAATTAATCAACATACATTAGAATTATAATAACACATAAGTCAAACATATATAAATTATCATTGATTACAGGGAATTTAAACCTTTAAGAGCGGCAATCTAAAACAGACCAGTCAATAAAATATCAATAAACAAGACTCAAATAAATTACTCCTTCATAAAAAATACATATAAATAAAATCATTCCTAACTAAAACATAGAGAAATGATAGCAACATCCATATTAATACATACTGAAGAGCCACATACCTATTAGGGTCCAAAAGGCAATCACTTAATAGTTATACCACCTTAATGCAATACCATTTGTAATTCTGTTAGCCGGAAATGGCAATCGCCTCTACAACAAATGTAAGGCACATTGAGCCTGCAAATTGGTGGGAAAATGTGGGATACAAATGCTACAAATAAATAAATAAATAAAAATAGTTAGTAGTGTATTCAAACGCAAACAGTAGCACTGTCTCAGCGATGTTTGAAACCAGCAAAAATAAGAGTAAGTGTAGGAGGTGATTCATTCTTAAATTTCCCAATATTAAGGGGTAAAAAAAGCATTTACAGATGGCAGCAGACTCTCACTAGCAGAGTTCCTACACCTCAGTCAGAGTAAAAACAACAATGTACTGGCTGATATGTGTTTTTTTTAAAGCTGCCTGCCTCAGGTCAAACATTACTTACATTTAGTGCCCTGTTTACTAAAGCACACTAGCGTTTTTAGCACACCCTAAAATTAGTGTGCTATATGCTAGACACCCATAGGAATATATGGGTGTCTTCAGCGTTTAGCGTGTGCTAATGTTTAGCACACACTAAAAATGCTAGTGTGCCCTTAGCACTGCTTAGTAAACAGGGCCCTTAGAAACTTATTAAAATCACCTCAAAATTCAAAAGGTACACAACTATATAAATATACATATAAAATGTTGTTTTGTGCAATAAAAGCTTTTAAAATCATGCCATTTAAATAAATAAATAAATAGACAAATAAATAAATAAAAACAAATCGATCTGTGGTGCATCTGAAATAAACAAAACCAATAATGTGATTGCATTAAACAACCTTCTGCCACTCCACAATACCCACTGTACAATCAAGACAGGAATATGGATAGACAGGGTCCACAGTACAATCAAGAGAAATAGCAGAGGTAGAAACAGGTTCAACTTTAAAAAAAGTACATGAACATGGAGAAGGACAATTTTTAACCTTTCAGACAGAGCACAAGATAAACATGAAATTTCTGTATTACATAAAGGTATGTCACTTGTGCCTTCTCTGAAGTAGAATGTTTTTAATACAAGAGTAGATCTCTTCAAATTGACTAGAAAGTCAAAGGCTATTGATTATTTTTCAAACAATTCCGCTTGCGACACTGATATGTCCATAATCAAGAAAGATAGTACTTGGAATTCTCCAGGTATCACAAATCCTACGATACAGACTTTTGAAGTATTGGTGCTTAAAAACATCAAATTGTTAGAAGAAACAAAAATAAAAGACCTTTTGATAACCTGTGCAAAGAAGAATAAAAGGTTATTGAATCTCTTCAAAATGAATCTACAATAGTCATCAAGCAGACTAATAAATGCGGTGGGATCATTGTGTTGAATGAGGTTTTCTAACTGGTATAAACAAACAAGGAATAGCATTCTTGGATGTGTGACCAAGAATACCAGAATTCTTGGATGTGTGACCAAGTAATACCAGCATATATATTATTACCTAAGGTCAATAAATCATTGCCTTCACCCCAAGGAAGACCAATTGTGTCAGAAATAGGTTCAGTATTAGAACTATTGTCAATATTTGTAGATACCTTTCTCAGACCACTAGTACCACAGATGCCATCATTTGTGAGAAATTTATAGCTATTATCAATATTTTAGAAAATATTGATGTGATAAATTAGATAATGTATCACCTTATACCAATATATCTCAAATGAATTCATTGAATATTATAAGGAATCATTACACATAGATCAGTTCATAGGAGGATGCTGTCTGAATTCATTTTGGAACTGGTGACTTTGGCTTTAAAGGAGAACTACTTTTATTTTGAAGGACAGTTTTTTTAAACAGATAAAAGGAACAGGAATGAGTACTACCATGATCCCGTCTTTAGCCAATCTAGACGTCGCTAACTTTGAAGATACATTTTTGACAGATAATCTATTCAGAGATCATATTAATTTATGGAAAATATATAGAGATGATGTTCTTTTGATTTGGGAAGGAAGTAAAGATGAATTATTGTCATTTCATAGTTGGCTCAACACTAAGGATACCAATTTACAGTTTGAAGAAGGTTCCATTTTTAGGCATAAGGATTAAGTATAGAAATGGGAAATTGGTGACAGATTTATGTTGAAAACTGACAGATATCAACAAAATGCAACATTTTAATAGCTGCCATAGCAGACTTCAAACATTGGTCAATGACCCACTTTCTCCCCCCCCCCAAAAAAAATATAAATACAAATATTACTTACCAGCCTCTAATGTCCATGCCCATTAGATCAGCATGCAGGTCTAAGGAGTAATGTAGTGGTAAGTGCAATGCACTGTAGACTGGTATACCCAGGTCCATACCTCTCCCTACCTGTTACACTTATGGTGGAAACTGTGATCCCTCCAAAACTCAACAGAAACCCACTGTACCCACAAATAGATGCCCCTTCATCCATAAGAGCTATTGTAGTGGTGTACAGTTGAGATAGTGGGTTTTGGGTAGGTTTTGGAGGGCTCAGAAGACAAGGGAGCAATGGTGAGATATGAAGTCCACTGCAATACCCCCAAGGGTTCCTCACTGCTCTGCTGGGGTTTCTGTGTGGCCAGTCTACTAAGAATGCTGGCTCCTCCAATTGCTTGATTTTCTACATTTTTTCACTTGTGCAGGGGTTCTTTTTAAATGGCCTGAAACGATAAACACACAGAGCACAAAACCTTGTTACAAATGGTATTAAAAAAAAGATAAGACATTTTGCTTTTTTGAAAATGGTTACATTTGCTTTTCAGATTTGGGACATTTAGCACAAAACATCCGAAGTCCAGAATAGTTGTCATATCGAAAATGCCCCTCAATGTTTCTAGGAATTACAGTTCAAAACAACAATTCAACACAACTAACAAACATTCTAATGAATTACATAATGATATCCATCAATTTAGCAGCTTATTTAAACATCATTCTACATAAAGAGTAACAGGTAAAAGCTTTCTAAAGCACAGATAGAAACGAGAAAGTCAAAGAGACAAAGGCAACGAGTTCCAAATCTTTGACATTTGATATTGGAAAGAGTCAGAAAAATGACTAACTGATTTTAATTTGCCAACAGATGGACATTTTTAAGAGATGTTGATTCCTTGTACTTGTCTAATTTAAAAATGAAACTAATTAAATCATATAAAAAGGAACATCAGCAGATAAGATTTTGAACATGGTCACACATACCTTAAACTTTCTCAAGAAGAACCTATCCTATAGTCAATTTCTCAGAGCCAAAAGGATATATGTACAACAGGAACATTTTGAGTGACAAATTAGGTTAATAAGTAAAATATTTGTGGATAGGGGATATCCATATAAACATATTAAGGAATGATTGAAGACAGCACAACAATGTGACAGAACAACACTTTTAAAATCAAACCTAAGAAGGAACAAAATAGGGTGTTTGTGCTTTGTTGTATGATCATCTTTTTCATGACATCACTTAAAATATTTAAAAAAACATTGGCATGTGATACAGACAATACCTGACCCCCCTGTTTACTAAGAAGCGCTAGCGGCTGCCGTGCGCTAATGCTGACACAGCCCATTCACTTTGAATGGGCTGTGTCAGCATTGCCTCACGGCCTTAGTTAACAGCGGGATGAGTTTGCTGATAAAGTCCTATTAGTAGTTTTAAGAAGTATAGATACCTCAAGGATATATTAGCACCATCAGCATTACCAATTGCAATCTTATCTTAAAAGGAATACTATTGGGGCATTATCCCTGTTATAATAGCTTTGTCTGTTCAGTCAACCTCAAGAATAAGGGGGTTCTTTGCTAAGGTGTGCTAATGTTTTTAGCTCACACTAAAATCAGTTGGTGCTAAACGCTGAGATGCTCATATATTCCTATGGGCATCTCAGCATTTAGTGACAGCTGATTTTTATGCAATGCAACTTAGTAAAAGACCTCCTAAGGTCTTTGAACACCCAGTGATTGGAGAAAAATGTATTCTGCCACTATTCCAATTGTAAAAGTGAGAACTTGGTTTATATAATAATTTGTCCATATAAACTTTTATATATAGGAAAAACTTCAAGAGCTCTTAATAAATGAATCACAGAGCAGAGAAATACTGTCAAATGTAAAGTTGTTGAAAAGCCAAATTTGAGCATATGCTGGAAAAGCAACATAAAGTTGAAGAACTTGGATTTATTGCAATTCATAGGATAGAACAACATTGGAGAGGGGGAGATGCAGATCATTTACTTATACAGGAAGAACAGTTTATTTTTAAATATGACACAGTATCGCCAAAGGGTCTTAATATGGAATAAGACCTTTCCATTTTTTTTATAAAGCTGCTAAAATGTAATGTGATTATGTTCTAAGTTCATTTATCATTTTATTATATTTATGTTGTGAGAATCTCAGGATGATGTTTTAAATGATGGAATAAGGAATCCAAATATAAAGCACCAATGAAGACATGCAGACCAGTCTCTGGCAAACATGCTGAACAAAGAATGGATTAAAATAGAAATTCACCAAGAAGAAGATAGCTTAAGAAGAACATAATAGCCATACTGGGTCAGACGAATGGTCCATCTAGTCCTGTATCCTGCTTCTAACAGTGGCCAATCCAGGTCACAAGTACCTTGCAAAAACCCAAATTGTAGCAACATTCCATGCTACCAATCCTAGGGCAAGAAGTCTTTTCCCCATTTCTATCTCAATAGCAACCTATGGACTTTTTCCTCGAGGAAATTGTCCAAACCTTTTTTAAACCTAGATATGCTAACCACTGTTACCAAATCCTCTGGCAATAAGTTCCAGAGCTTAACTATTTGTTGAGTGAAAAATATTTTCTCCTACTTGTTTTAAATGTATTTCCATATAACGTTATTGAGTGCATCTTGGAGAGGCATTTTCGAAAGGGACGTCCAAGTTGCGATTTGGACATCCTTGAAAAACATCCAAATCCAGGGGTGGGGAAACCCGTATTTTCGAAACAAAATGGACGTCCATCTTTCATTTTGAAAATACCATTAGGGACTTCCAAATCCTTAAATTTTGCCATCCCTAGATTTGGGCGTCCCTAGACATGGACATTTCTGATTTTTCTGCGATTTGCGAAACCAAAGACGTCCATGTCAAAAATGACCAAATGCAAGCCATTTGGTCATGGGAGGAGCCCAGCATTTGTAGTGCATTGGTCCCCTGACATGCCAGGACACCAACTGGCACCCTAGGGGCACTGCAGTGGGCTTCATAAATTGCTCCCAGGAACATAGTTCCCTTACCTTGTGTGCTGAGCCCCCCAAAACCCACTACTGTACACCACTACCATAGCCCTTATGGATGAAGGGGGCACCTGGATGTGGGTACAGTGGGGTTTCTGGTGGGTTTTGGAGGGCTCACTGTTTCCTCCACAAATGTAACAGGTGGGGAGGGGATGGGGCTGGGTCCGCCTGTCTGACGTGCACTGCACATACTAAAACTGCTCCAGGGACCTGCATACTGCTGTCATGGACCTGAGTATGAATCTGAGGCTGGCACAAATATTTGAAATATGTTTTTAGGGTGGGAGGGGGTTGGTGACCACTGGGGGAGTAAAGGGAGGTCATCCCACAATTCCCTCCGGTGGTCATCTGGTCATTTCAGGTACCTTTTTTGTGCCTTAGTCGTAAGAAAAACAGGTCCGGGTGGAAAACGTCCAAGTGTTCGTCACGGACATCCTTGTTTTTTTTCGATTCCTATGGGCTTCCTCATTTGCTGCAAGGTGTGATGTATGAGGACACCCTCATGGGGTCCTTGTTGTCTCTTCATATCTTATTGCCCTGTAAATGCTATAAGAAGGGAGAGGAATTTTACCTGGCTAGCTGGCTGTGGGTCCCTGGAAGGTTGCAGCAGGAGAGGGACGAGCATAATTACCAAGAGGGCAGATTTCCCAGGGTATGAACCTTCCTAGTAGTTCTTAGTGATGTCTTTCTTAGGACAGGCACAGAACTCTGGGAGGAGAAAACCTGGCATGGCCTCAGGAATGGAGATGCTCCTCACTGTAGTGCTTCCTGGAGGGAAAGGAGTCGGTCCTCAGAGACATGCCAGGACTTAGATCCAACCTTTGCTCCTGACTCAGTAAGCAGTATACCCTGGGAGCCAAAGTGAGGCTTGGAAATGAGTGGGGCCATTCTCTTGGGGAAGACACCGAGGTAAAAAGCCTGCTGTGATCTGGAGAGAAAAGGAGAGAGAAGGAGAAGGAGAGCAACCTGCCCAAGGGCAGGGAGAACCTTCCTCACAGAGAACCAGTTTCAGGGAGTAAATGGGCTATCTAACCCAGGGCAAGAAGACCCTAAAGTTAATGCAGTGCCTGATTAGTGAGAGAAGGGGAAATAACCTTTTTTCGGTCCTCACCAGGGAAAATGCTGTTTTGAGATATGTACTGACCTGCCTGAAGAGATTGAGGGGGTCAGGGTCAGCCGTATGAAGAGTGCAGAGACTTTCTGAGAAGTCCTAGCCTGTGGCTGGGAGAAAGAACTGATATCCGGTCCTCACCGGGGAAATGTTACTGACTTGCCTGAAGAGAGAGAGGGGGTCAGGGTCAGCTACATGAAGCCTTCTAACCCTCAAAAACTGTGACAAAGGGAAGGCATTTTCGATGACAGCTTTTGTACGGCAAAAATGTGTTCCTATCAGTTGGTTTATTGAACACCCTAGTGGAAATTCCTGTTGCACTTTGTTCAATTTCCATATCAAGAAGATGTATTTTATCAATAGCTGTTGTCAATATGCTTTATTGGTTGAGAACATTAATAAATTTAGAGAACAGTTGAAGAGAAATAAAATGAAAACATTTAGACGAGATGAACAAGATTATCACAAACAAAGCATATATTCCTGGATGTACAAAATCCATGATTCTAAAAGAGAAGAGGTACCTACTGAGACATCTATAGAGAGTGACTCTAGTAGTAATGACGCATTGAGTTCAGTTTCTAGTGATGATAGTGGATATGGTTCTAAAGGTTTTTTAAACAAAGGAAAACAAAATGGGAGGGGCACAGAAGAAAGAAGGTCTCAAAGAAAGGACAAGAGGCTCAAGGAACAGGTGGTAATAAACCTGTCCAATAGAGATTTAAAAACTAACAAATTAAAATGACTTTCTCTAGGTTTTCTCATTTGTTCCTTCCACCCAGTTTGATATGTTTCAGTTTATGATT